>NC_143040.1:58894249-59216749 GCF_057628025.1 Oncorhynchus mykiss
AGGGATGGAGAAAGGAGGGATGGGGAACGGAGGGTTGGGGAAAGGAGGGTTGGGGAAAGGAGGGATGGAGAAAGGAGGGATGGGGAAAGGAGGGATGGGGAAAGGAGGGATGGGGAAAGGAGGGATGGGGAAAGGAGGGAAGGAGAAAGGAGGGATGGGGAAAGGAGGGATGGGGAAAGGAGGGATGGAGAAAGGAGGGATGGGGAAAGGAGGGTTGGGGAAAGGAGGGATGGGGAAAGGAGGGATGGGGAAAGGAGGGTTGGGAAAGGAGGGATGGGGAAAGGAGGGTTGGGGAAAGGAGGGTTGGGGAAAGGAGGGATGGGGAAAGGAGGGATGGAGAAAGGAGGGATGGGGAAAGGAGGGATGTAGAAAGGAGGGATGGGGAAAGGAGGGATGGGGAAAGAAAGTCAAGGCCTGTTCAGATCAGGTGATCGCTGTTAGTAGGCCTATATATATGAAACAAGTTGTTTTGTACAGCCTCGTATATCATGTAACCCAAGCTGATTTTATAGTCTCCATATAACCCAACCTGGTCAGGCATTTTTTACATTTTGGTAATTTAGCTTACAGTTAGTGAATTAATCTTAAAATAGCTAGGTGGGACAACCACATATCACAGTCATAGTAAGTACATTTTTCCTCAGTAAAGTAGCTATCAGCATCTTGCCAGGTCGCAATTGTAAATGAGAACTTGTTCTCAACTTACCTACCTGGTTAAATAAAGGTGAAATAAATAAGTAAAAAAGTGCTAGTGTTAGTTCACGAAAGGTATTATATATACTATATTACCAAAAGTATGTGGACACCTGCTTGTCTAACATCTTATTCCAAAATCATGGGCATTAATATGGAGTTGGTCCCCCCTTTGCTGCTATAACAGCTTCCGCTCTTCTGGGAAGGCTTTCCACTAGATGCTGAAACATTGCTGCGGGGACTTGCTTCCATTCAGCCACAAGAACATTTGTGATGTTGGGCACTGATGCTGGGCGATTAGGTATGGCTTGCAGTCTGCATTCCAATTCATCCAAAATCTGTTCAATGGGGTTGAGGTCAGGGTTATTGTCAAGCTGAAACAGGAAAGGGTCTTCCCCAAACTGCTGCCACAAAGTTGGAAGAAAGAGTCGTCTAGAATGTCATTAGTGTCTGTAGCTTTAAGACTTCCCTTCACTGGAACTAAGGTGCCTAGCCCAAACCATGAGAAACAGCCCCAGACCATTATACCTCCTCCACCAAACTTTACAGTTGGCACTATGCATTGGGACATGTAGCGTTCTCCTGGCATCCTCCAAACCTAGATTAGTCCATCGGACTGCCAGATAGTGAAGCGAGATTCATCACTCCAGGGAACGTGTTTCCACTGCTCCAGAGTCCAATGGCGGTGAGCTTTACACCACTCCAGCTGACAATTGGCATTGCGCATGGTGATCTTAGGCTTGTGTGCGGCTGCTCGGCCATGGAAACCCATTTCATGAAGCTCCCAACGAACAGTTCTTGTGCTGACTTTGCTTCCAGAGTCAGTTTGGAACTAGTGAGTGTTGTAACCGAGATCAGACAACTTTTACGCGCTTCGCGTTTCAGCACGCGGCGGTCCCTTTCTGTGAGCTTGTGTGGCCTACCACTTCGCTGCTGAGCCGTTGTTGCCACTAGACATTTCCACTTCACAATAACAGCACTTACAGTTAACCGGGGCAGCTCTAGCAGGGCAGAAATTTTACGAACTGACTTGTTGGAAAGGTGGCATCCTATAACGGTGCCACATTGAAAGTCACTGAGCTCTTCAGTACGGCCATTCTACTGCCAATGTTTGTCTATGTAGATTGCATGGCTGTGTGCTCGATTTATACACCTGTCAACAATGGGTGTGACTGAAATAACCAAATCCACTAATTTGAAGGGGTGTCCACATATTTTTGTATATATAGTGTATATAGATGAATATGTGCTGTGGGATTATTTAAGATACTATTTGAAGAAGTAGGGTTTCAGATGTTTTCAGAAGATGGGCAGAGATTCTGCTGTCCTAGCTTCAGGGGGTAGCTGGTTCCTCCATTGTGGTGCCAGGACAGCTTGGACTGGGCTGAGTGGGAGCTTCCCTCCCATAGGGGTTGGAGTTCCAAGAGACCAGAGGTGGCAGAATGGAGTGCTCGGGTTGGGATGTAGGGTTTAAGCAGGCCTGTCAGACCCTATGGCTCTGAATGTGTAACTCAAGGCAGTGCCCCACTCATTACCCCACACTAGTCCACACCTCCTGACCTTTCAACCCTTGTCTCCCCCGGCAACTCTGCAGGACGGTGTCCAGGTGACGGAAAGTGGGAAGTTCCACATCGCCCCTGAGGGCTTCCTGGAGGTTAAGGACGTGGGTCTAGCCGACGGTGGACGCTACGAGTGTGTCGCCCGCAACCCTATTGGCTACCAATCCGCTAGCATGGTGCTCACCGTCCTAGGTAAGACACAGCTAGAGTATGCTAATCTAGGCTAACCCTAATTGTGGAGAACTACAGACATTGCAAGCTTTTGTTCCAGCCCTGCTCTAACACACCTGAATCAAATGTGTTTTTGCTGGGATAGAACCAAAGCCTGCACACACCCCACTCCTCACCGGACCAAGGCTTTGTGACCGCTGTAACACAGATATTGTAACATCATAATTTGGGCCTACTCCTCAGCTCTAGCCCCAGTGTTGCTTATTTTCCTTGGCCTGCCTGCACGCTGTCTCGTAGCCGATGCTAGCTAGCGTGCCGACAGCGAACTGTGACCATGTTGGGTTGTTGTTGGACGGGTCTGCAGCCTACACATCAGACACTCCATTTTTTACATGGCACACTGTAGAACTTCACTACGCAGTCTGCCAGAAATGTGTTCTGTTCCCTCCAATCTGCGTTCTGTTCCCTCCAACAAAATAAATTGTACCATCACCAGGAATTCATCAAAAAATGTGTTTAATTTAAGAAATCTGCTCCCAAGTATTTTCATGAATACAAAAATAGACATGATCGTGTCTCAATGTAGTCATGAATCTAGTTGCCTACCCCTGAGCTAGGTTATAATGCTACCTCATGCTGTCTTGAAAACGGCACAACAGATGACATACGCAGTTGAAACATCTGATTTCAGTTTATGGCAAATTATTCTATTGTTTTATTATCAGTGTTAGTTTATTTTACGACTGGCTTTGAAAGCAGTGCCTATCTGTTTGCAGTGCCTCCAGTAAGTAGACAAGGGGACACCTTTGTGACGTCGTCTATTGAAGAGGCCATCCGCAACGTGGACAGTGCCATCGAATCCACCAGGAGGCATCTGTTTGATGGGTAAGTCAAATGCCCTTTTAGTCAGCCGGTTGGAATCAGGCTTATGAATCTAAGCTTTGTTGCATTATGATTTCTGAACTCTTATCTTGAGTCATGTTTTGTGTGTAAGCTCTTTGAACTGATGATGTGGTTAACAGGAGCATGTTTCTATATGCACACACACACACACACACAGACACACACACACACACACACACACACACACACACACACACACACACACACACACACACACACACACAGCCAGCCAGCCAGCCAGCCAGCCAGCAAGGGATTTGTTCTAATGACATGCCCAGATAGTGAACCTGCCTCTGGGCCCCCAGAGCTCAGTGGCTTCACAGGCTTGTGTGTTTGTGCTCTGTAACTGGCGCATCCACTAAAGCTCTTCTCACAGCCTGAGGACTTGGATTGCAATGCTCCATCCGATGTGTCATCATCACTAATTTGGATCCTCTAAATACTATATATTCTTTGTAATACTACTTATTTATTTATTTATTTGTAACACCACATTCTGTATTTCTTTGTAATACTACATACTGAATTTCTTTGTATTTACTACATTTTTATTTATTTATTTGTAATACTGCATAATGTATTTCTTTGTAATACTACATATTTCTTTGTAATAATGCATACTGTATTTCTTTGTAATACTACATACAGTATTTCTTGTAATACTACCTACTGTATTTCTTTGTAATACTACATATTTCTTTATTTATTTGTAATAATGCATACTGTATTACTTTGTAATTCTACATACTGTATTTCTTGTAATTCTACATACTGTATTTCTTTGTAATAATGCATACTGTATTTCTTGTAATACTACATACTGTATTTCTTTGTAATAGTACACACTGTATTTCTTGTAATACTACATACTGTATTTCTTTGTAATAGTACATACTGTATTTCTTTGTAATAGTACATACTGTATGCGTGCGTGTGTGTTTGTGTTTGTGTGTGTGTGTCTGTGTGTGTCATGGTTTATAAATGACACTTTCAAAGTAATTCATAAATAACAGTAGTTGTTGGAATGGCATCAAAGGATGTGATGCCCATATAAGGAAGTGAAGTTGGTTAGGAGAATGTGCATGTTGACGTTTTACTGCCTGCTCATGTCATTTGGGTCAGGGGGGGGATGTTTCAAATCAAATCAAATCAAATCAAATTTTATTTGTCACATACACATGGTTAGCAGATGTTAATGCGAGTGTAGCGAAATGCTTGTGCTTCTAGTTCCGACAATGCAGTAATAACAAGTAATCTAACTAACAATTCCAAAACTACTGTCTTGTACACAGTGTAAGGGGATAAAGAATATGTACATAAGGATATATGAATGAGTGATGGTACAGAGCAGCATAGGCAAGATACAGTAGATGGTATCGAGTACAGTATGTATAAATGAGATGAGTATGTAAACAAAGTGGCATAGTTTAAAGTGGCTAGTGATACATGTATTACATAAGGATACAGTCGATGATATAGAGTACAGTATATACGTATGCATATGAGATGAATAATGTAGGGTAAGTAACATTATATAAGGTAGCATTGTTTAAAGTGGCTAGTGATATATTTACATAATTTCCCATCAATTCCCATTATTAAAGTGGCTGGAGTTGAGTCAGTGTCAGTGTGTGTGTTGGCAGCAGCCACTCAGTGTTAGTGGTGGCTGTTTAACAGTCTGATGGCCTTGAGATAGAAGCTGTTTTTCAGTCTCTCGGTCCCAGCTTTGATGCACCTGTACTGACCTCGCCTTCTGGATGATAGCGGGGTGAACAGGCAGTGGCTCGGGTGGTTGATGTCCTTGATGATCTTTATGGCCTTCCTGTGACATCGGGTGGTGTAGGTGTCCTGGAGGGCAGGTAGTTTGCCCCCGGTGATGCGTTGTGCAGACCTCACTACCCTCTGGAGAGCCTTACGGTTGAGGGCGGTGCAGTTGCCATACCAGGCGGTGATACAGCCCGCCAGGATGCTCTCGATTGTGCATCTGTAGAAGTTTGTGAGTGCTTTTGGTGACAAGCCAAATTTCTTCAGCCTCCTGAGGTTGAAGAGGCGCTGCTGCGCCTTCTTCACGATGCTGTCTGTGTGAGTGGACCAATTCAGTTTGTCTGTGATGTGTATGCCGAGGAACTTAAAACTTGCTGCCCTCTCCACTACTGTTCCATCGATTGTTCCATCGATGTTCCATCATTCAATACTGGTAGACACATTAGAGTTGTTGTAACTGCCAAGAAAACATTAGAAATCTAAACATGATCACATTTCTCTCTCTAAGCACCCCTCTTCGGTCTCTCTCTCTACCCCCTCCCTTCCCCTCCATCTCTCTCTCTGTAGTAACCCTCGTACCCCTGGAGAGTTGCTGGCCCTATTTCGTTACCCCAGGGACCCCTACACAGTGGGGCAGGCCAGGGCGGGGGAGATCTTTGAACAAACCCTGCTCCTCATCCAGAACCATGTCAACCAGGGCCTCATGGTCGACACCAACGGCACAGGTGAGACAGCAGAAAGCCAATACTGTGGAATAAAGAGGACATATAAGGCTTTGACTGAGTTATGAGTTAGCAGACTTTCTATGTAATGTGAACGTATAGAAGTGAGGAGGACATGCCAATGCCCCAATCCACAAACATTCAATGGGTTACTTCAGTTGGATTTTGTAAACATGGCTGTAGATAGATGTTTATGACATCTGTATGACATGTTCCTCTCATTCTGACCCATTTGACTGGATGCTCATAAAGGGTTTTACTACCGATACGTCATGCCTAATATGGTCTGTTGTCACGGGTGAAAGCCATCCCAGATTTGGAAAGAGCAATGTGTGCACTGACCGAAACAAGGGGACTGGTCCCCCATATTTAGGATTTATGAGGGAGGGAGGGAGGGAGAGAGAGGAGAGAGAGGAGAGAGAGGAGAGAGAGGAGAGAGAGGAGAGAGAGGAGAGAGAGAGAGAGAGAGAGAGAGGAAAGGCTCAGTGTTTTCACTGGTTATGACAACAGTCAAGTGTTCATTGTTACACCGGGCCCTAACTTTTGCACGTCAGCAAAAATAATGTAGCCTGTTTGGTTTATGTCTATGTGACCTGGGACACCCTCTCCACCCCCACACTGCTACCCCGAAGGTTGTGTATGGCTGGATCAATTCTGTGAATGACCAGAGGGTGGAGGTGGAAGGGTGGGATTCGGGGGGGAGATGGGAGGGTTGGTGATGTTTCATCAGCCAGCTGAATTCTGACGAGAAGTCTCACTTTTCCCCATTGAGTTGAGTTACACAAAGCACCTCACACATCACACAAACACACACACGGAGCTGTAACACAGGAGCTGTCTAGTTTCCCAGGGAGTTAGCGCATGTCAGAGGAACACTCTTGGCCCTCAAGATGCAGGTTTACATTCCCAGGGCAAACATTAGCAGCCTACATGCTCTTCTGTTAGGTGGAACTATATTGATATAGTGGTGTAGTACACAGCCCTGTGATTGTTTCCTCTGTATGTGGCCTTATACAGTACACCATAAAGTACACCTCCTGTCCCTCCCTTCGTCCCCAGCATTCCGCTACAATGACCTGGTGTCCCCTCACTTCCTGGATGTGATCGCCAACCTGTCAGGCTGCACGGCCCACCGCCGCTTCAACAACTGTTCTGACATCTGCTTCCACCAGAAGTACCGCAGCCACGACGGCACCTGCAACAACCTGCAGCACCCCATGTGGGGCGCCTCCCTCACCGCCTTCCAGCGCCTCCTCAAGTCAGTCTACGACAACGGCTTCAACCTGCCGCATGGCGCCAGCAGCCGCCATCACAACGGCCACGCCCTGCCTCTGCCCCGCCTCGTTTCCACCACCATGATCGGCACAGAGACCATCACCCCAGATGACCACTACACCCACATGCTCATGCAGTGGGGACAGTTCCTGGACCATGATCTAGATTCCACAGTTGCCGCCCTCAGCCAATCACGTTTCTCAGACGGCCAGCTGTGTACCAACGTGTGCACCAATGACCCTCCCTGCTTCCCCATCCAGTTCCCCCCGGGGGACCCTCGGCAGGCGCGCAGCGGGGCACGCTGCATGTTCTTTGTGCGTTCCAGTCCCGTGTGCGGCAGCGGCATGACATCACTCCTCATGAACAGCGTGTTTCCACGGGAACAGATCAACCAGCTGACATCGTACATCGACGCGTCCAACGTGTACGGCAGCTCACGCCATGAGTCAGAGGAGGTCCGCGACCTGGCCAGTCAGAGGGGACTGCTGAGGCAGGGCATCGTCCAGCGCTCTGGGAAGCCCCTGCTACCCTTCGCCACAGGGCCCCCTACAGAGTGTATGAGGGATGAGAACGAGAGCCCCATTCCCTGCTTCCTGGCTGGAGACCACAGGGCCAACGAGCAGCTGGGTCTGACAGCCATGCACACCGTGTGGTTCAGGGAACACAACCGCATAGCTACAGAGCTGCTCAGACTCAACCCACACTGGGACGGAGACACCATCTACCACGAGGCAAGGAAGATAGTTGGCGCACAGATGCAACACATCACCTACAACCACTGGCTGCCCAAGGTAAGGACTACTCTACTATATAGATCTAGTACTCTCTCATACTCTAACCAAGGTAAGGACTACTCTACTATATAGATCTAGTACTCTCTCATACTCTAACCAAGGTAAGGACTACTCTACTATATAGATCTAGTACTCTCTCATACTCTAAACAAGGTAAGGACTACTCTACTATATAGATCTAGTACTCTCTCATACTCTAACCAAGGTAAGGACTACTCTACTATATAGATCTAGTACTCTCTCATACTCTAAACAAGGTAAAGACTACTCTACTATATAGATCTAGTACTCTCTCATACTCTAACCAAGGTAAGGACTACTCTACTATATAGATATAGTACTCTCTCATACTCTAAACAAGGTAAGGACTACTCTACTATATAGATCTAGTACTCACTCATACTCTAATCAAGGTAAGGACTACTCTACTATATAGATCTAACCAATGTTCCTGTGAAAGGTCTTCAGATTGATGAAAGGTGCTGTCTCTATAAATGATTATTATTGGTGATGATGATGATGATGGTCACCCCCTCCCTCAGATCATGGGTGACGCGGGGAGGAAGCTGATTGGCGACTACCACGGCTACAACCCCAACATCAACGCCGGCATCCTCAACGCCTTCGCCACGGCTGCCTTCCGCTTCGGACACACCCTCATCAACCCCATCCTGTACCGGCTGGACGAGCACTTCCAGCCCATCCCCCAGGGCCACATCTCCCTGCACCGTGCCTTCTTCTCCCCCTTCCGCATCGTCAATGAGGGGGGCATCGACCCCCTGCTGCGGGGCCTGTTTGGCGTGGCGGGGAAGATGCGCGTGTCGACCCAGCTGTTGAACACGGAGCTGACAGAGAGGCTGTTCTCCATGGCCCACTCCGTGGCGCTGGACCTGGCCGCCATGAACATCCAGAGAGGAAGGGATCATGGGATACCGCCCTACAATGACTACCGGACCTTCTGTAACCTGACCTCGGCACAGAGCTTTGACGACCTGAGGAACGAGATCCAGAACCCCCAAGTCAGGGAGAAGCTGCAGAGGTGCAAACCAGGTTTTAGCTATCAATCATTTGCAGACACACTTGAATTGTGGCTCCATTGGGGTTGAGTTACAGTGCTGTGACTGTCTGTCTGTCTATTCCTATCTCTCCAGGCTATACGGCACTCCCCTGAACATCGACCTGTTCCCTGCTCTGATGGCTGAGGACCTGGTTCCTGGGAGCCGGCTGGGACCCACCCTCATGTGTCTGCTGGCTGCCCAGTTCAAACGCCTTAGAGATGGGGACCGGTGAGCTCACATCCCCTCAGCTACCAATTCTTGTCAAATTAATTATGCTCATCATCAACACATTTTTTAGAAGGATGAGAGAGAGAGAGAGAGAGAGAGAGAGAGAGAGAGAGAGAGAGAGAGAGAGAGAGAGAGAGAGAGAGAGAGAGAGAGAGAGAGAGAGAGAGAGAGAGAGAGAGAGAGAGAGAGAGTATAGGTTTTGTCTATATGGTGTGGGTTTACATGTAACCCTCCATCCTCTCCTCCTGGGTTGTGCTTCCAGGTTCTGGTATGAGAACCCAGGTGTATTCAACCCGGCCCAGCTGACCCAGCTGAAGCAGGCATCTCTGACGAGGGTGCTGTGTGACAACGGTGACAACATCACTCGTATCCAGCAAGACGTGTTCAGCGTGGCACAGCTGCCCCACGGATATGGCAGCTGTGATGACATCCCCAACATTGACCTGCGCATGTGGCAGGACTGCTGCGAAGGTAGGTAACATAGAATATAAAACACACATTCATTCTGTCTTAAATTACTCCTTATTCCTTAAATAGTGCACTACTTTTTATCACAGACATAGTGTATTGTCTTTCTATATGTCTTTGGTGAAATCAAATAAAATTTATTTATAAAGCCCTTCGTACATCAGCTGATATCTCAAAGTGCTGTACAGAAACCCAGCCTAAAACCCCAAACAGCAAGCAATGCAGGTGTAGAAGCACGGTGAAAAACTCCCTAGAAAGGCCAGAACCTAGGAAGAAACCTAGAGAGGAACCAGGCTATGAGGGGTGGCCGGGTGGAGATTATAACAGAACATGGCCAAGATGTTCAAATGTTCATAAATGACCAGCATGGTCAAATAATAATAATCACAGTAGTTGTCGAGGGTGCAGCAAGTCCGCACTTCAGGAGTAAATGTCAGTTGGCTTTTCATAGCCGATCATTAAGAGTACCTCTACCACTCCTGCGGTCTCTAGAGATTTGAAAACAGCAGGTCTGGGACAGGTAGCACGTCCGGTGAACAGGTCAGGATTCCATAGCCGCAGGCAGAACAGTTGAAACTGGAGCAGCAGCATGGCCAGGTGGACTGGGGACAGCAAGGAGTCATCATGCCAGGTAGTCCTGAGGCATGGTCCTAGGGCTCAGGTCCTCCGAGAGAGAGAAAGAAAGAGAGAAAGAGAGAATTAGAGAGAGCATACTTAAATTCACACAGGACACCGGATAAGGCAGGAGAAGTACTCCAGATATAACAAACTGACCCTAGCCCCCGACACATAAACTACTGCAGCATAAATACTGGAGGCTGAGACAGGAGGGGTCAGGAGACACTGTGGCCCCATCCAATGATATCCCCGGACAGGGCCAAACAGGAAGGATATAACCCCACCCACTTTGCCAAAGCACAGCCCCCACACCACTCGAGGGATATCTTCAACCACCAACTTACCATCCTGAGACAAGGCCGAGTATAGCCCACAAAGATCTCCACCACGGCACAACCCAAGGGGGGTCGCCAACCCAGACAGGAAGATCACATCAGTGACTCAACCCACTCAAGTGACGCACCCCCCCTTTGGGACGGCATGAAAGAGCACCAGTAAGCCAGTGACTCAGCCCTGTAATAGGGTTAGAGGCAGAGAATCCCAGTGGAAAGAGGGGAACCGGCCAGGCAGACACAGCAAGGGCGGATCATTTCTCCAGAGCCCTTCCGTTCACCTTCACACTCCTGGGCCAGACTACACTTAATCATAGGACCTACTGAAGAGATGAGTCTTCAATAAAGACTTAAAGGTTGAGACCGAGTTTGCGTCTCTCACATGGGTAGGCAGACCATTCCATAAAAATGGAGCTCTATAGGAGAAAGCCCTGCTTCCAGCTGTTTGCCCAGGGACAATTAGGAGGCCTGCGTCTTGTGACCGTAGCGTATGTGTAGGTATGTATTGCAGGACCAAATCAGAGAGATAGGTAGGAGCAAGCCAATGTAATGCTTTGTAGGTTAGCAGTAAAACCTTGAAATCAGCCCTTGCCTTAACAGGAAGCCAGTGTAGGGAGGCTAGCACTGGAGTAATATGATCAAATTTTGGGGTTCTAGTCAGGATTCTAGCAGCCGTATTTAGCACTAACTGAAGTTTATTTAGTGCTTTATCTGGGTAGCTGGAAAGTAGAGCATTGCAGTAGTCTAACCTAGTAACAAAAGCATGGATGAATTTTTGGACAGATAGTTTCTGATTTTTGCAATGTTACGTAGATGGAAAACAGCTGTCCTTGAAACAGTCTTGATATGTTTGTCAAAAGAGAGACCAGGGTCCAGAGTAACGCCGAGGTCTTCACAGTTTTATTTGAGACGACTGTACAACCATTAAGATTAATTGTCAGATTCAACAGAAGATCTCTTTGTTTCTTGGGACCTAGAACAGGCATCTCTGTTTTGTCCGAGTTTAAAAGTAGAAAGTTTTATTTTTTTTAACCTTTATTTAACTAGGCAAGTCATGCAGTTAACCCACTGTTCCTAGGCCGTCATTGAAAATAAGAATTTGTTCTTAACTGACTTGCCTAGTTAAATAAAGGTTAAAAAAAAAAAAAGTTCTTATTTTCAATGACGGCCTAGGAACAGTGGGTTAACTGCCTGTTCAGGGGCAGAACAACAGATTTGTACCTTGTCAGCTCAGGGGTTTGAACTTGCAACCTTCCGGTTACTAGTCCAACACTCTAACCACTAGCCTTCCCTGCCATCCACTTCCTTATGTCTGAAACACAGGCTTCTAGTGAGGGCAATTCTGGGGCTTCACCATGTTTCATTAAAATGTACAGCTGTGAGTCACCCGCATAGCAGTGAAAGTTAACATTATGTTTTCCAATGACATCCCCAACAGGTAAAATATTTAGTGAAAACAATAGTGGTCCTAAAACGGAACCTTGAGGAACACCAAAATGTACAGTTGATTTGTCAGAGGACAAACCATTCACAGAGACAAACTGATATATTTCCGACAGATAAGATCTAAACCAGGCCAGAACTTGTCCATGTACACCAATTTGGGTTTCCAATCTCTCCAAAAGAATTTGGTGATCAATGTTATCAAAAGCAGCACTAAGGTCTAGGAGTACGGGGACAGATGCACAGCCTCGGTCTGATGCCATTAAAAGGTCACTTACCACCTTCACAAGTGCAGTCTCAGTGCTATGATGGGGTCTAAAACCAGACTGAAGCATTTCGTATAAATGTTTTGTCTTCAGGAAGGCAGTGAGTTGCTGCGCAACAGCTTTTTCAAAAAAGTTTGAGAGGAATTGAAGATTCAATATAGGCCGATAGTTTTTTTAATATTTTCTGGGTCAAGGTTTGGCTTTTTCAAGAGAGGCTTTATTACTGCCACTTTTAGTGAGTTTGGTACACATCCGGTGGATAGAGAGCCATTTATTATGTTCAACATAGGAGGGCCAAGCACAGGAAGCAGCTCTTTCAGTAGTAGATTTCATGACTAGAAGCTCAAAAGAAATTTGCTATCGTAAATGTTAGGAACACCTCCGCCTTTGCAGGATGCACGGGGGATATGGTCACTAGTGTAACCAGGAGGTGAGGCCTCATTTAACACAGTAAATTCATCAGGCTTAAGCCATGTTTCAGGCAGGCCAACACATCAAGATTATGATCAGTGATTAGTTCATTGACTATAACTGCCTTTGAAGTAAGGGATCTAACATTAAGTAGCCCTATTTTGAGATGTGAGGTATCACGATCTCTTTCAATAATGGCAGGAATGGAGGAGGTCTTTATCCTAGTGAGATTGCTAAGGCCTAACACCGCCATTTTTAGTTCTGCCCAACCTAAGTCGAGGCACAGACACTCTCAATGGGGATATCTGAGCTGAC
Source organism: Oncorhynchus mykiss (assembly GCF_057628025.1). Classification (NCBI taxonomy): domain Eukaryota; kingdom Metazoa; phylum Chordata; class Actinopteri; order Salmoniformes; family Salmonidae; genus Oncorhynchus; species Oncorhynchus mykiss. The sequence continues at coordinate 58,907,270 of NC_143040.1, forward strand.
TACACTGACTGTGCTAGTGGCAGACTCCACTAAGCTGGCAGTCTGGCTGACAGCCTGCTGCCTGGCCTGCACCCTATTTCATTGTGGAGCTAGAGGAGTTAGAGCCCTGTCTATGTTGGTAGATAAGATGAGAGCACCCCTCCAGCTAAGCTGGAGTCCGTCACTCCTCAGCACGCCAGGCTTGGTCCTGTTTGTGGGTGAGTCCCAGAAAGAGGGCCAATTTTCTACAAATTCTATCTTTTGGGAGGCGCGGAAAACAGTTTTCAACCAGTGATTGAGTTGTGAGACTGCTATAGAGCTCATCACTCCCCCTAACTGGGAGGGGGCCAGAGACAATTACTCGATGCCGACACATCTTTCTAGCTGATTTACACGCTGAAGCTATGTTGCGCTTGGTGATCTCTGACTGTTTCATCCTAACATCGTTGGTGCCGACGTGGATAACAATATCTCTATACTCTCTACACTCGCCAGTTTTAGCTTTAGTCAGCACCATCTTCAGATTAGCCTTAACGTCGGTAGCCCTGCCCCCTGGTAAACAGTGTATGATCGCTGGATGATTCGTTTTAAGTCTAATACTGCGGGTAATGGAGTCGCCAATGACTAGAGTTTTCAATTTGTCAGAGCTAATGGTGGGAAGCTTGGGCGTCTCAGACCCTGTAACGGGAGGAGTAGAGACAAGAGGAGGCTCGGCCTCAGACTCCGACTAGCTGCTTAATGGGGAAAACCGGTTGAAAGTTTCTGTCGGCTGAATGAGCGACACCGGTTGAGCATTCCTACAGCATTTCCCCCCAGAAGCCATGAGAAAGTTGTCCGGCTGCGGGGACCGTGCGAGGGGATTTATACTAACGTTATCTGTACTTACTGGTGGCACAGACGCTGTTTCATCCTTTCCTACACTGAAATTACCCTTGCCTAATGATTGCGTCTGAAGCTGGGCTTGTAGCACAGCTATCCTCGCCATAAGGTGATCGTTCTCCTGTATATTATGAGTACAGTGACTGCAATTAGAAGGCATCATGTTAATGTTACTACTTAGCTTCAGCTGTTGGAGGTCCTGACGAACCATGTCCAGATAAAGCGTCCGGAGTGAAAAAGTTGAATGAAAAATAAGTTGAGTGAGGGAAAAACTAAAAATATAAACGGTAATTAAAAAGTAAAAACCGTAAAGTGGTCAGGTAGCAAAGTAAGGTTGGCAACAAAACGCACAGCAACACGTAAACAAGTCTGCAAGTTGTGAAAAGTAGTGATCTGTGGGAATGGGGAGTCTCTGGGATTGGTTGTGTTGATGCTGTTTACATGTTGTGGAATGTATCTATGGTCCAATACTCTTGAGTCAACTTCCTCTTCTTCTTCATCAGAATGGAATATTTTTAGGATTTACTGCTTCAAATATTTTTTTTAAGATACCCAGACTGTTGGTACTGTTGGTACACAGGGTTATACACGGTTACGCAGGGTTAATATTTGGACGCTTATTTCTGTGGAATGTGATGTGGGAAGAAACAGGACAAGAGAGGCTCTACATTTGATTACGAGACACCTGACTAGGCTTTGGGTAATAATTGGTCAGTGCCCCACAGTGTTTGAGACTGCATTTACAAAAGCTTTGTGCATTTGTCTGACAGTGCTATCTGTATGACTGCTGTCATTTGCCTGCATGTGAAAACAACAAACCCAGATAAAATAGGACAGAGATTAAATAATACAAATGTCTTCAGGCTTTGTCTCATCACAGTGAAAAGGGCCATTGACTAGCTAGATTGGATCCCCAGTTGTGGCTGTATAGGTTAGGGTGTGTAATTATAATTGGAATTGATTAGTGGGTCAAGAATGTACCTTTGATCAACATTACAATAAATGCCATGGTTTATTTTTCAGATTTTGGTAGTGTGTTTGTCTTGAGAGATATATGTAATCAGCTACCTGCTCTACTGTTCCCTACTACCTTCTGACCACAGCCTCCTGGTACTACCCTCTGACCCCAGACTCCTAGTACTACCGTCTGACCCCAGCCTCCTGGCACTACCCTCTGACCCCAGACTCCTGGTACTACCCTCTAACCCCCAGCTTCCTGGTACTACCCTCTGACCCCAGCCTCCTGGTACTAGCCTCTGACCCCAGCCTCCTGGTACTACCCTCTGACCCCAGACTCCTGGTTCATGACCAGGCTTTTTAAGACATTACCATGTGATTGTAAGGCTTACATATTATATTGAGAGTTATCCCTGATGTTGTACATTCCATCCCAGGGTTCCATTGACTAACCCAGCAGTACATGACTGGGACGACAGTAGGTATGAGTATGAGGGCTTTCAGTGGGGGTTTGTCTCGCCCCATCTACTAAAATATATTATTTGGTTAGCATGTCGTCACATGTGCGAGCAGTGCAACCAATTCACCAATTTATTGAATTACCTGGGACACTTCTCTTCAGCCAAAGCATAGGCTAGTAGATATGCTATTGGAAATTGTTGGAAAGTTGGAATTGGTATCTGGGGGTGCAGGAGAGGTTTTGGTTTTTGGAGAGCAGCTGAATTTTCCCTCCAACAAACCCCTGAGTGGATGACTCTGAGCCACTTATTCTGGGTGGCTGGGTGAGAATACAGGGCTTCTGTGAGCAGCTATTACACATATTAAGCTATTTACTCCCTACTGTGAGACACACTAGTCACAATGCACTGTTCCATTGGATCCTTTGAATGTTTTAGATGATGTCATGATTTACACTGTGTAGGCATTCAGGGACTTTTGAGTTAAAAGAGTTTGTATTCAGGTGGATACGGGGGTGAAGTGGAGAGGTCTGGGGGTGTACTCACCCTACTTTCACCCCACTCTCCCTCCACCCTCAACTGTTGCCTCATGCTTGTGACATTAATATTGGTAATTTGGTTATTCATCAAGTAAAATTAAATATATTGAAATATAAGTCAAGTCATGTTTTATTCAAAATCAGCCTTGGACAACGGCCAACTAGTTTCACTAGTTCTTGCTATGAGCTCAGATAATGTCCCTTGAGAACATAATGATTTTGGGATTACATTTACGACTGTGGTCTCTTATCCTTAGATGATTGTTTTCCTTTTTTCTCTTGGCTCTGACCCTGAGTTCACTCAGCCTTCACAAATGAACATGGGAAAAGCTAATAAAAAGTGAATATCCTGTCAGTGGAGAGGGTCAGATGGGGAGAGAGTCAGAGGAGAAGAGGGTCAGACGTGGAGAGGGTCAGAGGAGAAGAGGGTCAGACGTGGAGAGGATCAGACCTGGAGGGGGTCAGACGTGGAGAGGGTCAGAGGAGAAGAGGGTCAGACGTGGAGAGGGTCAGAGGAGAAGAGGGTCGGACGTGGAGAGGGTCAGAGGAGAAGAGGGTCAAACATGGAGAGGGTCAGAGGAGAAGAGGGTCAGATGTTGAAAGGGTCAGAGGAGAAGAGGAGAAGAGGGGCAGACGTGGAGAGGGTCAGATTAGAAGAGGGTCAGAGGTGGAGAGGGTCAGAGTAGGGGGGGCAGAGGTGGAGAGATTCAGACTTGGAGAGGGTCACAGGAGAAGAGGGTCAGTGGAGAAGAGGGTCAGAGGTGGAGAGCGTCAGATGTGGAGAGGGTCAGAGGAGAAGAGGGTCAGATGTTGAAAGGGTCAGAGGAGAAGAGGGTCAGAAGAGAAGAGTAGAAGAGGGTCAGAGGATAAGAGGGGCAGACGTGGAGAGGGTCAGAGTAGAAGAGGGTCAGAGATGGAGAGGGTCAGAGTTGGGGGGCAGAGGTGGAGAGATTCAGACTTGGAGAGGGTCACAGGAGAAGAGGGTCAGAGGTGGAGAGGGTCAGATGTGGAGAGGGTCAGAAGAGAAGAGGGTTAGAGTAGAAGTGGTCAGAGGTGGAGAGGGTCAGAGTAGGGGGGGCAGAGGTGGAGAGATTCAGACTTGGAGAGGGTCAGACATAGAGAGGGTCAGACATATGGAGGGTCACAGGTGGAGAGGGTCAGATGTGGAGAGGGTCAGACTTGGAAAGGGTCAGAGTAGAAGAGGGTCAGACGTGGAGAGGATCAGAGGAGAAGAAGAAAGCGTTATGCTCTGGTTTCTGTGTTTGTGTGTGTGTGTGTGTGTGTGTGTGTGTGTGTGTGTGTGTGTGTGTGTGTGTGTGTGTGTGTGACAAGACAAACTGTAGACAGTGTGTGTGCGTGTGTGTGTGTCTTCCTCTTCATGCATGTGAGTGAGGGAGAGTTTTGTTTTTGATAAATAAGTATTTTATAGCTGAGTTTTTTTTTCATGTTTTAGGTGTTTTATAGCTTTTGTTTATCATCACCCCAACCTGAGAATCTCCCACAGTGTACGTTACAGCCCACCTAATTACAGGGCCTCAATTACAGGGCCTCTCTGTGTAACTGTTTTCTGTCAGGGGGTTTATTGCTCCTCTATTGTAAGGAGGGTGTGAGCATCTTGGGGGCAAAGTAGATGGTGTTGGCTTAGAAAAGGATTATTGACAACATGTAAATAATATTTTGTCTCCAAATGTATTGAAAACATAAATGCATTTTCACAATAAGCACTTGTTGTCTCTCAAATACATTGCTGTAGTTGTTAGCTAGCTGGTACATTTTTGCCAATTTATCATAGATGTGGCATAAGTCAAAACACCTCAAAACAAGACAAGGTATCAAAAACAAGATAGAATGAGCTGAAACAAACCACCTACGATTCCCCACATGGCAGCCTCTGGTCATTGTGGCTAACTATCTGACCATTCAGAATCACAACACAGGGCCTTCTACCCTTGCAATGCATGTTCATCATTTTCATGACGTTGCCAGGGAAACCGTCTATATGGTGTGTGGGTGTGTGGGAGGCTGGCGTCTTGGTAGCCCTGCTCTTAGATAAGCTCTTTGAAGTCTGTTGAAAGGGGACCTGAAGATGAAGTGGTGTGTGTTCAGGGCAGATCCCCACCTACCACCACACTGTACTAAGGTGTGAGTGAGAGACTGTCAGCAGAGCTCCAGCAGTACTCACCAGCATCACTGGTCACGTCACAGAGAAGACTGCACAGGGCATGGGCCCAGAGCTTTAATTCATTCATCTTTATGTAATCTGAGTTTCCTGATTTGCCCCATTGTTTAAGTTGTGATTTGTTGTACCCCCAGACTGCAGAACCAAGGGTCAGTTCAATGCCCTGTCCTACCACTTCAGAGGGCGCAGGTCAGTGGACCAGAGCTCTGCAGAGGAGAAGCCTGCCGCCAACAGCATACAGAGGAACAGCAGGTACCTCCGGCTACATTAAGTTCCTTGAATGTGATAACCATTCTGCGTCATAGCTAACGACTGTGGTGACTAAAAGTATTATAACTCACAAAGTTATGCTATAAAACATAAGGTTGTATTTTGGGATGTGTTTTCTTATATTTCAGCCCAGGTGAAGGCACTCCTGAAAATCTTGTGAATGTCTCTCTCACCTGGCAACAAAGCATTGAACCCTCGCTGAATGACTTCCAAGACTTTGTGGTGGACATGCAGAAGACTATCACAGGTTTACGGAAGCAGGTGAGAACAGTTGTACAGTGCCTTGCGAAAGTATTCGGCCCCCTTGAACTTTGCGACCTTTTGCCACATTTCAGGCTTCAAACATAAAGATAATAAACTGTATTTTTTTGTGAAGAATCAACAACAAGTGGGACACAATCATGAAGTGGAACGACATTTATTGGATATTTCAAATTTTTTTAACAAATCAAAAACTGAAAAATTGGGCGTGCAAAATTATTCAGCCCCCTTAAGTTAATACTTTGTAGCGCCACCTTTTGCTGCGATTACAGCTGTAAGTCGCTTGGGGTATGTCTCTATCAGTTTTGCACATCGAGAGACTGACATTTTTTCCCATTCCTCCTTGCAAAACAGCTCGAGCTCAGTGAGGTTGGATGGAGAGCATTTGTGAACAGCAGTTTTCAGTTCTTTCCACAGATTCTCGATTGGATTCAGGTCTGGACTTTGACTTGGCCATTCTAACACCTGGATATGTTTATTTTTGAACCATTCCATTGTAGATTTTGCTTTATGTTTTGGATCATTGTCTTGTTGGAAGACAAATCTCCGTCCAAGTCTCAGGTCTTTTGCAGACTCCATCAGGTTTTCTTCCAGAATGGTCCTGTATTTGGCTCCATCCATCTTCCCATCAATTTTAACCATCTTCCCTGTCCCTGCTGAAGAAAAGCAGGCCCAAACCATGACGCTGCCACCACCATGTTTGACAGTGGGGATGGTGTGTTCAGCTGTGTTGCTTTTACGCCAAACATAACGTTTTGCATTGTTGCCAAAAAGTTCAATTTTGGTTTCATCTGACCAGAGCACCTTCTTCCACATGTTTGGTGTGTCTCCCAGGTGGCTTATGGCAAACTTTAAACAACACTTTTTATGGATATCTTTAAGAAATGGCTTTCTTCTTGCCACTCTTCCATATAGGCCAGATTTGTGCAATATACGACTGATTGTTGTCCTATGGACAGAGTCTCCCACCTCAGCTGCAGATCTCCGCAGTTCATCCAGAGTGATCATGGGCCTCTTGGCTGCATCTCTGATCAGTCTTCTCCTTGTATGAGCTGAAAGTTTAGAGGGACGGCCAGGTCTTGGTAGATTTGCAGTGGTCTGATACGCCTTCCATTTCAATATTATCGCTTGCACAGTGCTCCTTGGGATGTTTAAAGCTTGGGAAATATTTTTGTATCCAAATCCGGCTTTAAACTTCTTCGCAACAGTATCTCGGACCTGCCTGGTGTGTTCCTTGTTCTTCATGATGCTCTCTGCGCTTTTAACGGACCTCTGAGACTATCACAGTGCAGGTGCATTTATACGGAGACTTGATTACACACAGGTGGATTGTATTTATCATCATTAGTCATTTAGGTCAACATTGGATCATTCAGAGATCCTCACGGAACTTCTGGAGAGAGTTTGCTGCACTGAAAGTAAAGGGGCTGAATAATTTTGCACGCCCAATTTTTCAGTTTTTGATTTGTTAAAAAAGTTTGAAATATCCAATAAATGTCGTTCCACTTCATGATTGTGTCCCACTTGTTGTTGATTCTTCACAAAAAAATACAGTTTTATATCTTTATGTTTGAAGCCTGAAATGTGGCAAAAGGTCGCAAAGTTCAAGGGGGCCGAATACTTTCGTAAGGCACTGTATACCACATAAGGCTAGATCTGCTGGGTTTGTTCATTAAGAAGTGTTACCCCAGTCTTATTTCGTCTGCTCATCACACATTGAAATAGCAACACCAGTCTTGTTGCATAGTGATTTGAGTGCTTCATTACATCCTTCCTCTACACTGCAAGTCCAGTCATATTCAGCTCAGGCTCTTACACTTAGAACCTATGCAGAACATTGTAGAATCCAGACACTATTAGCCAGTATTGTATGTGCCCAGATTGAACAGGATATGCTGCCTGATGGTATAGGATTTTAGCATGTAGCACACTGGGGTGGGATAAAGGAGAACTAACTGTGCTGTAGGCTAACTGGCTAACATGGCTTTGATTAAAGTGGAACTTAGCGTTTTAACTACTTTGCAGATATGAAACAAACAGACAATCAAAATATCAGTAAAAAATATATACTTCTCAGTTCATGCAAAAAAAATATACTTTATAAGAGATCACTCCAAGATCGCATAGCAGTTCAGACGTCTTTTGTCCTCCTCTTGTCGTGTCCTGTATATATATTTACAACTTTTTTCACATACATTTTATTTTTATTTTCCATCAACTCATCTTCAAAACGCTCTCCTGCAACCCGCCTCACCAATTTATATTTATAAAAAAGTATTATTTACCTCAGATCTGTAATCCTCCAAGAAGCTAGCCAGAAACTCCAAGAAGCTAGCCAGAAACTAGCCAGAAGCTAGCCAGGAGCTAGCCCAGAAGCTAATCCAGAAGCTAATCAGAAGCTAGTTAGCTTCTTTACTGGCAAATCGTTAGTATTCAGCTAACCACGGTTTAGCCCGAAAATCTATCGAAAATCCATCGCCAGTTTTGTACGGCGCAGCGCGGCTCAGAACGGAACATACTGGACCAATTTTTCTCTCCATGTCCCTGGATTTCAACTGCTCTCTGGACATTCATACCCGGATCTCACAGCTAGCTAGCTGCTATCCGTGTGACAATCGGCTTTCGTCGATTCCGGAGCAAACATCAATTATTCCAGTGCTAGCCAGAGTTCCATCATTCACTCCTGGGCTGCAGTCACCTATCCGGACCCGTTTTACTGCCTACGCGGAGCCCCACCGGCTTTCACAACTGGACTGTCGACGTTATCTACCTGAAGGAGATCCGGCTGGCTCCTCCGTCGTGACGTTACCCGAACGCCCATCTGCGGCCCGCTAACCGTTAGCTGTCTTACCGGCTGCTATCTGAATAGACAATCGGACAATTTATTTATTTTTATTATTATTATGTTTTCTTCTCGGGCCTCTATAACTATATCTATTGTTCTTATTTTTGTTGTTGTTGTGTGATTTGGATTAATCCCCTCTACCACACGGAACCCCACTAATCTACTGACCGAACGCAAGAGGTGGCTAACAACATACCTCCATCCTATGCTAGCTTGCTACCGATGGCCTGGCTAGCTGTCTAAATCGCCGTGACCCTCAACCAACCTCTCCACTCACTGGACCCTTTTGATCACGCGACTAAGCATGCCTCTCCTTAATGTCAATATGTCTTGTCCATTGCTGTTCTGGTTAGTGTTTATTGGCTTATTTCACTGTAGAGCTTCTAGTCCTGCTCACTATACCTTATCCAACCTATTAGTTCCACCACCCACACATGCAATGACATCTCCTGGTTTCAATGATGTTTCTAGAGACAATATCTCTCTCTTCATCACTCAATACCTAGGTTTACCTCCACTGTATTCACATCCTACCTTACCTTTGTCTGTACATTATACCTTGATGCTATTTTATCGCCCCCAGAAACCTCCTTTTACTCTCTGTTCCAGACATTCTAGACGACCAATTCTTATTGCTTTTAGCCGCACCCTTATTCTACTCCTCCTATGTTCCTCTGGCGATGTAGAGGTGAATCCAGGCCCTGCAGTGCCTAGCTCCACTCCTTTTCCCCAGGCGCTCTCTTTTGACGACTTCTGTAACCGTAATAGCCTTGGTTTCATGCATGTTAACATTAGAAGCCTCCTCCCTAAGTTTGTTCTATTCACTGCTTTAGCACACTCTGCCAACCCGGATGTTCTAGCTGTGTCTGAATCCTGGCTTAGGAAGACCACCAAAAATTCTGACATTTTAATTCCAAACTACAACATTTTCAGACAAGATAGAACTGCCAAAGGGGGCGGTGTTGCAATCTACTGCAAAGATAGCCTGCAGAGTTCTGTCCTACTATCCAGGTCTGTACCCAAACAATTTGAACTTCTACTTTTAAAAATCCACCTCTCTAAAAACAAGTCTCTCACCGTTGCCGCCTGCTATAGACCACCCTCTGCCCCCAGCTGTGCTCTGGACACCATATGTGAACTGATTGCCCCCCATCTATCTTCAGAGCTCGTGCTGCTAGGCGACCTAAACTGGAACATGCTTAACACCCCAGCCATCCTACAATCTAAACTTGAAGCCCTCAATCTCACACAAATTATCAATGAACCTACCAGGTACCTCCCCAAAGCCTTAAACACGGGCACCCTCATAGATATCATCCTAACCAACTTCCCCTCTAAATACACCTCTGCTGTCTTCAACCAAGATCTCAGCGATCACTGCCTCATTGCCTGCATCCGTAATGGGTCAGCGGTCAAACGACCTCCTCTCATCACTGTAAAACGCTCCCTGAAACACTTCAGCGAGCAGGCCTTTCTAATCGACCTGGCCGGGGTATCCTGGAAGGATATTGACCTCATCCCGTCAGTAGAGGATGCCTGGATATTTTTTTTAAATGCCTTCCTAACCATCTTAAATAAACATGCCCCATTCAAGAAATTTAGAACCAGGAACAGATATAGCCCTTGGTTCTCCCCAGACCTGACTGCCCTTAACCAACACAAAAACATCCTATGGCGTTCTGCATTAGCATCGAACAGCCCCCGTGATATGCAGCTGTTCAGGGAAGCTAGAAACCATTATACACAGGCAGTTAGAAAAGCCAAGGCTAGCTTTTTCAAGCAGAAATTTGCTTCTTGCAACACTAACTCAAAAAAGTTCTGGGACACTGTAAAGTCCATGGAGAATAAGAACACCTCCTCCCAGCTGCCCACTGCACTGAAGATAGGAAACACTGTCACCACTGATAAATCCACCATAATTGAAAATTTCAATAAGCATTTTTCTACTGCTGGCCATGCTTTCCACCTGGCTACTCCTACCCCTGTCAACAGCACTGCACCCCCAACAGCAACTCGCCCAAGCCTTCCCCATTTCTCCTTCTCCCAAATCCATTCAGCTGATGTTCTGAAAGAGCTGCAAAATTTGGACCCCTACAAATCAGCCGGGCTAGACAATCTGGACCCTTTCTTTCTAAAATTATCTGCCGAAATTGTTGCCACCCCTATTACTAGCCTGTTCAACCTCTCTTTCGTGTCGTCTGAGATTCCCAAAGATTGGAAAGCAGCTGCGGTCATCCCCCTCTTCAAAGGGGGGGACACTCTTGACCCAAACTGCTACAGACCTATATCTATCCTACCATGCCTTTCTAAGGTCTTCGAAAGCCAAGTCAACAAACAGATTACCGACTATTTCGAATCTCACCATACCTTCTCTGCTATGCAATCTGGTTTCAGAGCTGGTCATGGGTGCACCTCAGCCACGCTCAAGGTCCTAAACGATATCTTAACCGCCATCGATAAGAAACATTACTGTGCAGCCGTATTCATTGATCTGGCCAAGGCTTTCGACTCTGTCAATCACCACATCCTCATCGGCAGACTCAACAGCCTTGGTTTCTCAAATGATTGCCTCGCCTGGTTCACCAACTACTTCTCTGATAGAGTTCAGTGTGTCAAATCGGAGGGTCTGTTGTCCGGACCTCTGGCAGTCTCTATGGGGGTGCCACAGGGTTCAATTCTTGGACCGACTCTCTTCTCTGTATACATCAATGAGGTCGCTCTTGCTGCTGGTGAGTCTCTGATCCACCTCTACGCAGACGACACCATTCTGTATACTTCCGGCCCTTCTTTGGACACTGTGTTAACAACCCTCCAGGCAAGCTTCAATGCCATACAACTCTCCTTCCGTGGCCTCCAATTGCTCTTAAATACAAGTAAAACTAAATGCATGCTCTTCAACCGATCGCTACCTGCACCTACCCGCCTGTCCAACATCACTACTCTGGACGGCTCTGACTTAGAATACGTGGACAACTACAAATACTTAGGTGTCTGGTTAGACTGTAAACTCTCCTTCCAGACCCATATCAAACATCTCCAATCCAAAGTTAAATCTAGAATTGGCTTCCTATTTCGCAACAAAGCATCCTTCACTCATGCTGTCAAACATACCCTTGTAAAACTGACCATCCTACCAATCCTCGACTTTGGCGATGTCATTTACAAAATAGCCTCCAATACCCTACTCAACAAATTGGATGCAGTCTATCACAGTGCAATCCGTTTTGTCACCAAAGCCCCATATACTACCCACCATTGCGACCTGTACGCTCTCGTTGGCTGGCCCTCGCTTCATACTCATCGCCAAACCCACTGGCTCCATGTCATCTACAAGACCCTGCTAGGTAAAGTCCCCCCTTATCTCAGCTCGCTGGTCACCATAGCATCTCCCACCTGTAGCACACGCTCCAGCAGGTAGTCTCTAGTCACCCCCAAAACCAATTCTTTCTTTGGCCGCCTCTCTTTCCAGTTCTCTGCTGCCAATGACTGGAACGAACTACAAAAATCTCTGAAACTGGAAACACTCATCTCCCTCACTAGCTTTAAGCACCAACTGTCAGAGCAGCTCACAGATTACTGCACCTGTACATAGCCCAACTATAATTTAGCCCAAACAACTACCTCTTTCCCAACTGTATTTAATTTATTTATTTATTTTGCTCCTTTGCACCCCATTATTTTTATTTCTACTTTGCACATTCTTCCATTGCAAAACTACCATTCCAGTGTTTTACTTGCTATATCGTATTTACCTTGCCACCATGGCCTTTTTTGCCTTTACCTCCCTTCTCACCTCATTTGCTCACATTGTATATAGACTTGTTTATACTGTATTATTGACTGTATGTTTGTTTTACTCCATGTGTAACTCTGTGTCGTTGTATCTGTCGAACTGCTTTGCTTTATCTTGGCCAGGTCACAATTGTAAATGAGAACTTGTTCTCAACTTGCCTACCTGGTTAAATAAAGGTAAAATAAAAAAAATTACAAATTCATTTTTTACTCCAAATTCCATTGTTGGCCGAATAGAGGGATGCAGTTCGATGCATGATTAAAATAATTCACCAATACATTTCTTGGTAGTTCCTGCTTTCAGGTTATAAATTACAGCTGGCCTGGTACATTGTTTGCTTCCTCTACCCACTCAGGATGCACTGTTTCAGTTTCAATTACTCTTTATTTTGGACAAAAACAGACGAATGTAACTAAGGCTGGGAATTTCAATACAATCAAACTAGCAAGGGCAATGATCACAAGTCTGTCATTACATGGCTAATAGACTAGCGTATCTATTCATGTAGCTATTTATTTAGCCAAAAACACGGACCCAAACATTAGTTAACTTAGCTGCTGGGAGGATGCCATGTCATTGGACGAGTGGCCAAATTTTTACCCTCATATCGTGTTTTTTTTTTGTGTGGCTACAGCTATAGATTCAGGTGTCATTTGGTTATCAAGCAAGGAATGTGGATCGCTTTGCTAGCTAGCTAGCTATGCTGAACTTGACCCACAGTTAGCATGCATATTTCTTAGTTGTCAATCAAATGTATTTGGCATCAATTCAATGGGTGGACGGGCAGGCAGTTCTCATTCAATTGTCAAAACGCGGGTTGAGACAAGCATGCATTGGCAGGCGAGCTGCAGAAGGGCGAGTGGGCTACTATTCCCCATCGTTTATCAGCGCAATTCTGATGGTCAACTACAAGCTGAAAAAGTTTGAGAGTGTTTGTCTACTGTTCCCTCGTTAGATTTTAGCTCATCTTTCTCTGGCCAACATTAGTTGTTGATCTTAAGGAGGGAAAGACACCTGTTCATGGTTGTTGGATCAATAGGACTGTAAAGTTCCTAAATGTAAGTGGACTCACTTGGTATTTACGTATTCGCAGAAATCCATTCAGGTATATTTTGTGACTTTTGGCGAATGTGTTCTATTGGTCTAAAGTCACGCTGTTGCTACTGTCTGTAAACACACAGTCCAGTTCAACGTGAATGACGGCCGACCCGTGTGGCAAATTACTTATTTGCATATCAGCTCTTATTGGCTAATGTGCACCGGTCTGTGTAGAGTTGTACACAAACATACACATTTTTATTATGCCTTGATCACACGGAGAGCGTTGTTGCGCTTTGGTACACCAGAAGTAAGTTCATTTCCAATGGAACTCTGCATGTGCCTTGCAGCATTGCGTTACAGAGGCAGTTGTTGTGCGTTCTGTGTGGTGCATACGTTGGGTGTATCAAACGTATGCATCAAATCGTATGCGTAGGCGGTTTGACAGAAATGATAGCAGAAGGTGAATGTTGAACTTTTGTTGCACACATATCCAGATGATGCTGCGTACCATTTTGCACAACGACGCTGTAGGTTTGATCGAGACGATACGTTTTATTTACTGCAGTGTCTATTCGTTGTCCAAACGCACACACTGACGCTTTCCCACTATACACGTATCGCTATAGAATTTTCACAAATGTGTTACTGTATGTCATTCCCAAATATTCTATGAAAGTATGAAAATGTGAAAATGACCATATCTAAGCATCAGAAAATGGCGTCATATTTTTTCCTGGGGGTTTATATGAACAGATTTTTATAAGATTTCATGTTGCTAAAACACTGTCAGTTCCACTTTAAGTTGTAAGTGGTACAGATGATTTAAATAGACTGGGCCCTGTTCCCTGCCCTTGGCCCCTCTGTGTGCTGAGTCTTTGAAGGGGGGCAATTTATTGTAAGTGGATGGTTAAATAAAACTGCCCCGGGTCCAGCTTGTTCGCGTGACTCGCATTACAGGAAAGATGTTTGGCTGTGGGTGTGTGTGTGTACGTGCTGGGGGGGGGGGGGGGTTGGGGGTTGCTCTGGGCTTTAGTTTTGTGTGTTGCTCTGGGCTTTAGTTAGCAGGGGGGGTGCTACCTCCTTTCCTTAGCCTTCATTAACCCCTCCTGTCTGTCTGCAGATTAAAAGACTTGAAGCTCGTCTGAGTAAGACAGACTGCACTGATGCGGAGGGTCGTGAGCGATCGGACGGAGAAAGGTGGAAGAAGGATCCCTGCTCCACTTGCGAGTGCAGAGTATGTACCCCCTCCCCTCCCCCCACTCCACACACATGCATACACTCCCCTACGTATTTATTTGCATAGTGAAGCTGTAACTTTTAATTCGGCTCTATACTCCAGCAATTTAGATTTGAGATCCAAAATGTTTCATATGAAGCGAAAGTACAGAAAGGTTTTTTTAATACAGAATCTGTTTAACCCATTTAGAAATGAAATCACTTAATGTATCTAGTCCCCCCATTTGAAAGTGTGATAAGTATTTGGACAAATTCACTTATACATGTACAGTTGAAGTCGGAAGTTTACATACACTTAGGTTGGAGTCATTAAAACTAGTTTTTCAACCACTCCACAAATTTCTTGTTAACAAACTATAGTTTTGGCAAGTTGGTTAGGACATCTTCTTTGTGCATGACACAAGTCATTTTTCCAACAATTGTTTACAGACAGATTATTTCACAATTCCAGTGGGTCAGAAGTTTACAAACACTAAGTTGACTGTGCCTTTAAACAGCTTGGAAAAATTCCAGAAAAGGATGTCATGGCTTTAGAAGCTTCTGATAGGCTAATTGATATAATTTGAGTTAATTATGTGGTGTACCTGTGGATGTTTCAAGGCCTAACTTCAAACTCAGTGCCTCTTTGCTTGACTCATGGGAAAATCATAAGAAATCAGCCAAGTCCTCAGAAACAAAATTGTAGACCTACACAAGTCTGGTTCATCCTTGGGAGCAATTTCCAAATCCTGAAGGTACCGAGTTCATCTGTACAAACAATAGTACACAAGTATAAACACGATGGGACCACGCAGCCGTCATACCACTCAGGAAGGAGACGCGTTCTGTCTCCCAGAGATGAATGTACTTTGGTGCGAAAAGTGCAAATCAATCCCAGAACAACAGCAAAGGACCTTTTGAAGATGCTGGAGGAAACAGGTACAAAAGTATCTATATCCACAGTTAAACGAGTCCTATATCGACATAACTTGAAAGGCCGCTCAGCAAGGAAGAAGCCACTGCTCCAAAACCGCCATAAAAAAGCCAGACTGCGGTTTGCAACTGCACATGGGGACAAAGATCGTACTTTTTGGAGAAATGTCGTCTGACCTGATGAAAAGAAAATAGAACTGTTTAGCCATAATGACCATCGTTATGTTTGGAGGAAAAAGGGGGAGGCTTGCAAAGCCGAAGAACACCAACCCAACCGTGAAGCATTGGGGTGGCAGCATCATGTTGTGGGGGTGCTTTGCTGCAGGAGGGACTGATGCACTTCACAAAATAGATGGCATCATTAGGTAGGAAAATTATATGGATATATTGAAGCAACATCTCAAGACATCAGTTAAAGCTTGGTCGCAAATGGGTCTTCCAAATGGACAATGACCCCAAGCATACTTCCAAAGTTGTAAAATGGCTTAAGGACAACAAAGTCAAGGTATTGGAATAGCCATCACAAAGCCCTGACCTCAACCCTATAGAAAATGTGGGCTGAACTGAAAAAGCGTGTGCAAGCAAGGAGGCCTACAAACCTGACTCAGTTACACCAGCTCTGTCAGGAGGAATGGGCCAAAATTCACCCAACTTATTGTGGAAAGCTTGTGGAAGGCTACCTGAAACGTTTGACCCAAGTTAAACAATTTAAAGGCATTGCTACCAAATACTAATTGATTGTATGTAAACTTCTGACCCACTGGGATTGTGATGAAAGAATAAAAGCTGAAATAAATCATTCTCTCTACTATTATTCTGACATTTCACATTCTTAAAATAAAGTTTTTACTAGGATTAAATGTCAGGAATTGTGAAAAACTGACTTTAAATGGATTTGGCTAAGGTGTATGTAAACTTCCGACTTCAACTGTATGTGTATTAAAGTAGTCAAAAGTTAAGGATTTGGTCCCATATTCCTAGCACGCAATGACTACATGAAGCTTGTGCCTCTACTAACTTTATGTACATGTCCATACAGATCACACACACATGTACAGACCACACACAGACTTGCACAACCACAGTCTATTCACCACCGTCTCCTCAACACGCACACAGTGCAAAGTGTACAGTATATTCACTTCTCACATTCACACCCAGCTTATCAGACCTGTTTGCCATTAGCGGGCTCTTTCCACACCTTTCCACACTGCCTGGAGGCAGGCTAGATGATCAGATTGACAGAGCCATTGGCATGCCATCACTACTCCACTCAGCACCATGCCAGTGCCAGGACCCATCTGTCCTGTCCCATTCTTCCCTGTTCTGGCGCCATGGCCAGCATTACACCCTTGTACTATTTGACAGTACTAACTTCCTGGCACCGCATTACCAACCTGCTGGCACCATTGTGCCAACCTCCTGGCACCGCAGTACTAACCTTTTGGCACCACAGTACCAACCTCCTGGCACCGTAGTACTAACATCCTGTCACCGCAGTATTAATTTCCTGGCACTGCAGTACTAACCTCCTGCACAGCAGTACCAACCCCCTGGCACCGCATTACCAACCTGCTGGCACCGCAGTACCAACCTGCTGGCACCGCAGTACCAACCTCCTGGCAACGCAGTACCAACCTCCTGGCACCGCAGTACCAACCTCCTGGCAACGCAGTACCATCCTCCTGGCAACGCAGTACCATCCTCCTGGCACTGCAGTACTAACCTCCTGCACAGCAGTACCAACCCCCTGGCATCACAGTACCAACCTCCTGGCATCGCAGTACCAACCCCCTGGCACCGCATTACCAACCTGCTGGCACCGCAGTACTAACCTCCTGCACAGCAGTACCAACCCCCTGGCATCGCAGTACCAACCCCCTGGCACCGCATTACCAACCTGCTGGCACCGCAGTACTAACCTCCTGCACAGCAGTACCAACCCCCTGGCATCGCAGTACCAACCTCCTGGCATCGCAGTACCAACCTCCTGGCAATGCAGTGCCAACCCCCTGGCAACGCAGACCCATGTACAGTGTGTCACTTTTCAGCTTGACTGATTCTTTTCACCTCTTTATCTTCATGAATCTCCAGTCTCACTTTTCCAACTGCTGGCAGAGAGCAATGTTTCTCATGCCAAACCTGACGACCCCCTCTCTCTCTTTCTGTCTTTCTCCCCCCCCCCCCACTCCCTCCCTCCCTCCAGGATGCCCAGGTGACGTGCTTCATGGAGTCGTGTCCTCCGATGGTGGAGTGCCAGGAGCCTGTGAAGCTGAAAGGATTGTGCTGCCCCATGTGTCTCAACCAAGGAGAGGGAGCAGCCAGTAACAGCCAGACCCAGACAGGGAGCCAGGCGCTGGGTAGCCCTCATCACGTATAACCCTCAGGGGCCCCGTGCCCTAGTGTCTGACACACACCTACACACACAGAAGGAGAGACCCTGACGGTGCGCTTACCTAACATCCACCTGCACCCAATTGCCTCGTTTTTTAAATTGTTTTTAGAAAAATCAGAATTTGTATTATTTTGTTATTTTGATTGTCATGTCCCCATGGCCAACAAACTGCCTGAGGCTTGGTTTCAAATCCACTGGCAACAGGAGAGCAGTCACTATCGATCTGCTTCCTTCTGGAAGGATGAATGGATGGATGAATATTTGGATGGATGGACAGATGGAAAACCCCCCTTCCTCACTCAGGGGCCTCCCATACAGGGCCTCAGATAGAGGTCTCTGATCTGAAGTGTTACCTCACCACTGCATTTGAAGGCCCCACAAAGTGGCTGAAACAAATTTGTTGTGAGAGGTGGAAATGGCACTGCAGCCATTAGATCGACCATGGGTCGGCCATGTTGTCTCAAAACGCTTTCTCAGGTTAGAGATGCCGAAAAACTGGTGCTAATTTTCCCCTTTGTCTTAACAATTTAGTCACTAAATACAACCATTCTAAGTATTATTATTATTATTTTCTACAATATGCAAAGCAACAAATATACACTCATTATGTGCCTTTTGTTCTTTAAAAAAATCACGAGACATTTTATGTACTAAATTACTTCTGCTTTTCAAAATGTTTATGGTGCTTTATATCATATTATGAATATGTATTTTTCCTTTTGTATCACCTGCTAACATATGAAGATAATGTGAAGCCCTACAAAAAAAACTTTTACAATTCAAAGATGTCTACTGATTTTTACCTTGTTATCACATCTGTCTTCAATGGCAACTGTTGGTGAACTAAATAACATCTGGTATTTAGATATGTTATCTCCTCTCCTCAAGGCAATGTCAAACTTTTACAAACTTGAGGGGTGTTGGTTGGAGTTGGGGCTTGGGGTTGGGTTGGAAGGGGAGATGTTCCTATTTGGCTCAACCGCTCTTTACTAGAAGGCATAATACATTTTTTCTCTCAAGGTGTAATGCTTTTTCACACTCCATGTTGTTAAAGCAGTGAAAGGCCATTTGTTACCACTGTAGAGATGTAGTCATTTTTGTCCCAACGTTTTCAGTGTTCGCCCCCTCTTTCAGTGCCTACTGTTAACCTACCACAGCAGTACTCTGTCCTACCCCTAGTGTCCCGTCTACCCCTCTCTCCAGCATTAGCCCATACTCACACATAGACATTAAAGGACTGCAGCCATACCTCCCTAACTATCTTGTGCTCTCATAACCAAACCCACAGCTTCTCAGCTCCAGTTTACTGAAGGACAATCACTCACATGCATTCCTTTCCTCCTTCCCAAGCACTCAGCCCATATGATGTAACTATTCTCCTCTGTGTGCTGGAGAGTTGTGTGTGTGTGACCGATCACCAGGTCTCTGTAGTTTTAATGCAGGTGAGAAACCTTGCCTGGCTCTCATCTCTTAGGTTCCTAGGAGACGATGGATATGGAGGTGAGGTGACATCATTTGGCCGGGTGTGTGAAGCGCAGACGTCTACCTCTCTGAACCCCATTCCTCTCTAATGCAAGCCAGATGGGAGGGGAGGGTGGAATGGGACATGGTGTCAATCAAATATCTGGTGCTGCTTTATTTTCTGGAGGCTCCCTACTGTTACAAATCAGCCAACAGAGTGTTTCCCATTGACGGACACACACACACACACACACACACACACACACACACACACACACACACACACACACACACACACACACACACACACACACACAGGCCCATTAATCAGATACAAGTATGTACAGTATGCTGTTGGGGTTTGGGGTTTCTCCAAGAATGTCAAGGCAATCATGTAGTTGTGGTGGAGCTCAATAGCAATGTTGGCACATTGGTATCATACCACATGGAATACATGCTGCATTATGTATTGTAGACCCTTCCTTTCTCCTCCCTCTACTTTCCTCTGTAGTACCTTGGCTTTTACTCCTGCTTCTGTGTGTGTGTGTGTGTGTGTGTGTGTGTGTGTGTGTGTGTGTGTGTGTGTGTGTGTGTGTGTGTGTGTGTGTGTGTGTGTGTGTGTGTGTGTGTGTGCGTGTGTGTCTGCGTCTGTATATGCATGCAACCCCAGGTTTGGCTCCCATTGCACTGTGACCTCACTTCCTCTGCATCGCTGGTTGTCATGTCATCTTCAGCCATGTTGTAATGAGTACCTTTCGTCGTTTTTTAAATTTTCATTCTAACCCTCATGTTACTGGTCTCCCCTTTGTTCCCCAAACCCCCCACTGTCACCAGAATGCACTGCTCTGCAAGACTGAACATGCTTTACCTACACTGTCCCAAAGTGAGTGGTCAAAGTGGATACCTATCTGACAATTGTATTGTAAGGTTGCCAAAGAATTGTTTGCACTGTAATGTAAGCCTCTCAACAATAATAAAAAATAGGCCACATTTGAAGTACAACCGCCATGTTTGTTTCTGTTATTTCCCTGGTGGGTGCTGCTACTCTCTGTAGATATGTTCCCAAACAGTGGCATTATGGGTAAACATGTACAATACTGCCTCGTGTAAAGAAGATTGATGATAGAGTTACATGTCTTAAGGCCCGATCCAGTCTTTGCCCAATGCCATCCATCCTGTACTGTACTATGTAGCCATTCCTAGTCAGTTGTAATTAGGCTTTTAGACGTGAATTAAGAACACGAGAGTCATGTTTGATGAATACCTGTTGTAGTGGAAACCCTATCCCCTGTGTACCTACGGGAGATCTGTCTGTCTGTCTGTGAGTGTCCGTGTTGTGGCACTGTGGGGTTAAATATAACTATATTACTGGTTAGAGAATGGCTGTGTTTTTATTTCTCTCTAGTTAATTAGTCTCTAGAATTGTTATGGTTTGGGAACCACCAATGTCTTTGGTTACCTCATCTGGAGGGCCAATAGTTGTTCCTCATCATGTGACCTGACCAGGAAAAACTCCAGACCCTAGTTATAACCTGTAATAGTATAAGTTCTAGAGATGTTCCTTTGTCGGAGCTAACAATCCCTTTTGAAACCTGATGTAATTATAGATTTCATCACATCCTCATCATAGTTTGTCAATTGTTCTCTCTGCATTTGTCTGGTGCACAGATGTTCTGTTTTCATGACGTACCATGAGTGTTGTAAACAGACCAACAAGCATCAGAAAGCTCCTTTAACCAAACAGGAGGCAGCTGTTGTTTACTGAATGACTTCTCCTCCATTGATCATCAAACATTAGTAACATTGTCCATAGATCATCATTTTCCCATCGGTGCTCTTGAATGTTGTTATGATCTTTTCAACCAGTGTTCTCTTAAAAAGTACATTTATTTTGAAGTAGGATGTCTGATGCAATGATTTATCTAGGCTTTTACAAAGCTATCCCAAACATTGTGTCTGGATTGTGTCTGAACCATGACAGAGTTGTGTTGAAATAAGCTTGTCTTGACACAAAGCAGTCTGCCTGATGTCCACTCCTGTCTTTTCTCTGAGGCCTGTCTGAACCAGGTGGTCTCTTTTTCTGTCTGTCTCTGAATTTCTCTCTCTCTCCTTCTCCGATCATCCATCTCTATCTCTCTCTCCATTCTTTATTCCTTCTGTCTATTTTTGGTATCTTCTCAGAGGAGGTCCTGAACCTTGTCCTCCTTCCGGTGGAAGCTCCTCTCAAAGTCAGAGAGATGGAGGGAATTAAACTGGAGGTGGACTTGAGGTTTCCAGTGGCGGGCCAGATAAAAGGCCTCCTCTTCCCAGTCAGGAAAAGCCATTATCGCCATGACAACGTGGGTCCAACCACTCCATAGACATCCTCAGAAGTCCCACCATTAGTGGTGCGTGAGTAAAATCAGTGGGGAAGCCAGGAAAAATATGTGTTGTGATAATTGCATTGTTTGCTCTATAACCTGTCAGTCCATATGCCTTTGCCACTGTGATATATAGGCCCAAGGCAGAGACAATAAGAAGACACAGTGGCAGAATAAATTCAACCACACCTGTGTTTCATCACAAAACCAGAGACGCTGAAGTTCACAAAGCATATTGTCCGGTTTTGTCCACAACACAAAGCATATTGTCCGGTTTTGTCCACAACACAAAGCATATTGTCCACAACACAAAGCATATTGTCCGGTTTTGTCCACAACACAAAGCATATTGTCCGGTTTTGTCCACAACACAAAGCATATTGTCCAGTTTTGTCCACAACACAAAGCATATTGTCCGGTTTTGTCCACAACACAAAGCATATTGTCCGGTTTTGTCCACAACACAAAGCATATTGTCCGGTTTTGTCCACAACACAAAGCATATTGTCCGGTTTTGTCCACAACACAAAGCATATTGCATGTAACAAACAGTTACATGACCTACAGCATGGTCAAGCAAGTTAATGTTTCCAACATTTTTGGACTACTAAACAACTATTGATTTAGAACCATGGAGAGTTACCGTAAGTCACAAAGAAAAACTCCACTATTCCAGCATCATTTCAGCAAAATTGATTGTGAAAGTTTCAACATCATAACATCACCTATGCTTACTCTAATACAGTGACAACTAAAAGATACCAAAAACAATTTAATCCAATCAACCTAAGCTAAATATGATGTGGCTGATAATGGCACTGATTTCTGTGTGTGTGTGTGTGTGTGTGTGTGTGTGTGTGTGTGTGTGTGTGTGTGTGTGTGCGTTCATGCAAGTTGACTCACACTACACCAATGCCATCCTCCTCTCTTTCATGTTGCCGAAACGGTCTATGACTCTGTCATACGGTACACACTTTTAGTTTTTGTTGTCCTAGGCTACCTGGCTAAAATGTTTGCTCGCTAGCCTAACTTCCTTTCATGGGCAACAATGAGCCAGCTAGTTAACATTAGCCTACTACATCTAGCTACATGTTGAACTTCCATCCTCTCAGGTAAGGGGCACAATGTATAGATTTATTGTTTGAATGCTCAGAATCGCCGTTATAATCATTGACCTGAACGTATAATTAAGTAAAACCACAAGACCAAATCCCAATCTCCATCCAAGGCTAATTTAGGAAAGGGACAATTTTAGCTAGCTAGCTAGCCACCCAAAGACGACAACACAATGAGAATAAACAATTCCGTTTTTTTCTGTCAATTACGTTTGGCTTTTGATGTGATTGATGTGAAGCCAAATCCAAACTGGCTATCAATGACACAAATTTTTGGTGCGCCAGGACCGTTCACAGTTGAGTTCACTCAGTTTAGCTCAACGCAGATTGGCTATTATTCTATGTAATTTGTTTATCAAGGGAGGCCGAATGCTCGCTGGCTTCGCTTGCATTCAATGCTACAGGTGGCAACAAATTCATACTCTTTTGACCAGACTGTCACGGCTGATGAAAGGAGCGGACCAAGGTACAACGTGGTGAGCGTACATCTTCTTTAAATTAAGAAAAGACGCCGAACAAAACAATACACACTACAATATAAAACCGTGAAGCTTAAGGCTAAGTGCCATGAAGAAAGTCACCTTCCCACAAGTGGGAAAAGGGGTACCTTTTTGGTTCCCTATGTATGGTTCCCAATCAGAGACAACGACAGACAGCTGTCCCTGATTGAGAACCATACCCGGCCAAAACATAGAGATAGAAAATCATAGAAACACAAAACATAGAAATGAACACCACAACTCACGCCCTGACCAAACAAAAATAGAGACATAAAAGGGATCTCCAAGGTCAGGGCGTGACAGTACCCCCCCAAAGGTACTGTCCGACCGCAAAACCTGAACCTATAGGGGAGGGTCTGGGTGGGCATTTCTCCGCGGTGGCGGCTCTGGTGAGGGACGTAGATCCCGCTCTACCTCTGGGTGGAGCATGAATGGATACCAACCACTGGGTCCTCAGATAGGAGGCCTCCTAGAGGGCATGTTGGGGGAATCACCAGCATGTGGTCTCTCTCTCCCATATCCCTTCATAGTTTACTCTTTCCGGTATCTCCCATAGTCCTAGTCCCTGCACGCACTGAAGCCTCTCTCCTGGCCACTTAGCGCTGAGCTAAGCCCCAATGTTGACTTTGGGACAGGGTGAGATTATGTAAGCGAGGAAGTGCTGTAGGTGTTCCAGGCCTTTCCCCAGACATAGCCAGATGGTGTGAAGCAGACAGACAGACCTACAGACAAACACAGGACATCTCCCATACCCTACACAGCCTGCAGCTGCACAGCTCTGGCTCTACACAGCCTCGACTCTACTTTCTTAATCAGGACCTGGAATTTAATTTGGAAGACCGGGTTTCTGTATTGCCTGACCAAGGTGGGAGTTTTCTTCCCACCCTCCCTCTCTCCCCAGGAACGTCAGTCTCATTCTCTATGCCAGGTGAAGAAAGGGAGAAGAACTCTGGATCCTGCTGTTAGCTTCAAAGCACCAGGGCCTTTGATTGGTTGTCATCCAGCTGTAGCCTTTTATTGTTTTCCAAAATGGCACGAAACCCTTTTTAGTGTGTACTGTATGTACAGTAACTATGTTGGTTTAATGTTCTGAGGGAGAATGTCATTAGATCTGATTTGGCACAGAAAGCGGACTAGACGAGACTCGGGGAGAGGAGCTCTTGTTAGCATTATATGGCAACATACATTCCTTTTTCCAGTTCAGGCCTTGATTACATTTCCAGATTTTTTGTCACTCCCAATGTCGGTTACAGTAATTAGATTTACGGCCGAAACTTGAACCCAGAGAGAGTGCTACATCTGACCCATTCCCCCTTCCTCCCTCAGGATTTTCAGCCCTATGCAAATGCCAACTTTCTTTCCGTAGTCTATTAATCCTAATTGCCTAAACAGAATATATCCTGTTAACCTAACTGCAAAAACAGGTCAGTTTTCGAACACGGGGAGTGTTCTGACATTAGATACAATCTTCCACTGAGCGATAGAGCTGGGGGAGGGGGGGGCTAGTGGTGGTGGTGGGAGGAGGGAGAGGGGGAGGGAGGGGTACATGAAGTAATTGTTGTCGTTAAAAACAAAGCTAATCTTGTCTGAGGAGTGACTGTGACTGACTTGCCCTGCATTCCTCCAACAGGGCTCAGACTGTGCCAGTAATAATCTCCTGCCTGCCTGCCAGGCAGAGCTCCTAATAAGCTCTCCTCTCCTAGGCCTGAAATGGCCCTAATAGGACCAGCCGGAGAGGGAGAGAACCTATAAAAAAAACAGAGACAGACCAATCCCTTCTGCAGCAGCAGACTGCAGTACACCCTCTCATCCACAATCTGGAGGAATGTGAGATCCTGGGTTGATAAAGGAGAATAGACTGTTTGTGGGAAATGTTGTGTTTTGAGGTGTGAGAATTGGAGAAAGGATGAGAGTGCCAAAGTGGTTTGGAAATGTCTCAGTTGTCTCAAACCTGTGTGAAGCTTTTACAGTGGGAATTCAGTTGATATGTAAACACATTTCCCTTCACAGGCCAAGCCAGATCCCCTGTCAGGAGGATAGTGTTGTCGGGTTGTCAGGTATCAAACACTCAAAATATAATGTATTACACAGTCTATTCTTTCTGTTGGTGTGCGCCAGTAGACCAGTAATGAAACTGGATCTTGTGTCACCAAACCCTGGCTGTCAAACTCTGCAATATCACAAGAGTCAATAAATATTGTATCCGATCCTCTCCCACTTGTTTTCTATGGCAACTCCCCTGTTGGCTTTCTCAGTTTGCTCTCATACTGATATGATAACAAAGGGCGAAGATCAGGCCCGAGATTAGCCGGTGTTTGTGTGCGTGCGTCCCATTTTAAGATTGCTCCCAGGGATGGATTCTGCAGACTAGAAAAACACTTCTTCAGGAGATGACATCACTCCGAGGGTCAGGCGGGCTGATTTATGGTTGGCCACTGTTGCCTGGAAAAGGTAACACACACACACACTCACCGTATTTCAATTACACACTGCTCCAGGTTTCTCAGGCCGTTGGTCTTTGCCCTCATTCCTAATTAATGAGTTAAGTGCTACAGATGTAAAGTACTTAAGTAAAAATACTTTAAATTACTACTGAAGTAGTTATTTGGGGTATTTGTACTTTACTATTTACATTTTTGACAACTTTTACTTTTACTTCACTACATTCCTAAAGAAAATAATGTACTTGTTACACCATACATTTTGCCTGACACACAAAAGTATGTGTTACATTTTGAGTGCTTAGCAGGACAGGAAGGTGGTCCAAATGGTGACACATATATCGGGAGAACATCCGATAGTGCCAATAGTGTGCAAAGCTGTCATCAAGGCAAAGGGTGACCACTTTGAAGAATCTAAAATCTATTTTGATTTGATTCACACTTTTTTGGTTACTACATGATTCCATATGTGTTATTTCATAGTTTTGATGTCTTCACTATTATTGGAACCCTGGAATGGGTAGGTGAGTCCAAACTTTTGACTGGTACTGTACATATACAGTGCATTCGGGAAGTATTCAAAACCCTTACATAAGTATTCAGACCCTTTACTTAGAACATTGTTGAAGTGCCTTTGGCAGCGATTACAGCCTCGAGTCTCCTTGGGTATGACACTACAAGCTTGACACACCTGTATTTGAGGACTTTCTCCCATTCTTCTCTGCAGATCCTCTCAAGCTCTGTCAGGTTGGATGGGGAGCGTTGCTGCACAGCTATTTTGAGGTCTGTTCAGAGACGTTCGATTGGGTTCAAGTCCGGGCTCTGGCTGTCGCTCCTGCGTTGTCTTGGCTGTGTGCTTAGGGTCGTTGTTCTGTTGGAAGGTGAACATTCACCCCAGTCTGAGGTCCTGAGCGCTCTGGAGTAGATTTTCATCAAGGATCTCTTTGTACTTTGCTCCGTTCCATCGATCTTGATTAGTCTCCCAGTCACTGCCGCTGAAAAATATCCCCACAGCATGATGCTGCCTCCTCCATGCTTCACCTTAGGATTGGTGCCAGGTTTCCTCCAGGTGTGACGCTTGGCATTCAGGCCAAAGATTTCAATCTTGGTTTCATCAAACCAGAGAATCTTGATTGTCATGATCTGAGAGTCCTTTAGGTATTTGTATTTGTATTTATTATGGATCCACATGCCAAAGCAGCAGCTACTCTTCCTGGGATCCAACAAAATTAAGGCAGTTTATACAATTTCAAAACATTACAATACATTCACAGATTTCACAACACACTGTGTGCCCTCAGAACCTTAGTCCACCACTACCACATATCTACAGTACTAAATCCATGTGTATGTATAGTGCGTATGTTATCGTGTGCGTGTGTGTGTGAGTGTGTGTGTGTGTGTGTGTGTGTGTGTGTGTGTGTGTGTGTGTGTGTGTGTGTGTGTGTGTGTGTGTGTGTGTGTGTGTGTGTGTGCCAAAGTTTGACAGCCCGCTTGGCAAACTCAAAGCGGGCTGTCATGACCCTTTTACTGAGGAGTGGCTTCCGTCTGATTGGTGGAGTGCTGCAGAGGTTCTCCAATCTCCAAAGAGGAACTCAGGAGCTCTGTCAGAGTGACCATCAGGTTGTTGGTCACCTCCCTGACCAAGGCCCTTCTCCCTCGATTTCTCAGTTTGGCCTCCAGGAAGAGTCTTGGTGGTTCTAAACTTCTTCCATTTAAGAATGATGGAGGCCACTGTATTCTTGGGGAGCTTCAATGCTGCAGAAATGTTTTGGTACCCTTCCCCAAATCTGTGCCTCAACACAATCCTGTCTCGGAGCTCTACGGACAGTTCCTTCGACCTCATGGCTTGGTTTTTGCTCTGACATGGACTGTCAACTGTGGGACCTTATAGACAGGTTTGTGCATTTACAAATCAATTGAATTTAGTCAATTGAATTTACCACAGGTGGACTCCAATCAAGTTGTAGAAACATCTGAAGGATAATCAATGGAACATGATGCACCTGAGCTCAATTTCAAGTCTCATAGCAAAGAGCCTGAATACTCATGTAAATACAGTATTTCTGTTATAAATATTGAATACATTTGCAAAAAATTCTACAAACCTGTTTTTCGCTTTGTCATTATGGGGTATTTTGTGTTGATTGATGAGAAGAAAAAATAAATCAATTTCAGAATAAGGCTGTAATGTAACAAAATGTGGAAAAAGGGAAGAGGACTGAATACTTTCCAAATGTACTGTGTAGATAGGTAGAGAAAGAGAGAGAGGAAAAATATATATACAGTTGAAGTCAGAAGTTTACATACATCTTTGCCAAATACATTTAAACTCAGATTTTCACAAATCCTGACATTTAATATTAGTAAAACTCCCTGTCTTAGGATCACCACTTTATTTTAAAGATGTGAAATGTCAGAATAATAGTAGAGAGAAGCTTTTATTTCTTTCATCACATTCCCAGTGGGTCAGAAGTTTACATACACTAAATTAGTATTTGATAGCATTGCCTTTAAATTGTTTAACTTGGGTCAAACGTTTTGGGTAGCCTTCCACAAGCTTCCCACAATAAGTTGGGTGAATTTTGGCCCATTCCAACTTTGGAGGTATGCTTGGGGTCATTGTACATTCGGAAGATCCATTTGCGACCAGGATGTCTTGAGATGTTGCTTCAATATATCCACATAATTGTCTTGCCTCATGGCGCCATCTATTTTGTGAAGTGCACCAGTCCCTCCTGCAGCAAAGCACCCCCACAACATGATGCTGCCACCCCCGTGCTTCACGGTTGGGTTGGTGTTCTTGGGCTTGCAAGCCTCCCCCTTTTTCCTCCAAACATAACGATGGTCATTATGGCCAAACAGTTCTATTTTTGTTTCATCAGACCAGATGACATTTCTCCAAAAAGTACGATCTTTATCCCCATGTGCAGTTGCAAACTGTAGTCTGGCTTTTTTATGGCAGTTTTGGAGCAGTGGCTTCTTCCTTGCTGAGCGGCCTTTCAGGTTATGTCGATATAGGACTCGATTTACTGTGGATATAGATACTTTTGTACCTGTTTCCTCCAGCATCTTCACAAGGTCCTTTGCTGTTGTTCCGGGATTGATTTGCACTTTTTGCACCAAAGTACATTAATCTCTAGGAGACAGAACGCGTCTCCTTCCTGAGCAGTATGACGACTGTGTGGTCCCATGGTGTTTATACTTGCGTACTATTGTTTGTACAGATGAACGTGATACCATCAGGCATTTGGAAATTGCTCCCAAGGATGAACCAGACTTGTGGACGTCTACAATTCTTTTCTGAAGTGTTGGCTGATTTATTTTGATTTTCCCATGATGTCAAGCAATGATGTACAGAGTTTAAAGGTAGGTCTTGAAATACATCCACAGGTACACCTCCAATTGACTCAAATTATGTCAATTAACCTGTCAGAAGCTTCTAAAGCCATGACATCATTTTCTGGAATTTTCCAAATTGTGTAAAGGCACAGTCAACTTAGTGTATGTAAACTTCTGATCCACTGGAATTGTGATACAGTGAATTATAAGTGAAACAATCTGTCTGTAAACAATTGTTGGAAAAAATACTTGTGTCATGCACAAAGTAGATGTCCTAACCAACTTGCCAAAACTATAGTTTGTTAACAAGACATTTGTGGAGTGGTTGAAAAACAAGTTTAAAGGCAATGTTACCGAATAGTAATTGAGTGTATGTAAACTTCTGACCCACTGGGAATGTGATGAAAGAATAAAAGCTGAAATAAATCATTCTCTCTACTATTATTCTGACATTTCTCATTCTTAAAATAAAGTGGTGATCCTAACTGACCTAAAACAGGGAATTTTTGCTAGGATTAATTGTCAGGAATTGTGAAAAACTGATTTTAAATGTATTTGGCTAAGGTGTATCTAAACTTCTGACTACAGCTGTATATATTTATTTCCTCTTTGCATTTTTATTATATTATTATCTATAAAAACGCTTTTTTAAGGGTTCAGAAGTTTGTAATTTCCACTTCGAAATTTCAGACTTGATTTTCCTTTACAAAAAAATCTATCAACGCTTCAACATTTTCAATGTATTATAATCCACAAAATAATTCACATTTCCTGTTGCTACAGGATTATTTTCCTGCTGTAGCAAACTCAAATTTAGATCCTACATCTGTATACATGAAACGCTCTAATTCAGCTCAGCGCAAACGCACACCTCTCTGAGCACACTGGTTCTGAGCATCAGAACATCAGTTAAGCATGACTGATTTTCACATTTGAAACAGGATCAAGCCAGGGTTACTTGTTTTAATATACCAAGTGGCTGTATTTGTGTATTTTGACAGAAAGAACTCCCTAACACACACACCTCCCCTAACATCTGGTGGTCCTTACCGTGGTCCTGGAACATCCAGTGTTTTGGTGTGTTCATTTGAGCTGCCAGTAGTTGACTGTCCCGTCGAGAGGTTGGCCTTTATTGTCATGAATCTTACCCTGGAGGCAACTCTGCAGAGTGGTCACTAGCTGGCACAGACAATACAATATAAAATCTGATTGTAAACCTAACCCTAACCTTAACCACACTGCTAACCCTAACCTTAACCTTCTGCCTCTAGGGCAAGATTCATTAAAATAAATGTCAACCTGCGTCCCGCTGATAGTCCAGGGGAGCAGAGATTTATTCCGTTCTGGAAAGTAAAAAGGTTTAGAAGGACTCTATTTTTGCAAGCCTGGCAGCGTCATTTTGTATGCATAGCCCATCTCTCTGTGGAAACATCTGACTGCCAGCCAGCTAGCCATACACACACAGACACAGACAGACACACACATATCCCTCTACCTCCCATCTACGCGGGAACATGGTGACTAGACAATCCCTCAGGCATACCATAGCTCATGGAGACAGGAAGGAGCACCATGTCGTGTCCAGCACATTTCTCCCATATAGCACTTATTAACACATACACACTATTGCCAGACAAATGCCTCTAAAGGATGGGAACCCGGGAAGTGTGCATCGCCCCAGCTCCACAACATCCCCTTTCCACAAAACAAGCGGGCAGCTTGTGTAAATGTCATGTTGGCTTGGAATTTAAAAAACAATGTTTTCTCTTCAGGATTTCAGGTTTTCTCCCCCCCCCCCCCCCCCCCCCCTACCCGTGCTCAGTGGATCAGACACAAGTTTCAAAAACTCACACACACACACACACACACACACACACACTCTTCACCACTGTGCTGCTCCACCTGTTTTGCCACTCTGTTTCGGGGGGCTGAGTCCTGGGGTATATCCGCTCCTAGCAGGCAGAGGATCAGTCCTACTGGGCAGCACCTGGAGGAACTCTGCTGGATCTGAGCTGAGACCTTGTCCCTGGAGTGGGGGGGTCCTCTTAATTGGGCCTGTCTAACTAATGGGCCACAGGTTGATTGTTCTGTGGGAATGGTTGTGAGGTATGTTGCTGCCTGAGATTGTTCGCTGCTACCACACTCTGATCATTACAAGCTAATTTGGCTTTTGTATTCCTGTGTCAATCTCCCTTTTGCGAAATAGGCTATGTCAAGATTATACTTATTTAACCATGGAATATGGATATGTGACTAAACTGACAGGCAGGAAAGTAAGATACTATACTGGATGAATGGAATACTACCTTGCTACTGATAGTATATTATGTATTGTTATGTATTCTCATTGCTGGGTAAATATGCTCATGTATTATTTTAGATATTTTGCTGTCTGGGGACATCCAGTGGAGCATTCAGGAACTGGTCTTTAGTGCAGATACACAACCCCAGCCTAGGGCACCACTGGTCATTCTTTAAAAGTGCATCCTTTCTTCCTCCCTTTTTTGAAGTAATCTCTGCTATGTATCAACAGATCTCTACAAGTGCATATAGGGGCAGAGGTAACACAGGGTTGATTTGGAATTGGGCATATGCATAGCCTTCTTCCTCAGTTTCAAATGTTTTTTTATTCTGTTTTGTTTCTTAGGAATGCGACCCTGGTAGCCTACTGGTAGTTGATGCAGAGTCTTTACCAGATAAAGTCAAATTAGGATGTGTCAGTTATCCCGTGAGAGCCTTTGTCCCGGTGATATCGTTGGTACATCACGGGTGCACGCTAGTACGCGGGTCCTGTGGCGATTTTAGAATGTAATCTTAGTGGAGCAAACAAAAAACAAACAAAAATATGATGCATGCCAGCGAAGGTGCTACACAATACAACACTAAACAATACATTTATTTCACTATAATGGTGACAAATGGTGCCCACAAACTATTAGGGCCTACATAAAGCTCTCCCAACAGCAGAGTCCCAACAGCAGTCCCAAAACCTTACCACTGCTACACTTGGCTATCAGCCGAGCCTTGTCTGGCAGCGAAATAGTTCATTCAGCCTCATTTACTGCCTTTAAAAAACATAGCTGATATGGCTGACTTGCTTAAACAAATGTTGTTTCTACTGACAATTGAGATGTACAAACTATGGCATAAGGGAACGACGAGCGGTTAAGAGGAAATCCGTAATTTCGATTAAGGCATTAATGATCGAGCTAGGACGGACGTTGTCAATTTTTTTTATTTTTTTTATTTCACCTTTATTTAACCAGGTAGGCTAGTTGAGAACAAGTTCTCATTTGCAACTGCGACCTGGCCAAGATAAGGCATAGCAGTGTGAACAGACAACACAGAGTTACACATGGAGTAAACAATTAACAAGTCAATAACACAGTAGAAAAAAGGGGAGTCTATATATACATTGTGTGCAAAAGGCATGAGAAGGTAGGCAAATAATTACAATTATGCAGATTAACACTGGAGTGATAAATGATCAGATGGTTATGTACAGGTAGAGATATTGGTGTGCAAAAGAGCAGAAAAATAAATAAATAAAAACAGTATGGGGATGAGGTAGGTGAAAATGGGTGGGCTATTTACCAATAGACTATGTACAGCTGCAGCGATCGGTTAGCTGCTCAGATAGCAGATGTTTGAAGTTGGTGAGGGAGATAAAAGTCTCCAACTTCAGCGATTTTTGCAATTCGTTCCAGTCACAGGCAGCAGAGAACTGGAACGAAAGGCGGCCAAATGAGGTGTTGGCTTTAGGGATGATCAGTGAGATACACCTGCTGGAGCTCGTGCTACGGATGGGTGTTGCCATCGTAACCAGTGAACTGAGATAAGGCGGAGCTTTACCTAGCATGGACTTGTAGATGACCTGGAGCCAGTGGGTCTGGCGACGAATATGTAGCGAGGGCCAGCCGACTAGAGCATACAAGTCGCAGTGGTGGGTGGTATAAGGTGCTTTAGTGACAAAACGGATGGCACTGTGATAAACTGCATCCAGTTTGCTGAGTAGAGTGTTGGAAGCAATTTTGTAGATGACATCGCCGAAGTCGAGGATCGGTAGGATAGTCAGTTTTACTAGGGTAAGTTTGGCGGCGTGAGTGAAGGAGGCT
This sequence comes from Oncorhynchus mykiss, assembly GCF_057628025.1. Taxonomy (NCBI): domain Eukaryota; kingdom Metazoa; phylum Chordata; class Actinopteri; order Salmoniformes; family Salmonidae; genus Oncorhynchus; species Oncorhynchus mykiss. Next base: position 58,940,348 of record NC_143040.1, read on the forward strand.
TTGTTGCGGAATAGAAAGCCGACTCTTGATTTGATTTTCGATTGGAGATGTTTGATATGGGTCTGGAAGGAGAGTTTAGAGTCTAGCCAGACACCTAGGTACTTATAGATGTCCACATATTCAAGGTCGGAACCATCCAGGGTGGTGATGCTGGTCAGGCGTGCGGGTGCAGGCAGCGAACGGTTGAAAAGCATGCATTTGGTTTTACTAGCGTTTAAGAGCAGTTGGAGGCCACGGAAGGAGTGCTGTATGGCATTGAAGCTCGTTTGGAGGTTAGATAGCACAGTGTCCAAGGACGGGCCGGAAATATATAGAATGGTGTCGTCTGCGTAGAGGTGGATCAGGGAATCGCCCGCAGCATGAGAAACATCATTGATATATACAGAGAAAAGAGTCGGCCCGAGAATTGAACCCTGTGGCACCCCCATAGAGACTGCCAGAGGACCGGACAGCATGCCCTCCGATTTGACACACTGAACTCTGTCTGCAAAGTAATTGGTGAACCAGGCAAGGCAGTCATCCGAAAAACCGAGGCTACTGAGTCTGCCGATAAGAATACGGTGATTGACAGAGCCGAAAGCCTTGGCAAGGTCTATGAAGACGGCTGCACAGTACTGTCTTTTATCGATGGCGGTTATGATATCGTTTAGTACCTTGAGCGTGGCTGAGGTACACCCGTGACCGGCTCGGAAACCAGATTGCACAGCGGAGAAGGTACGGTGGGATTCAAGATGGTCAGTGACCTGTTTGTTGACTTGGCTTTCGAAGACCTTAGATAGGCAGGGCAGGATGGATATATAACTATTTGTTCAGCACTTTTGAAATGTACAGTGACAGAATTCAGAACATGGGCCGTTCTTACAGTGTTGTCCCTGTACACCAAGTCAGAACTGTAGTATAAATAATGGGGGCATATAAGCAGACAATGAAAGCTCTTACAATATTTGATGATTACATTTCTCTAAAACAGGCTATAGGCTTCATGTGCACGTGCACCACCAAGTCAGAACAGTAGGCCAAATTAAGAGGGGAAAAGGGACCAAATTATTAGCGTGAGGCACATGGGCCACAAACAGCTTACCTTGTTGTGCTGTGCTCACTTCCTTCCAAACCACTCATTGTTGAATTAGCGATTTCCAACTTGTTGTGTAATGTTTATATTCAATGGCCGATGAGCACTGATAAGTTTTGTCTATAATTTCTCTTCATTATTTCTCTTCATATGACAAGGAATGAAAAAGGATTCGTCAGTAGATTGTTGACTTGATTCATGATGATGACTGCTAGCTAAGATTTTGAAAGTATGATATTGACATGATCAGTCCAATCAAAGCTACTGTACATATAACGTGATTTGACGTAATTTTATCTGTGGCCAATGTAAATCTATAGCTGCATTCCAAACACTAAACAGACACAGCCTCTGCCCAAAAAAATCATGCAGCAAAGGAAATGCCCTCAAATTAAGGTGACACTTCTGATGACTTATCTTGACATCTGAGTTTACCCTTGCCCAAAAATGTGTCAGTTGTTCATCCTGCGAAGATTGTGTTTTCAGCCACCGGTAGCTTGTGAGTGCTTTATATGCGCTAAGGTCAATTATGATTGCATGTCTACTTATATGAACTATATAGTTATTAATATACGCCTACTGTATGATAGCTAGCAAATGAATTAGCTAACCGACAGCCCTAAACCCTTAGCCCTTGGTTGAATCCTCGCTGCCATATTTGTCGTCGGTCCAAATGACTTGCCAAGCAAGGGAGGTTTGCAACATACGCCCCTCAGCCCTCCTTTTAAATGGAGTTTGCGAGTGTAGAATTATGTTCACTTCAGGGCCTGAAATGCCCCATAATTAAATTTGTGATGATTGTACATCCGCTAAGAAAAGTCCGCTAAAACTTAAAAACTGAAAGTCAATATGGAGTCAACATACAAGTGTAAGTAAAAACGAATGCAAATAAGTTAGAAATTGTGCTACTAATGCACAAATCAAATCAAATCAAATAATTGGCTGTAGCGCATACAAAGTACCCACTAGCTACCCGTGGCTGAAAACACAATCATTGCTGGATGAACGTGACGAAGTGTATACTCGTCAGACGTCAATTTTAGCAACAAAAATAATTGTATAAAGTTACTCACCAGCTGTACGTCATCAGAAGAGTCCACTTAATTTGAGGGTTGAGGGGATAGGGTGTCTTTAAAGATTTAAAACATAGCCAACGATAAATATATATATTTTACATTGTTTGCAAACTGATATGTAACATGTATTAATGCCAAAATAACATGCAAAACAGGCAAGCCACTCCCACCATTTTTCATTCGTATTTATTGATCATTTTTTTGCTAAAATTGTGGGGCTCTCACCTGCCCTGAATGACGGGTCGCCACTGCGCGTGTCACAGGAACATCGCCAAGAAGTCGACATAACGACGACCAGCTGGTGAGTAACTTTATACATATAAGTATGTTACAAATTACTTTATCGACCAGTCAAAGTAGGCAATGTTGAGAATTCCCCCTGACAGTGGTGTTATCACCATTTCACAGCCCTTTGGGGTAGATCATTCGAGTGGTCCTGCACCCAACCCCCACAGGCTATTTGTGCATAGCATGGAAAAACAACTCACATCTGACACATACTTTCCCAAAGTACAAGTCTAAATTCATTGTTAGAACCTTCTTAGGAGCCTGATACACAGCCAATACAGGAGGTGGCGGCATGCACCTCTCATTTGTATGTGCATCGCCTTCTTCGAGATAGAACATCTCAAAGAAGTTGACGTGACATCGACCAGCTGGTGAGTAACTTTACACATGTAAGCATGTTACAAATTATTCAATGCTTTAGGCTACCAGTCAAAGTAGGTATTGTTGAGAATTCCCCCTGACAGTAGTGTTATTATGGAGCCAGATACCTTTTCAAAAGGTTGAACTTACATATCGTTAGGATCATAAGAAAATGCATACGTAAATTGTTAGGATCTTAAGAAAAGCCAAACATGAAACATGAAATATAACGTTTAAAATAGATCTGTTACGACTATGAATTAACATTTACATGTTCAATTCTTACTTTACGTCGGCTACAGATCTTTTTAATGCATACAAACTTTTGTCAGCAATGTTGCATCTGCAAAGTACATGAACCAAACATAACTAGTCGAAGTTAGCTAGTCCTTCAAGCAACTTAACTAGCCCAGACGTTAGAGATAACTAGCCCAGACGTTAGAGTTGCTTTGCAGCTTCCGGTTTCATTTCCAAAATACAATTCTAGAGCTTGTTTTAGAACTGCATTTAATAATGACGTTATACCAGTAGATGAAGTAGTAGAGGCTTGGGCCTTCAGCAAATGACTTGTGTGAGAATGATAGACACAGAAGTGCCTTGTCTAGAACAACCGCCTGAGCTACAAAATAAACATTTTATTTTAGTTTAATTTTTACCTTTATTTAACTATGGGACTCCCAATCACAACCGAATGTGATTCAGACTGGATTCAAACCAGGGACTGTAGTGACTCCTCTTGCACTGAGTTCCAGTGCCTTAGACCGCTGTTGCACTCGGGAGCACTAGCCTAAGCCTATTCTGCTATCTAAATATGCCATACTGTTGTGTGTTATTTAATGGCCATATAATTGCATAATTTATTTGTATAGCCGCGTGAGGCTATTGTGGTGATCATGTAACCTAATATGTAACACTTTTTCCAGTATTTGGGAGCACGGACTGTAGGCCTTAGGCATTTTGACTGTAGTATAAGTGCAGTTATTCTCAAACTGTGGTATGCCGTCGGGATTATGCAAAATAAAAATGTGATTCACATTTAAAAATAAATTAATAATAATAATACAAAATGTGCATTTTAAAAAAATACAAAAATGTCTTCACATTTTCAAACAGTCCATTTATATTTTCCAACAGGGCTATACATTAGGGGGAGGTTTTTTTCTCGCCTGAGTAGCTTCATTTCACTGCCAAAAATAAAATTAAACCATCTTGTGTTCTGCAAAATAACAACACAATGTCAAATACAGGTAGCCTAGTCAAATAACTAACATTCAATCACATTAACGGTTACTCTCTCGCGGGACTTCCACTAATGGTCCGTATGTAGCCAACGGTAGCTGTTGCTCATTCCGTTTGCTCGAAAAGTGATGAATGGTTAAAAAAAGTAGGGCCTGCATCCATAGAGACACATACCAGCTCTACTGGTAGTACTGCTACTACCAGCAGTACTATACCTGCACCTATCGACGACACAAGTTGTTCCGCTTCCACGAGCACATCTAATGCTAGCATCAGTAATTCTACATTTGTTGTTAGCCCAGCCAGCGTGTACACTGACAGTTGTGAATCTCATGCAGCCGAAGAGCAACTGCCCCCTGACCCGGGAAAGCACCAAACAACAGACAGGGACGTTGGACCATCGAAAAGGCGTAAATATGATGATAACTACATTTTTTGGGGGGGTTCACAGCCACAGTGTGATATATGTGCAAAAGTACAATCTCACAACTCTATGAAATCTTCACTCTTGCGCAGACATGCTAATTTGAAAAATAAGCCAAAGGACATTTTTGATCGAGAATTAAGACGACTTTCGAGTAGTAAGACATGTATGAAAGCAACAGATACCATTAAAAGAAGGGGCTAGAAGCATCTTATATGGTGAGCTACCGAGTGGCTAGGACAGGCAAGCACCATTAATAAGAAGGGGCTAGAAGCATCTTATATGGTGAGCTACCGAGTGGCTTGGACTTCATTCTTCTTGCTGCCGTGGATATGGCTGGGACAATGCTGGGGGAAAAGGCAAAAAACAACTATACAGACAATTTCTTCATCAAACACTGTTTCACGATGCATCAGTGACATGGTAGGAGATGTTTTGAAACAATTACTGCTTCACATACAAGCCAGTGAATTCTATGCGTTACAGCTGGATGAGTCAACAGACGTGGTGGGCCTGGCACAGCTCCTGGTATATGTCCGTTACGTTTATAGGGGGTCAATTAAGGAAGACATCCTCTTCTGCAAACCACTGGAAACCAGGACAACAGGAGAGGATGGACAGCTTTGGGACATCAAATAGACTTTGGTGGTCAAGATGTTTTGGTATCTGTGCTGATGGCGCAAAAACCATGACAGGGAGACATAGTGGAGTGGTAGAGCACGTGCAAGCAGTTGCTCCTGACACAACTTGGGTACACTGCAGCATCCACCGAGAGGCTCTTGCTGCCAAAGGAATACCTGACAGCTTGAAAGACGTTTTGGACACTACAGTGAAAATGGTTCACTTTGTTAATAGTGTAACTACCCATCCCAGATCCGGGAGAATTGTCATCAACTGACACTAAGTAGCATAACGCAACAGACAAAAAATCTTACGAGAAAATATTCATATCCATGAAATCAAAACTGAAATATATTCAAACACAGCTTAGCCTTTTGTTAATCACCCTGTCATCTCAGATTTTGAAAATATGCTTTACAGCCAAAGCAAGACAAGCATTTGTGTAAGTTTATCAATAGCCTAGCATAGCATTATGCCTAGCTAGCAGCAGGCAATCTGGTCACGAAAATCAGAAAAGCAATCAAATTAAATATTTTACCTTTGATGAGCTTCGGATGTTTTCACTCATGAGACTCCCAGTTAGATAGCAAATGTTCCTTTTTTCCAGAAAAAAATATTTTTGTAGCCAAAAATAGCTCTGTTAGTTCTTCACGTTTGGCTGAGAAAACAACCGGAAATTGCAGTCACGACAACGCCGAAAGATATTTCAAATTAGCTCCATAATATCGACAGAAACATGGCAAACCTTGTTCACAATCAATCCTCAAGGTGTTTTTCAAATATCTATTTGATAATACACTGCTCAAAAAAATAAAGGGAACACTTAAACAACACAATGTAACTCAAAGTCAATCACACTTCTGTGAAATCAAACTGTCCACTTAGGAAGCAACACTGATTGACAATACATTTCACATGCTGTTGTGCAAATGGAATAGACAACAGGTGGAAATTATAGGCAATTAGCAAGACACCCCCAATAAAGGAGTGGTTCTGCAGGTGGTGACCACAGACCACTTCTCAGTTCCTATGCTTCCTGGCTGATGTTTTGGTCACTTTTGAATGATGGCGATGCTTTCACTCTAGTGGTAGCATGAGACGGAGTCTACAACCCACACAAGTGGCTCAGGTAGTGCAGCTCATCCAGGATGGCACATCAATGCGAGCTGTGGCAAGAAGGTTTGCTGTGCGCTATCAGGAGACAGAACAGTACATCAGGAGACGTGGAGGAGGCCGTAGGAGGGCAACAACCCAGCAGCAGGACCGCTACCTCCACCTTTGTGCAAGGAGGAGCAGGAGGAGCACTGCCAGAGCCCTGCAAAATGACCTCCAGCAGGCCACAAATGTGCATGTGTCTGCTCAAACGGTCAGAAACAGACTCCATGAGGGTGGTATGAGGGCCCGACATCCACAGGTGGGGGTTGTGCTTACAGCCCAACACCGTGCAGGACGTTTGGCATTTGCCACTGGCGCCCTGTGCTCTTCATAGATGAAAGCAGGTTCACACTGAGCACATGTGACAGACGTGTCAGAGTCTGGAGACGCCGTGGAGAACGTTCTGCTGCCTGCAACATCCTCCAGCATGACCGGTTTGGCGGTGGGTCAGTCATGGTGTGGTATTTCTTTGGGGGGCCGCACAGCCCTCCATGTGCACGCCAGACTGCCATTAGGTAACGAGATGAGATCCTCAGACCCCTTGTGAGACCATGTGCTGGTGCGGTTGGCCCTGGGTTCCTCCTAATGCAAGACAATCTCATGTGGCTGGAATGTGTCAGCAGTTCCTGCAAGAGGAAGGAATTGATGGCCCGCCCGTTCCCCAGACCTGAATCCAATTGAGCACATCTGGGACATCATGTCTCGCGCCATCCACCAACGCCACGTTGCACCACTGTCCAGGAGTTGGCAGATGCTTTTTATTTATTTTACCTTTATTTAACCAGGCAAGTCAGTTAAGTACAAATTCTTATTTTCAATGACGGCCTGGGAACAGTGGGTTAACTGCCTGTTCAGGGGCAGAACGACAGATTTGTACCTTGTCAGCTCGGGGGTTTGAACTCGCAACCTTCCGGTTACTAGTCCAACGCTCTAACCACTAGGCTACCCTGCCGCGTCTGGGAGGAGATCCCTCAGGAGACCATCCGTCACCTCATCAGGAGCATGCCCAGGCGTTGTAGGGAGGTCATACAGGCACGTGGAGGCCACACACACTACTGAGCCTCATTTTGACTTGTTTTAAGGACATTACATCGAAGTTGGATCAGCCTTTAGTGCGGTTTTCCACTTTAATTTTGAGTGTGACTCCAAATCCAGACCTCCATGGGTTGATAAATTTGATTTCCATTGATAATTTTTGTGTGATTTTGTTGTCAGCACATTCAACTATGTAAAGAAAAAAGTATTTAATAAGAATATTTAATTCATTCAGATCTAGGATGTGTTATTTTAGTGTTCCCTTTATTTTTTTGAGCAGTGTATATCAACCTGGACAGAGCTTTTACACATTCAGATGTCATAAATCAACACTGCAGAGCTCTCCCTGTTTTATGCTGTGCCTTGATTGTATTACTGTTGATGATATCTGGAAAAGTGCATGTACACCCTGGCCCATCACATTAACACTAGAAGCTTATTACCTAAAATGGATCAATTGAAAGTGTGGGTTCACAGCTCCAATCCCGATGCGTTGGTCATTACTGAGACGTGGTTAAGGAAGAGTGTTTTGAATACTGATGTTAACCTTTTTGGTTATAACCTTTTTCGACAAGACATCTTCCAAAGGTGGGGGAGTGACAATCTTTACTATGGATCACCTTCAGTGATCGGTTGTCTCCACCAAGTCTGTCCCCAAACAATTTGATTTACTGGTTTTAAGCATTAAACGTTCAAATGCCTCTTTTGTTGACTGTTTCTTGGTGCTATCGTCCTCATTGATCTGTACCCTACCTGCCCTAAACTCTCTCCTGGCACCTTACACTAAGTATGAATTTGTCCTGCTTGGTGACCAAACTAGGACGTGCTTAAATTTACCCAGTCCTAAAGCAATGGGACTCCCTAAACCTTTCTCAGATTATTACCAATCCCACAAGGTATGACTCCAAACACCCAGAAAAGGCTACTCCCCTCGACGTTATCCTCACAAATAATCCTGATATGTATTAATCTGGTGTTTTCTGTAATGACCTTAGTGATCACTGTTTTACAGCCTTTGTCCGTAATGGCTGCTCAGTGAAACGACCTCTCCTGATTTGTCATAGACGCTTGCTGAAAACTTTAATGAGTAAGCCTTCCTCCATGAACTGGCCTCTGTAAAATGGCTTAGAATCAGCTTTATCCCCTCTGTCGAAGATGGTTGGACCTTTCATTTTTTTGTAATTGTTAACACTCCCCCATAAATAAATGAGAATTAAAAACGATTCAGCCCCTGGTTCAACCTTGATCTTGCAGAGTTACTACACCTCTAGAATTGCATTTGGTGAAAGGCTCGGTACACGAATACTCAGGCTGACTGGCTCTCGTTCAGGCAAATGAGAAATAAGTGCACTCAGGCTATCTGGAAAGCCAAAGTTAGTTACTTTAAGGAGCAGTTGTCTCTCTGTGGGTCTAACTCCAAGAAGTTCTGGAAAACGGTTAAAGTCCTGGGGAACAAGACCTCCACTTCACAGCTGCCCATGTCCCTTAATGTTGATGATGTGGTTGTTACTGACAAGAAGCACATGGCTGAGCTCTTTAATCAGCACTTCATTGTCAGGAATCCTATTTGACTCAGCCATGCCTCCTTGCCCATCCCAACATTTCCTCATCTCCCACCCCTTCTAATGTGACTATGCAGAAGCTCCCTGCAGGCAGTCACTGAGTCCGAGGGGCTAAAGGAGCTCCTTAAACTTGACCCCCAAAAATACATCTGGGACAGATGGTTTAGACCCTTTCTTCTTTAAGTTTGCTGCCCCTATCATCGCCAAGTCTATCTCCAACCTTTTTAACCTTGCTCTCAATTCTGGGGAAGTTTCCATTGCTTGGAAGGCAGCCACGGTTCACCCTTTATTTATAGGGGCAGATCAAGCTGATGCTAACTGTTATAGGCCTCAGTGTTGGAAAAACTTGTCAATAATCAACTATTATTAAGTATTCTCTCGGTATGCAATCTGTTTTCCGCGCAGGTTATGGATGTGTCACTGCAACCTTAAAGGTCTTCAATGATGTCACCATTGCCCTTGATTCTAAGAAATGTTGTGCTGCTATTTTTATTGACTTGGTCAAAGATTTTGATACTGTAGACCATTCCATTCTTGTGGGCCGACTAAGGAGTATTGGTGTCTCTGAGGGGTCTTTGGCCTGGTTTGCTAACTACCTCTCTCAAAGAGTGCAGTGTTTAAAGTCAGAACATCTGCTGTCTCAGCCACTGTCTGTCACCAAGGGAGTACCCCAAGGCTCGATCCTAGGCCCCACGCTCTTCTCAATTTACATCAACAAAATAGCTCAGGCAGTAGGAAGCTCTCTCATCCATTTATGTGTAGATGATAGTCTTGTACTCAGCTGGCCCCTCCTCGAATTTGTGTTACATTCTCTACATCAAAGCTTTCTTAGTGTTCAACAAGCTTTCTCTACCCTTAACCTTGTTCTGAACACCTCCAAAACAAAGGTCATGTGGTTTGGTAAGAAGAATTTCCCTCTCCCCACAGGTGTGATTACTAGCTCTGAGGGTTTAGAGCTTGAGGTAGTCACCTCATACAAGTACTTGGGAGTATGGCTAGATGGTACACTGTCCTTCTCTCGGCACATATCAAAGCTGCAGTCAAAATCTAGACTTCGTTTCTTCTATCGTAATCGCTCCTCTTTCAACCCAGCTGCCAGACTAACCCTGATTCAGATGACCATCCTTCCCATGCTAGATTACGGAGACATCATTTATTGATCGGCAGGTAAGGGTGCTCTCGAGCGGCTAGATGTTCTTTACTATTTGGCCATCAGATTTGATACCAGTGCTCCTTGTAGGACACATCACCGCTCTCTATACTCCTCTGTAAACTGGTCATCTCTGTATACCCGTCGCAAAACCCACTGGTTGATGCTTATTTATAAAACCGTCTTGGGCCTCACTCCCCACTATGTGCGATATCCACTGCAGCCTTCATCCTCCACATACAACACCCGTTCTGCCAGTCACATTCTGTTAAATGTCCCCAAAGCACACACATCCCTGGGTCGCTCCTCATTTCAGTTCGCTGCAGCTAGCTACTGGAACGAACTGCAACAAACACTCAAACTGGACAGTTTTATTTCAATCTCTTCATTCAAAGACTCAATCATGGACTCTCTTAATGAAAGTTGTGGCTGCTTTGTGTGATGTATTATTGTCTCTACCTTGCCTTTTGTGCTGTTGTCTGTTCCCAATAATGTTTGTATCATGTTTCGTCCTGCTACCATGTTGGTAGCAACATGCTGTGTTGTCATGTGTTGCTGCCTTGCTATGTTCTTGGGTCTCTCTTTATGTAGTGTTGTGTTGTCTCTCTTGTCGTGATGTGCGTTTTGGCCTATATTTATTTATTAAAGTGATCGGCTAAAGAACATAGGAGAATTTAGATAATTTGAATACACATGGATCTTAACAAACAAATGAATAAGACTGTTCTATTGTCTTTGATTTAGTTCCTATTGCAACTCCAAAAATTACATTTGACTATATGTAGGACGAATGAAATGTTCAAATATGTTGGAATGACGAGTTGCACACATCATGCATGCTCTGCACTTTATTTGGCTAGTAGGCAAATAGGCCTATATTAGGGTATAATGACTTTGACTGATTGCCTCCAGAAGGGCATCTTGGTGCTGTGGTTCTGTACGGAGGGAATAGTGTATACGGAGACTACCTGAGACCATTGCAGTCGTTAATTTGTTGATGATTAGGCTACTATAAGCTTTAGATAGCGCTCTAGACGATCTTAGCTAGCAATCAACATTTCCTTTTTTTTAGCTGACATGGGATAATTGAGTGAATGTCAGTGAGATAACAAGTGGAAAATTGTATTACCACATTTTAAAATTGCACCTTATTTTCTACTTTTCTTACTTAACAGTAGGCTAAGTTTAGACCTCGACTGAGTCAGGGTCCCTTAGAGCAGCGGGGCCCTACGCGCAGTGCAGAGGAAGAGGTGGCTCTGGGTGCACCGTGGTGATGCAGGCCTAGTGCATTGTCATGTCTAATCAAATTGCATGAGAATATGGGCAGGAAAGGTTTTTTGTTCTAATACAAACTGGAATCAAATACATAACTGACATTCATTCCAGAAGGTTTCCTTTTGGCTCTGAACACAAGTTGATATGTCCCTTTTCCAGAAATGAAGACATTGCTATAATACAATAACTACGTTTGCTTGTTAAATGAGGTTGAACGGATAACATCTTGACGGCACTTTAAATGGCAACTAGAAAAAGTTATGCAAAAAATATACATTTCCAATTCACACGTGAGTATTAATACACACTTATGTGAAATAGGACAAATATAAGCACCCACCATATTATACTGAAGAAAAATATAATGTATAATGTAAAGTGTTGGTCCCATGTTTCATGAGCTGAAATATTCGTTTTTCAAAAATAGCTAGCAATACTAATGTTAGCTAGCTAAAATACAGTGGTCCCCTCATATTTAGTTGGCTAAAGTTGTACTGAATCTAAAGTCAATCTGGTGACATCACAATCATGACAAAAAATGTCCTACTTATTTGCCTTTTGAAATGTTATTGTGACTAGTTTTATTGCTTCTTTAATCAGGACAACAGTTTTCAGCTGTGCTAACATATTTGCAAAAGGGGTTTCTAAAGATCAATTAGCCTTTAAAATGATAAACTTGGATTAGCTAACACAACGTGCCATTGGAACACAGAAGTGATGGTTGCTGATAATGGGCCTCTGTACGCTTAAGTAGATTTTCCATGAAAAAGCAGTTGTTTCCAGCTACAATAGTCATTTACAACATTAACAATGTCTACACTGTATTTCCGATCAATTTGATGTTATTTTAATGGACATAAAATGTTTGTTTTTTTAGTTGAGGTAATTAAGAAATATGTACATGTACGTAGGTAGGGGTAAATTGACTATGCGTAAATAATATACAGTGAGTAGCAGTAGAGTAAAAAAAGGGGGGGGGGGTCTGAGTAGCCATTGGATTAGCTGTTCAGCAGTCTTATGGCTTGGGGGTAGAAGCTGTCTCTCAAACATAGAAAATACCTAGTTTTCCCAAAATATATACTTTTATATTCTTCCTTTATACCTGGTAGATTCATGCAATGCCAAAGGAGTAAAACTGCATTTGTGTACATTTCAGTTAGATATTCGACAAAAACATCCTTGGCGTTCATGGTTCCTTGTACATGGAAAAGGCCAGCATCATAAACATACAGTTGAAGTCGGAAGTTTACATACACCTTAGCCAAAAACATTTAACTCAGTTTTTCACAATTCCTGACATTTAATCCTAGTAAAACATTCCCTGTCTAAGGTCAGTTAGGATCACCACTTTATTTTAAGAATGTGAAATGTCAGAATAATAGCAGAGAGAATGATTTATTGCAGCTTTTATTTATTTAATCACATTCCAGAAGTGTACATACAGTCAATTAGTATTTCGTAGCATTGCCTTTAAATTGTGTAACTTGGGTCAAAAGTTTCGGGTCGCCTTCCACAGGCTTTCCACAATACGTTGGGTGAATTATGGCCATTCCTCCTGACAGAGCTGGTGTAACTGAGTCAAGTTTGCAGGCCTCCTTGTTCGCACACGCTTTTACCAGTTCTGCCCACAAATTTTCTATAGGATTGAGGTCAGGGCTTTGTGACGGCCATTCCATTACCTTGACTTTGTTGTCATTTTGCCACAACTTTGGAAGTGTGCTTGGGGTCATTGTCCATTTGGAAGACCCATTTGCGACCAAGCTTAAACTTCCAGACTGATGTCTTGAGATGTTGCTTCAATATCTCCACATCATATTCCTGTCTTATGATGCCATCTATTTTGTAAAGTGCACCAGTCCCTCCTGCAGCAAAGCACCCCCACAACATGTTGCTGCCACCCCCGTGCTTCACGGTTGGGATGGTGTTCTTCGGCTTGCAAGCCTCCCCCTTTTTCCTCCAAACATAACGATGGTCATTATGGCCAAACAGTTATATTTTTGTGTCATCAGACCAGAGGACATGTCTCCAAAAAAGTATGATCTTTGTCCCTATGTGCAGTTGCAAACTGTAGTCTGACTTTTTATGGCAGTTTTGGAGCAGTGGCTTCTTCCTTGCTGAGCGGCCTTTCAGGTTATGTCGATATAGGACTCGTTATACTGTGGATATAGATACTTTTGTACCTGTTTCCTACAGCATCTTCACAAGGTCCTTTCCTGTTGTTCTGGGATTGATTTGCACTTTCCGCACCAAAGTACGTTCATCTCTGGGACACAGAACGCATCTCCTTCCTGAACGGTATGACGGCTGCGTGGTCTCATGGTGTTTATACTTGCGTACTATTGTTTGTACAGATGAACGTGGTACCTTCAGGCATTTGTAAATTGCTCCTAGGGAGGAACCAGACTTGTGGAGGTCTACAAAAAAAATCTGAGGTCTTGGATGATTTCGTTTGATTTTCCCATGATGTCAAGAAAAGAGGTACTGAGTTTGAAGGTAGGCCTTGAAATACATCCACAGGTACACCTCCAATTGACTCAAATGATGTCAATTAGCCTATCAGAAGCTTCTAAAGCCATTACCTAATTTTCAGGAATTTCACAAGCTGTTTAAAGGCACAGTCAACTTAGTGTATGTAAACCTCTGATCCCCTGGAATTGTGATACAGTGAATTATAAGTGAAATAATCTGCCTGTAAACAATTATTGGAAAAATGACTTGTGTCATGCACAAATTAGATGTCCTAACTGACTTGCCAAAACTATAGTTTGTTAACAAGACATTTGTGGAGTGGTTGAATAACAAGTTTTAATGACTCCAACCTAAGTGTATGTAAACTTCCGACTTCAACTGTAGGTCATTTGTTATGGTGGGGTATCTTTTACCATTCGCTGGCTTGTTATGTGCCCCTTCCAAGTATTGCTAACTGGTTTTTCACAGGCGATTACTGCTAGAACAGTCTCTGAGTCCAGAAGATTTGTTGATCCACCATGCGCAAGATACAATTTGTTTTCTAAGTATTTATCTGAAGTGTCTATTCATTGTGCGATTTAAATTTTTTATTTATTTGTATTTTTTCTGAAAATGTGTTATATTTCCTCAGTCATTTTTACTGTAGGAGTATTGGGCTCCCAAACATGTGATAGACTTGTTGATTGTTTGACTATAATCAGTTAGCACAGGCTGCTGTTGAACATGTCAGAAAGAAAGTCTTCTCTTTAACAAAGATGGGTTATAGCCTCCATTTTACATGCTGTCTCAATTAGTTTCACTTGAGCAACCCATGAAAGTGAGTTATGTCTCCCACTCACTGCCAAACCTGTGTGTGTGTGTGTGTGTGTGTGTGTGTGTGTGTGTGTGTGTGTGTGTGTGTGTGTGAAACTTGTGTCTGATCCACTGAGCAGGGGTAGGGGGGTGTATGTAGGGGGGAGGGGGAATATACATGTGAAATTGATACACCTATAGACAACACAGTGCCTTCAGAAAGTATTCATATCCATTGACTTTTTCCACATTTTGTTGTTACAAAGTGGGATTAAAATTGATTTAATTGTCATTTTTTGTCAACGATCTACACAAAATACTCTGAAAGTGAAGGAATTTATAGATGTTTTATTAAAAATAAAACACTAATTATAGTGCCTTGCAGAAGTGTTCATCCCCCATGGCCTTTTTCCTATTTTGTGGCATTACAACCTGTAATATAAATATTTTAATTTGGACTTCATGTAATGGACATACACAAAATAGTTCAAATTGGTGAAGTGAAATGAAAAAAAAACCTTGGATTGTACAATTTTTGCCATTATTCTTCAAGCCCTGGTTGTTGATCATTGCTAGACAGCCATTTTCAAGTCTTGCCATATATTTTCAAGCCAATTTAAGTCAACTGTAACTAGGCCACTTAGGAACATTCAATGTCGTCTTAGTAAGCAACTCCAGTGTATTTATGGTCTTGTGTTTTAGGTTATTGTCCTGTTGAAAGGTCAATTTGTCTCCCAGTGTCTTTTGGAATGCAGACTGAACCAGGTTGTCCTCTAGGATTTTGCTCTTTATCCTACAAAACTTCCTAGTCCTTGCCGATGACAAGCATACCCATAACATGATGCAACCACTACCATGCTTGAAAATATCAAGAGTAGTACTCAATGGTGTCTTGTGTTGGATTTGCCCCAAACAAAATGCTTTGTATTCAGGACAAAAAGTTTAATTCTTTGACACATTTTTTCCAGTAATACTTTAGTGCATTATTGCAAACAAGATGCATGTTTTGGAGTATTAATATTCTGTACAGGCTACCTTCTTTTCACTCTGGCATTTATGTTAGTGTTGTAGAGTAACTACAATGTTGTTGATACATCCTCCGGTGTCTTCTATCACAGACATTTAAACTCTAACGGTTTTAAAATCACATTTGGCTCATGTTGAAGTCCCTGAGCGGTTTCCTTCCTCTTTTGGAAGGGCACCTGTATCTATGTAGTGACCAAAGTATAAGGTTAATAACTCCACCATGCTCAAAGGGATATTAAATGTCTGATTTTTTACCCATTTGCCAATATGTGCCCTTCTTTGTGAACCATAGGAAAACCTCCCTGCTCTTTGTACTTGAAATTCACTGCTCAATTTAGCTTACAGATAATTGTATGTGTGGGGTATAGAGATGGGGTAGTAATTTCAAAATCATGTTAAACACTATTATTGCACACAGTGAGTCCATGCAACGTATTAGGTGATTTGAAAAGCACATGTATTATCTAGGCTTGCCATAACAAAATGGTTGAATACTTATTGAATCAAGACATTTCAACTTTTCATTTTTCATTTGTCTTTTTAAAAAAACATAATTACACTTTGACATTATGGGGTATTGTGTGTAGATCAGTGACACAACATTTTCAGTTTGTCTTTTGGGAACGTAGCAACTCGACAACCATCATATTGCCATAATATCAAGAGCACCCTAAACCCAACAGAGTTAATTGGCAATTCAATGGTAACGGAATTGCGCTGAGAGTCCGATTTTTCATTAAAAAAATGTATACTATGTGGAGATGCAACGTTTGGTATACTCATCCTCAGTTTGTGACCTCTGTTTTTAAATATCTCCCCCGAATTAAGATTCAAAGATGTCTGCAGAAAGAATGGGTTGTCAGCTATGACATGACACATTTAAATCTATTTTGGTTATTGAACTACAGGAAGTGGATTTACAGGAAGTGGAATTTCATCATGGGTCCCTGATCTGTACTACACAGACATGCATAATTATGGGTACACACTGGCTACTATTTTAATGAGCTCTTCCCCTAAACAAGACCAATTGTTTGGACCGGAACAAATCTGAACCAATCATAGACGTCTATGTTTCACAAGTGTTGAGAGCACAGTGAAGTAAAAAATAAACTATGTTTAGTAAAGTATAGTTCAGTCCAGAACACAGTAGAGAACACTATAATTGAGGACATTATAATGTAATGTACTCTACTTAACTCTACTGTTCTGTGCTGTGCTGTACTTTGATGTCAAAACTTGTGAAACACAGACATCTATAATTGGGCCAAATCAGCATCTCTCGACATTGAAATTAAAGCTGGTCTGGACCATAACAAAACCCCAACATTTGGACTCACCAAATCAACTACTTTTCAACATCCATGGATGTCCAGTGTTGGTCGGTGTTCTGTGGGTGAGGATGCCGGTTACAGTAAATGGAAAGAGTTTGGGCCCATGGGTAGGTGTCAGTAAGAGCCGGGAGAGGCAACATTAAATGGAAAGAGATTGGGCCCATGGGTAGGTGTCAGTAAGAGCCGGGAGAGGCAACATTAAATGGAAAGAGATTGGGCCCATGGGTAGGTGTCAGTAAGAGCCGGGAGAGGCAACATTAAATGGAAAGAGATTGGGCCCATGGGTAGGTGTCAGTAAAAGCCGGGAGAGGCAACATTAAATGGAAAGAGATTGGGCCCATGGGTAGGTGTCAGTAAAAGCCGGGAGAGGCAACATTAAATGGAAAGAGATTGGGCCCATGGGTAGGTGTAATTAAAAGCCGGGAGAGGCAACATTAAATGGAAAGAAGAGAGAGATGGAGTGGTTGTCCAGACTGTTTTCACACTTGCTTTGACAACCAGATGACAGAAAGAGAAAGACAACCGTTATGAGTTGAATATAAGCGTATATCAGTGGAAGGGAGGACTGTAGCAAGTGACCCAACTGTGGTTAGTGACTACTATGATTACCCATTGATGCCATTTCAATTGCAGTAATTCTATTACAAATATTTGTGAAGTTCCGCTACCAATTTGGGAACAGAATTTCATGTTTAACACTTAATGATTCATGCACCACATAGATATCAGTAAAAAAAACTTTACTTCTGTGAACTTTCATTATCCTCCCTCCCGAGATTTTAGAACCTATGAATCTTAAAGATTTGTTTTTGGCTACGGAATTTCAAGGCACAGGGCAATGTTTCTTAATCTTGCACAAGGCAAATAAATTCTCCAAAACTAAATATATGTTGATATTAGTTCGCAGGGGTCGTTACTTCAACATTTATTGTGTTTTGATGTATTTCTAATACTTTAATACATTTTCTGTTAGATGTTTTCCAATGCCCTTTTTCTATCTGTTTGAACAGAAATCAAAGTATTTGCTTATTCCTACTATTTTGAATAGAAAATGTTAGTCAAATGTGTATACATGCCTTAATTTATCAAATATAGACAGTTTGCTTTCATTTGACACCAGATTTGACAGTCTCCTATAAACTTCACATTGGTAAAATATACCCCACCATATGAAAAGACCTTTCACTTGTTTGTTATGTACCCCTTCCAAGTATCTCTAACTGGTTTGTCACAGGCGATTACTGCTAGAACAGGCATTCTAAGAGTCCAGAAGATAACCACTTTGTTGATCCACCATGCGTAAGATGCAGTTGGTTTTCCAAGTATTTAACTGAAGTGCCTATTCATTGTGTGAATTCTTTCAGGAAAAAGTAGACCGCATGATGATGACACTGTTTTGAACAATAACATCTATAGTCTTGGCACAATGTTATATTATATTTAAGCAACAAGGCTCAAGGATGTGTGTTTTATGGCTAATATACCACGGCTAAGGGCTGTTAGGCACGACACAACAAGGCATTTCTGGAAACTGCCCTTAGAGATGGTATATTGGCCATATATCACCAGCACAAAAGGAGACACTCTAGACCCAAACTGTTATAAACCTACAGTGGGACAAAAAAGTATTTAGTCAGCCACCAATTGTGCAAGTTCTCCCACTTAAAAAGATGAGTGGCCTGTAATTTTCATCATAGGTACACTTCCACTATGACAGACAAAATGAGGGGGAAAAAAAATCCAGAAAATCACTTTGTAGGATTTTTTATGAATTTATTTGCATATTATGGTGGAAAATAAGTATTTGGTCACCTACAAACAAGCAAGATTTCTGGCTCTCACAGACCTGTAACATCTTCTTTAAGAGGCTCCTCTGTCCTCCACCTGTATTAATGGCACCTGTTTGAACTTGTTATCAGCCTACCATCAGTAACACCCTACGCCGCCAAGGACTCAAATCCTGCAGTGCCAGACGTGTCCCCCTGCTTAAGCCAGTACATGTCCAGGCCCGTCTGAAGAATGTCATATGGTCAGATGAAACCAAAATATAACTTTTTGGTAAAAACTCAACTCGTTGTGTTTGGAGGACAAAGAATGCTGAGTTGCATCCAAAGAACACCATACCTACTGTGAAGCATGGGGGTGGAAACATCATGCTTTGGGGCTGTTTTTCTGCAAAGGGACCAGGACGACTGATCCGTGTAAAGGAAAGAATGAATGGGGCCATGTATCGTGAGATTTTGAGTGAAAACCTCCTTCCATCAGCAAGGGCATTGAAGATGAAACGTGGCTGGGTCTTTGAGGATGACAATGATCCCAAACACACCGCCCGGGCAATGAAGGAGTGGCTTCGTAAGAAGCATTTCAGGGTCCTGGAGTGGCCTAGCCAGTCTCCAGATCTCAACCCCATAGAAAACCTTTCGAGGGAGTTGAAAGTCCGTGTTGCCCAGCAACAGCCCCAAAACATCACTGCTCTAGAGGAGATCTGCATGGAGGAATGGGCCAAAATACCAGCAACAGTGTGTGAAAACCTTGTGAAGACTTACAGAAAACCTTTGCCCTCTGTCATTGCCAACAAAAGGTATATAACAAAGTATTGAGATAAACTTTTGTTATTGACCGAATACTTATTTTCCACCATAATTTGCAAATAAATCCATTAAAAATCCTACAATGTGAATTTCTGGATTTTTTTTCTCATTTTGTCTGTCATAGTTGAAGTGTACATATGATGAAAATTACAGGCCTCTCATCTTTTTAAGTGGGAGAACTTGCACAATTGGTGGCTGACTAAATACTTTTTTGCCCCACTGTATATCCATCCTGCCCTGCCTTTTATAAAATCTTTGAAAGCCATGTTAACAAACAGATCACCGACCATTTCGAATCCCACCGTACCTTCTCCACTATGCAATCTGGTTTCTGAACTGGTCATGGGAGCACCTCAGCCACGCTCAAGGTCCAAAATGATATCATAACCGCCATCAATAGAAGACAGTACTATGCAGCCTTCTTCATCGACCTGGCCAAGACTTTCAACTCTGTCAATCACTGCATTCTTAACAGCAGACTCAATAGGTTCACCGACTAATTCTCAGATAGAGTTCAGTGTGTCAAATCAGAGGGCCTGATGTCTGGACCTCTGGCAGTCTCTATGGGGGTGCCACAGGGTTCAATTCTTGGGCCAAATCTTTTCTCTGTATATATCAATGATGTCGCTCTTGCTGCTGGTGATTCTCTGATCCACCTCTACGCAGACGACACCATTCTGTATACATCTGGCCCTTCTTTGGACACTGTGTTAACAAACCTCCAAACAACCTTTAATGCTATAAAACACTCCTTCTGTGGCCTCCAACTGCTCTTAAATGCTAGTAAAACTAAATGCACGCTCTTTAACTGATTTCTGCCCGCACCCACCCGCCCGACTAGCATCACTACTCTGGACGGTTCTGACTTAGAATATGTGGACAACTACAAATACCTAGGTGTCTGGTTAGACTGTAAATTCTCCTTCCAGACTCACATTAAGCATCTCCAATCCAAAATTAAATCTAGAATCAGCTTCCTATTTCGCAACAAAGCCTCCTTCACTCATGCTGCCAAATGTACCCTCGTAAGACTGACTATCCTACTGATCCTTGACTTCACCGATGTCATTTACAAAATAGCCTCCAACACTCTACTCAGCAAACTGGATGTAGTCTATCACAGTGCCATCCGTTTTGTCACTAAAGCCCCATATACTACCCAACACTGCGACCTGTATGCTCTCGTTGGCTGGCCCTCGCTACATATTCGTCGCCAAACCCACTGTATCCAGGTCAGCTATAAGTCTTTGCTAGGTAAAGCCCTGCCTTATCTCAGCTCACAGGGAACCATTGCAGCACCCACCTGTAGCACTCGCT
Organism: Oncorhynchus mykiss; assembly: GCF_057628025.1. Taxonomy (NCBI): domain Eukaryota; kingdom Metazoa; phylum Chordata; class Actinopteri; order Salmoniformes; family Salmonidae; genus Oncorhynchus; species Oncorhynchus mykiss. The sequence goes on from NC_143040.1 coordinate 58,961,134, forward strand.
CCAGCAGGTATATTTCACTGATCATCCCCAAAGCCAACACTTCCTTTACTTCCAGTTCTCTGCTGCCAATGACTGGAACGAATTGCAAAAATCACTGCAGCTGGAGACTTTTATCTCCCTCTCTAACTTTAAGCATCAGCTGTCAGAGCAGCTTATCGATCACTGTACCTATACACAGCCAATCTGTAAATAGCCCACCCAACTACCTCACCCCCATATTATTATTTATCTTCTTGCTCTTTTTCACCCCAGTATCTCTACTTGCACATCATCTTCTGCACATCAATCACTCCAGTGTTAATGCTAAATTGTAATTATTTTGCCTCTGTGGCCTATTTATGCCTACCTCCCTAATCTTCTACATTTGCACACATTGTATATACATGTTTCTATTGTGTAATTGACTGTACATTTTGTTTGTGTAACTCTGTGTTGTTTTTGTATACTGCTTTGCTTTATCTTTGCCAGGTCGCAGTTGTAAATGAGAACTTGTTCTCAACTGGCCTACCTGGTTAAATAAAGGTGAAATAAAAATCAATTAATAAAAAAGGGGTCAAAAAGGTCTCATAAACTGTCTCCTGGACATTTCCTGTGACCTCCACTGGCCAATCAGAGGTAGTGATCTGGTCTGGATGGCCAGAGGCCAGACTTCAGTGGGCCAAACCATGGATCCCGAACTCCACTCACCCGGACCTCAGCCACCCGAACCACGGCCTGTTCACCACAGAAGGTGGAGATCGTACAGGTGCATCAAAGCTGGGACCGAGAGATTAACAGCTTCCATCTCCAGGCCATCAGACTGTTAAACAGCTACCACTAGCCGGCCTCCGCCCAGTACCCTGCCCTGAACCTCAGTCACTGTTATTAGCCAGCTACCACCCGGTACTCTACCCGGCACCTTAGAGATTGTTGCCCTATGTACAGTCATTGAACACTGGTCACTTTATTCATGTTTCCATACTGTTTTACCCACTTCATATGTAGTCATGGCTCAACCTACATGACTACTGCTGTGCACCTTTTCTATTCATATACTGTCTATACAGAACTTAATTATAATATTTTATATATATAAATAATCTGACATTGCTCGTTCTGATATTTCTGAATTTTTGGGGATTGTGTGTATTGTTTTTTAGTTAGTTAGTTAGTTAGCTAGTTATTACTGCACTGTTGGAGCTACAAGCATGTTTGTTTGTTTGTTTGTTTGTTTGACAACCCTGTCCTAAAGCATAGAGAACATCCCAACAGTCTGCACAAAACACTTCTTTGTTGTCTTTCAGGAATAAATAGCCTACACCCCTGGTTGAGAATGGACGCAGTTGCTGACAATTTTGCAATGATGGGAAGCATTATTGGATAACTTTTAAACATCGTTGGAATGGATGCCGCTGCGCTCACTTCCTTCCCCTTTGGAGGAATAGTTGTCTCATCCGTTTGTGCGATCTTTCTCCTGGCCCTCATGCTCTTGTCATGCCGAGGCAGGAACCAAGAGGTGATAGGAGCGGGCCGTGCGGTGCTGATAACGGGCTGTGACAGCGGATTCGGTCATCATCTGGCCCGCAGGCTGGATGCTCAGGGGTTTGTGGTCTTCGCCGGTTGTCTGTTTCCCAACGGAGACGGTGCCCAAACTCTGCACAGAGAGAGCTCCAGCAATATGAACATTCTCAAGCTAGACGTCACTAAAGATGAAGATGTGACACAGGCAAGGACTGTGGTCCAATCTAACCTGCCAGAGAAAGGTAAGCTTTGTTACAAGTAGGTTACTTAACATAACAATTACGGACTGTTAATGCAAAAAAAATGATCAAATCAAATGTATTTATATGATCCAATTTCCTTCTCAAAAGAAACTCTTAAGACTAAGCAGGGGTAGGCAACTACAGTATATTCAGCCATGGGCCAATTTTTGTCGGAGCGGATAGTCAGGGGCGGAACATAGCCCAACTGTACACTGCAAATTGAGCACGACTAAACCCAATAAGATGTATTTTTTTTAAGAATCATGTCATACATCATCACGTCTCTTTTTATTTGTGGGAGTACTTTGGAACAGATGTCATAAATTCCTGGTGATTTTAGCCTCTTTAAAAAAATATATAATTACTTGGGGGCTGCTTTTGGCTTGTGGGACACCTGTTGCTGACCCATGACTAAGTCTATTCAGAGGTTAATATTCCTGCCCTTCACAAGTCCCTTTTCCCCCAGGGCTTTATTAATGATGCATTGACTGTTATTAACACGAAGAGTGAACCTTTTCCTTCTCAAAAGCACCTGTTGTCAACTAAAACATAAAATGTGCAACCTGGGCTCAGGTGCTCAATGTGTAGGATTTTGTGCATACCTCCATTTAGCATGTTATATTACATTTCCTTAGGTAACATTATGAATTGAATAGCGGTCATACAATATCATACGAATTAGAGGACTTGTACTGTCACTCAAACTCGCAACCTTTGGATTGCAGGAATTAAGGTTAGGGTAGAGCTGGGTGACACGGACAAAAATCCATATCCCAATATGTTGACTTATTTTTTTGGTGATGAATCAGCGATAAATCATTTTTTTGTGGGAGGTGCTAGATAGAGCCTGACGATAATGTGGACAAAAAGTAATGTGACAAATGTAACTATTTTGATGGACAGTTGCTTTGCAGGGCTCTAGAATATGTTTTTCCAGTGCCAAGTAAGACAACGGAGATGGTAGCCTATATATGATTCAAAGAGTAGCGATTTCATCAAACCTATCCAGGGAATGCATGATTGAAATTGTGATGTGAAACCTGTAAAAAATTATCCAGAATTATCAGATTTTTGGGGGGCTCTTCAGAGAATTTGCAGACACCTATAGGCAATATTATTTCACCTCCTGAGGTAGTGGAAAATCAAAACACTTAGCTAGTTTGCTGACTCTAAATATGATACTGTTGCTATATAGCCATGTAGGTTAATAGATTAAGATGAATCAATCAGTAAATGTAGGCTAATATCCTACAAAAACCTTCCAGCACAAGGCCTAAGCTCCTTGATGAAGGCCTAGTCACTGTGAATCGTGAGCTCATCTCCGCTCCGCGGGCGTATCAAAACCATTTTACAGCCTGCTCCAGATATGTTTAAGATGTACTATGCAGAAATCACTCCGCCATTTCCTGGTTGCTAAAATAGAGTAGTTCTAAACCACTGCAAAATAGCTTGTCCATAACCAAAAATATTGTACTTTCAGCTGTTATAAGCAGTGTTCAGGGGTAGAACGACAGATTTTTACCTCGTCAGCTCGGGGATTCGATCTAGCAACCTTTCGGTGACTCACCCAACGCTCTAACCACTAGGCTACCTGCCACCCCAAAAACTGTATATACAGTTTCAATCATCTTGGAGGTGCTCAGAATTATGTATAGTATGCTTCATATGGCTCTGAGGCCAGGCTGTATTGTGAGACACTTATGACAAAACTGATTAAACAGGTTTTAAACACATTGTTAATATAAGTTGATTTGTTTTGTTTGAAGGGCTTTGGGCAGTTGTGAACAATGCTGGCATCTCAGACTGGTCAGAGACAGAGTGGAACACCATTGATGATTATCGCAATATGGCTGAGGTCAACTTATTTGGCAGCATCAGGACCTCCATAGCTTTCCTCCCATTGGTTCGTGCCTCAAAAGGTATATATAATTATTATTTTACCATCACCATTTCATATATTATATATATTATATATATATTATATATATATATATTAAATATATATTAATAATTATTTTACCATCACCATTTCATAATGGTGATCACAGTTCTTGATTTATCACATTCAATGTTCATATTACTCCACAGTGTTCTAAAATGTGTAATGTTCATTGATTTCCGTAGGACGGATGGTGTACGTCTCAAGCATCTTTGCCTTCTTCAACTGTCTGACCATGGGGGCCTACAGTATGTCAAAGAGAGGACTGGAGGCGTTTGCCGACTGCCTACGGGTAGAGATGGACTGTTTTGGAGTAAAGGTAAAGACAACTGTTGGTAATCATAATTACTGTGTCTCTTTTTAATACTCTGTAGATTGTTTTACATTGATTGGAATCAACACATTCCCCTTAAAATGTTAATCTGTGATTGCTATATCCATTTATGGACATTTAAGTTAATGATATACAGTATAACCATTTATTGTTGAAGAATATAACATTATAAATGCCTCATGAACGTAGTTCAACTGTGGTACCCCATCAGAATCCAAAATATAAGCTTGTTTCACTTCTTTGTTGGTTAACAATGTAATTGTAAACAAACACTATAGCTTCAAAACACCAATTAAATCTATAACTTTGATATAGCTCTGTCCATAGCTCTGTTTATGAATTTGAGAAAGGTCACATTTCTCCAGCCCCATCCCTCAGGTCTTCACCAAGACACTGGCGGTGTGACTGCTTATTGTTTGAACTTCAGAGTGCCCCTTTAACATTGTGGTGATGATCTCAGGTGAGCATCATCCAGCCAGGTAACTTTGGTCCTGCTACCAGCATCCTGAGGCGGAGAACAGGGACAGAAATCTGGGAGAAACTGGACGAGGAGCGTCAACAGATGTTCAACAGACAGTATGTGGACCTGGCTAATAACTACCACATGTCTACATGTATGACTGGCAACCAGGACAGCAGCCTGGTCATAGACGCTATGGTGGAAGCCCTCACAGCAGACAGACCTAAACGCAGATATCTGTTGGTCTCTAAGCTGGATATGTTGTTCTTCTATGCCTTTCCCTATCTGCCGACATGCGTCACTGATTCAGTTTTCTACCTCAGTCCCATGTACAACAAAAGAAAAGCAATGCTTTATTCCAAATAGAGAATATCTGTATTATGAGTGACAGTAGAGAAAGTGTATGGCTTTGTGTTATGTTGTAATGTGCAATATTTTTACATCGCGCTTCTCACTTATTCTGTGTTGCAAACTTGCTTGTGAATAGAAGATGTTCGGGATGTTACTAAGAGGATTCAATGGCATGTTACTGTGTCTTGCATCTGCTTGCTTCACTCATAACCACAAAATTACATATTTACCTGATTTGTTTGATATTAATAGTTAGCAATTGATACTTAACAAATAGGAGGATATTTCTGTCCTGTTAGTGTCTGTGTTTTTATGGTCTCCCCTCTAGTTTCCTGCAGCTAATCTGGGCATATGGTCACCAGAGATGGCTTGAGCTGACAATTTAGTTAGACTGCCTTACATAGACAAGATGTATGTGGTGGGTGTAACCGAGATGGAGATAGCCAGGAGGAGTTTAGAACAATTCCTCATTGTCTCTAAATCATCTAAGCCAGGGTGGGGTAAAGACAACAACCCACGTGCAGATAACGGCAGGATGAACCCAGAGTGGTTTGATGCTCCTTGGTCTGCATGAGGGGGGTTGAACCAACCATGACAGAGCATTGTTAGTGTCAGCTATATATAGTACTCTGCATTTGTGTAAAGGTTAGGTTACTCAGTCCAACACTCAAGGGTGTGGGGTTGACCAGCCTATTTATTGCAATAATTAATCGATATTTAATAAAGATGATTGTTTGAAGAAATTACAATCTCTCTCAGTACTAAATTTCCACGACAGTATACAGAACCTACACTACATGACCAAAAGTATGGGGACACCTGCTCTTCAAACATCTCATTCCAAAATCATAGGTATTAATATGGAGTTGGTCCCCCCCCTTTGCTGCTATAACAGCCTCCACTATTCTGGGAAGGCTTTCCACTAGATGTTGGAACATTGCTGCGGGGACTTGCTTCCATTCAGCCACATCATGTCTGTGTGCTCAATTTTAAACACCTGTCAGCATTGGGTGTGGCTGAAATAGCCGAATCCACTATTTAAAGTGTCGTCCACATACTTTTGTAGATATTGTGTATGTGGTTGTTTTATTCAAGAAGTGGTATGCAACGTTCTTTATACCAGTTTGTTTTTCTCAGTTATTTACTATAATACTTTAAACACAATGCTTTATGCAATAAACTTGTCAAGAATACAACCTCAATTCTAAGTACATTATCACTACAGAATCCATAGGCTTTCAAATTGATGTGCATAGTAACAGTTTCCCCTCTATTGGTGTTAACTACCTTTCTCTTGGTGCAGGAAACTGCAGTTTATGGGGAAGACCCTTTATCTCTATGCTAATTCTTGCAAATGGAGTGTTGGGGTTGTTTGAAAAATGTCCCTTTGCTCAAAGGGGCCCTAAATCCTTCCTTATGCTTCGGTTGGGCTGGCGCCTTGCCGAACTCAAGAAATATTTTATTAATAACTAAGATGTTTGGTGCAGTATTTCTCAGGTGAAAAAATGTGCATGAAAACAAGTCTATTGTTAAATGACAACAAATACTTAATTGAATAATCCCTACTGCTGACAAATGACTGACAGGGCATAGACTTAGTGGCTATTTCAGCCACCTTTCCAACAAATCAGTTTGTGAAATGTCTGCCCTGCTAGAGCTGACCCGGTCAACTGTAAGTGCTGTTATTGTGAAGTTGAGACGTTTAGTAGCATCAACAGCTCAGCCGCGAAGTGGTAGGCCACACAAGCTCACAGAACGAGACCGGCGAGGACTGACGTTTCCAAATCATCTGCAACACTCACTACCGAGTTCCAAACTGCCTCTGGAAGCAACGTCAGAACAATAACTGTTTGTCAGGAGCTTCATGAAATAGGTTTCCATGGCCGAGCAGCCGCACACAAGCCTAAGATCACCATGTGCAATCCTAAGCGGTGGCTGGAGTGGTGTAAAACTTGCCCCCATTGGACTCTGTAGCAATGGAAACGTGTTCCCTGGAGTGATGAATCACGCTTCACCATCTGGCAGTCCGATGGACTAATCTAGGTTTGGATGATGCCAGGAGAATGCTACATGCCCCAATGCATAGTGCCAACTGTAAAGTTTGGTGGAGGAGGAGTAATGGTCTGTGGCTGTTTTTCATGGTTTGGGCTAGGCACCTTAGTTCCAGTGAAGGGAAGTCTTAACACTACAGAATACAATGCCATTCTAGTCGATTCTGTGCAGCCAACTTTGTGGCAACAGTTTGGGGAAGGCCCTTTCCCGTGCACATATTGAGGTCCATACAGAAATAGTTTGTCGAGATCAGTGTGGAAGAACTTGACTGGCCTGCACAGAGCTCTGACCTCACCTTTGGGATGAATTGGAACACCAACTGCGAGCCAGGCCTAATCGCCCAACATCAGTGCCCAACCTCACTAATGCCCTTGTGGCTGAATGGAAGCAAGTCCCTTCAGCAATGTCCCAACATCTAGTGGAAAGCCTTCCCAGAAGAGTGGACCAACTTCATATTAATGCCCATGATTTTGGAATGAGATGTTCGATGAGCATGTGTCCACATACTTTTGGCCATGTAGTGTTTGTGACCTAGTAGCAATTTTCGGCGACCACTTTTGGCTCGTGAACGCTACTTTTAGAACTGCTGACTAAAAAAATATACAAAAGTACCTGAAAATCTCTAACTTGATGGTTAGAGAAAAGCCAAAGCAGTTGATGATAATCAAGTGCTGCTCACAGCTCGGCTCCATGACTGTTTCATATCTACAGATATTGTCCTCATAGGAAAATATGAGATGAACTCTGTCACCATTCCCTGAGAGCGTTTTCTGTCATCTTAGAGACAGTTGTACTGCAGTATAGAACGTCTTCAATGTTACTGCTATTGTTGAAGCTATAGTTTCTAGTGCATACTGTATGCAGTGTGATAAAATCAACACTGCATATGATAGGCTATATTATATCACTGACTATCTCATTGTACTTTCTCCCCTCTGCTTCCTCTGAAGGCTTTATTCAAAGGCAGATGGCATGAGAATCTGTATTAGTCCAAAATACCATATTCACAAGGAATATTTCCAGCATTTTTTCCAATGGGTACTGTTTACATGGTTGGAAAAAGTTAGTGTATCATCATTAGGGTTTAGTAGAGGTTTAGGGCCATTACAGGGGGTGTCTGTGACACAAATACAGTGGACATTGTCCTACCAGTAGTCACTTCGTTGTTGTTTATTCGCTCCAATTCTACCGCTAATGTTGTACAACTGTTTTATGGATGCCACTTTTTAACCTTTTCCTCCACTGCATCTAAAGCCTTGTTTGTACCTGGTGCTAACATGCATCCGTATTCTGATTGGGCCCACATTGTAGCCATTGTGTCTACACATGGTACTAAAATGTGTCTCTTATTCGTCCACTGTGTTCGCAGTGTGACCAGATATCCTGGTCCCTCCCTGTATGCAAATTGTTTGACAGATATTCTTTCAAAATTATATATATTTATTTTAAGACATATTGATGCTATAAGTCAATGGTGTCACCTGTCAACTGTTTTAGAGGGTGGAATAATGATGATTTAAATGGTTTCGCTGTCCAGAGCAGACTACACTTGTAAGATCTACAGATACAATGCGAGTTTGACTACCTCTGGAGGTGGTCAGGAAGATGTGTATTTTAATGTATACACCAGTCTAAAAATGTGAGCACAATCACAATGTGGACAAGATCAGGACAAAGAGAGCATGTCAGAACCAAGTATAAACAGGGCTAGTGCCTTTTAACTCTACTCAACACAAACACTTTCATGTGTTTCTGCAGTCTTTACTGCAGTCTTTACTTTCCATCCTATAATTTTTCACAAACCAAAACCTATGTTGTTGAAATGTGCCCTTTCCCTGAAAAGCTCATAAACTACCGTGGTGGTTGAATCACAAACAGGATGTTAATAGAATAAAGAGGAAGGTCTTAATGTGTCTTTGTAGTGATATTGGACATGGGGAAGTGATCGGAGTACTGTAATTGTTATGATAAAAACAGTATACTGTATGCTAAGGCTATAATGATATGAATGGCACAGGGGTCAATTAGGGATTTATTAGGGATGTATTCCTTCCTTTCACCCAATAAGATCACACCCTGCTTCTGTCTGGTATTTTTGTTGGAAAGGCTCCCTCTGGCACCAAGTTACTTTTGAAGGAAAAGATTGGTATATTCAAATCATCCCATGGAAATGTTAGTGAGAGCTTATTTGTATTTTCCGTGCAAGATTATATCTGTCCTAGGCAAATACATTTCTTTTAGAGACCTGAAATGCAGTATTTGTATTGTGTTAGGTTGCATCCAGTTACATGTTTTAGTAATTCTTTGCTAGATTAATTCAACATTTCACAATACAAAATATGCAAAAGAATGTAATTCTTGTAAAAACCCATAGCAATTTCATTAAAGAAATAATACGAGGCCATTTATTTTAATTTCTCTCCTTTTCTATGTCATCTATAGCAGCGCTACTGATTTCTGCATGTCGCACCATCAAAGACTCTCACCACTTCCTCACCAGGCTGACGCGCTGGCTGCTTTAGGTGGAAATGCCTTTTTTTCGACAACGGACCTTACCCCTGGCTACTACAATGTGAAGATGCACATTGGATGACCAGAGATGACCAGAGATTCAGGATGACCAGAGATTCAGAGATCCTTTACATCACCGTTTGGTTTTTATGAATACAACCATATTCCATAGGGGTTATGTAACAGTCTGTAACATTCATGAGGATGATGCTAAACATCTTCGGAGATCAGAACTTTCATAGCCTGCTGTTTTACCTTGATGATGTCTTGGTCTATGCGCCCACTGAAGACCTGGGTTCTGCAGGGACTGGAAATGGTATTTGAACGTCTTAAGGCCCACAACTTCAAGCTCAACCTGAAAAGGTGTCACTTTTGATGTTGTTGGGGCATATCATTTTTTAAATTTGATTTAACCTTTATTTAACTAGGTAAGTCTGTTGAGAACAAATGATTGTCGTCAGTGCGAATGGTGTAGCTACAGATCCTGAGAAAAGTGAAGGCCATTCTTCCTGGGGTCCTGCAAAATTAAGGCAGTTTATACAATTTTAAAAACATTACAATACCTTCACAGATTTCACAACACACTGTGTGCCCTAAGGCCCCTACTCCACCACTACCACATATCTACAGTACTAAATCCATGTGTGTGTATAGTGCATATGTCATTGTGTGTGTGTGTGTGTGTGTGTCATGCAGGGTAGTAATGTTTTGAGTTGGAATTATGCTTCATTGTTTAGCTAGCTAACTAGCTAGCTACATGTCTAAACAAAAGACTCCACTATGCAAGTATCCATTTCACCACACCTTCTGTATCCTGTTCATGTGAGAAATTAACAGATTTTATTTGATAGACTGTAGTATGTATCTACCAGAGATGGTAACGTGAATAACAACATGACCTGCACCAAAGTCAAAATAGGATATAACGTTAGGCCAACGAGACAGTGTCCATGTTCTAAAATTCTCTGGTAAAATTCCCGGCTTTTATCTGTAATTAGAGTAGCAATGAGCATTCAATTGGATTAATACAGCAAATACTATAGGTAAATTATGTAGATACAGTAGCAAACATACTCACACTGTACACAGAATATAAATCACTACTTGATTTCCTGACTAACCATGCTATCATCACCCATAGTAATTGGAGGCAATCTCTACCTACTCCCATGTTCACATGGTTAACGACGAGACATTCTTGTTGGATTTGTTGGATCCGTCGGTGGACTTGTGTGCTGGGATATAGAGGTCAGAGGTCATGCGTGAGGAGCGTCCAGACGGGTAGATGTACTTCCTGCCCATGCACCACAGGTCCTCCAGGATCTTCCTGAAGTGGCTCCTGAACTTGACCCCGATGAAGGCATACAGGATGGGGTTGAGGCAGCAGTGGAGGTAGGCCATGCTCCTGGTGATGGTGAGGGTGGTAAGGATAATCTTCTCTACCTCACACTCCCTCTGCTGGAACAGCGCCACCGTGTGGTAGAGTAGCACCACATTGTAGGGCAGGTGGCACACGATGAAGACCAACACCACGGCTAGTACCACACGAACCGCCTGAAGAGAAGATGGGAAACTTAATTGACCCAATAAGAGACATTTACTTGGACACAAATATATTCTTATAATTAAACATTCCAATTCTATGACTGGAATTTTGGTGGATACTTAAACCTTGTGTCTCTGGGTGCTTTGGGCCCTCAGTAGGGTCCATAGGATTCTGGCATAGCAGAGGACCATGGCCAGGAGGGGCAGGAAGAACCCCATGGCCACCTGCAGGCTAGGCACCAGCACCTTCATCAGCCGGGCGGTCCTGTTACTTTGGAACTGCTCCTGACACACGGTTATAGTCCCTTCCAGCAAGATGGTCTCCTCAACCCGCTCATTGTAGATGACTGTGGGGACGGACAGGGCTATGGCCAGAGCCCAGATGGCTGTACAGATTAGGCGGCTATAGATCAGGTTCTTGGACCGGAGGCCAAAGGAGCGCCTGGCCTGGACGATGGAGATGTAACGGTCTCCACTGATGCAGGCCAGCAGGAGCATGCCACTGTACAGGTTGATGCTGTAGGCTCCTCGCAAAGCCTTATAAATTCAAATAATGAAGACAATTAAGAAAAACATTATTGTCCAAGCAATGTGGAAAGGAACAAATGTTGAACTTTAGAACCTGTATTGGGAACTTCATTAGGAACTGTGAGAACTCCATACCTTGCAGGCCACTGAGCCCATGCTCCAGTCATGCTGCTCATTGTAAATTATGAGAGGTAGGGCCACGATGAAGAGCAGGTCTGCCACCGCCACGTTCAGAAGGTACACGTCCGTCATGGTCTTGGCTTTCTTGTAGAAGGCATATGTGACTATCACAAATGCATTGCCACAGAAACCGAATGCACAGATGAAGGAATGGAAGTAGGTCTGTATGACTATCTCCATACCACGGTTGGGATTCAGGTTACAGATATATTCGTTATCATCTGGATAATCTTTATTGTCGTTTTCTGTGATGTCATAATCATATGCATCTGTGAACGTCTCATTCATGTTTTATCACCTGTGGAGAAGACATATTTTGCTGTAGAAAATAGTAGTAATGATAATAATGATTTAGTCATTAAATGGCTCTTTAATGTTGTACAATCAAGTCCATGACAGAAAAGAAGAGATAAACATCACAGTATTTGTGAACTAGCCTGTAGCTACAATGTGACATTTCTTATTTTACACATACTGTAGAGCGCTGCAACTTGGACTCTGGGATAGATGTAACATAGTAAATGTAAATATGTCTCCCTCCATTTAGTATGGTATGTTACATTTCGTATGGTATGTATTCATTTGTGGATGTCCATCATCCATTTTGTACATTATGTTAAGAATTTGCAATATATACACTACAGGTCAAAAGTTTTAGAACACCTACTCATTCAAGGTTTTTTCTTTATTTACTATTTTCTACATTGTAGAATAATAGTGAAGATATCACAACTATGAAATAACACATATGGAATCATATAATAACCAAAGAAGTGTTCATCAAATCAAAATATATTTTATATTTGAGATTCTTCAAATAGCTACCCTTTGCCTCGATGACAGCTTTTCACACTCTTGGCATTCTCTCAACCAGCCTCCCCTGGAATGCTTTTTCCAACAGTCTTGAAGGAGTTCCCACAAATGCTGAGCACTTGTTGGCTGCTTTTCCTTCAATCTGCGGTTCGACTCATCACAAACTATCTCAATTTGGTTGCGTTTGTGGAGGATTGTGGAAGCCAGGTCATCTGATGCAGCACTCCATCACTCTCCTTCTTGGTAAAATTGCCCTTACACAGCCTGGAGGTGTGTTGCGTCATTGTCCTGTTTAAAAACAAATGATAGTCCCACTAAGCCCAAACCAGATGGGATGGCGTATTGCTGCAGAATGCTGTGGTAGCCATGCTTATTAAGTGTGCCTTGAATTCTAAATAAATCACAGACACTGTAACCAGAAAAGCACCCCCACGCCATAACACCTCCTCCTCCATGCTTTACAGTAGGAAATACACATGCGGAGATCATGTGTATTTCCCATTTGGACTCCAGACCAAAGGACAGATTTCCACCAGTCTAATGTCCATTGCTCGTGTTTATTGGCCCACGCAAGTCTTCTTCTTATTGGTGTCCTTTAGTAATGCTTTCTTTGCAGCAATTCGACCATAAAGGCCTGATTCACACAGTCTCCTCTGAACAGTTGATGTTGATGTATCTGTTATTTGTACTCTGTGAAGCATTTATTTGGGCTGCAATTTCTGAGGCTGGTAACTCTAATGAACTTATCCTGTGCAGCAGAGGTAACTCTGGGTCTTCCAATCATGTGGCGGTCCTCATGAGAGCCAGTTTCATGATAGCGCTTGATGGTTTTTGCGACTGCACTTGAAACTTTCAAAGTTATTGAAATGTTCCGCATTGACTGACATTTGTGTCTTAAAGAAATGATGGACTGTCGTTTCTCTTTGCTTATTTGAGCTTTTCTTGCCATGAAATTGACTTTTACCAAATGGGGCTATTGTCTGTATACCCTCCTACCTTGTCATATATAAAAATTGTAACACTTTTTTGGTTACTACATGATTCCATATGTGTTATTTTATAGTTTCAATGTTTTCACTAGTATTCTACATTGTAGAAAATAGTAAAAAATAAAGAAAAACCCTTGAATGAGTAGGTGTTCGAAAACTTTTGACCGGTAGTGTATATTTTCTGAATTCCGCTTTGTTGTGGCCAGGGGCCACACACACACACACACACATCCTAAAATTGCATTTGGACCCCCACCCCACAGTTTATCATGGCATTGTGATACAAAAAGCGGCATCGGTGTGCTTTAGTACCAGAGCGGTCAGGCTGTTTGGCGGTTTCAGCTAAGTGGATTTAGGACCGCAGGGACACCACTTTGTTTTGTCTGGTTTCAACAGAAGTAAATGAACTTGGCTCGTTTTCGCCAGTTGGATAACGCCAAATGTTGGCTAATTGGCAAAAGTTGGCTAACGTTAGATATTATTTTTGCCCAATTCACAGTCAGTGATCACAGCCCCAATCACAGTCAATGTAACGTTATTGATTTGTCAGTTTCCCTAGCTAATTCCCTACTTTTCACACTGACACGGTATAAACAGCTCTACAGCCTTCACTGTCATGGTGGAACATTCAGTACACAACACTATGCACATCATGTCTTAGCAGGATCAAATGGTGACCGGTGTCCCAGCCGGGTCAGACAGCCAGGGAAGACCAGTCTTCGGAGCGGAGGTGAATTTTGAAGTATATTATAACAATCAGTGAATTGATACAAAGTTCCATCTTGAGTTGATAGGTAGGTTACAGTCTGGGATCTGGGAATAATGGTCATTTCAATTATTGAACCATTGATTCTATTCTTGGATAATGTATAAATGTACACCAGGATCAGATGGTGACAGGGGTCTCAGCAGGGTCAGGGAAGCAGGGAAGACCCGTCTGTGATGGCTTGGAGGTTAACTTTTGCAGATGCAACACTTTATTCTCTCTGCGCAGCAAACACTGGACAAGCCAGGAGCTTCAAAGATTGAAACTATTTTAAAACAGTGTGACAAACCTCTAAAGTTGATTTCCAAACTGTATCAAGGGGTGACAGAGGCTTTTACCGATGACACAAACAAAATGTGAGGAAGACCTGGGAGACACTACTGATGATGATGAATGGATACAGATATGTTTGAATAACCCATCATGTACATATAATCTCAGACATAAATTACTTAAGTTTAAGACCATCCATAGAACGTACTATATGCCAGTGAAACTGAACACCATGCACTCAGATATGTAATTCCTCTACTGGAGGTATAAAACACAAAAGGGGATATATTTCAATGTTATTGCATATGTTATGCTCTGGTGAATGCTGAGCGAATTCTGGCAAAGAGTGTGTTATTTTATCTTAGTATGTCTACAGATTCTCCCTCCTCCCTGTTTTTCTTTGCTTGGAAATGTTGATACTGGAGACTGTTATCAGAAGAAACAGTGTAACCTAGCATTTATAGTGGGTATGAAATGCATTGCCATTAATTGGGATGTTGGTTATCCTCCCACAATGTCAAAATGGATGGCAGAAATGTAAAGTTATGTGTCACTAGATTTGATTTATTACAAGGGTATACTGTGCAAATTTCATATGGTCTGGATGCCTTATATGGAATGCTGTATGTGGACACCTGCTCGTCGAACATCTCCAAAATCATGGACATTAATATGGAGTTGGTCCTTCCTTTGCTGCTATAACAGCCTCCACTCTTTTTGGAAGGCTTTCCACTAGATGTTGGAACATTGCTGCGGGGACTTGCTTCCATTCAGCCATAAGAACATTTGTGAGGTCGGGCACTGATGTTGGGTGATTAGGCCTGGATTGCAGTCGGCGTTCCAATTCATCCCAAAGGTGCTCGATGGGGTTGAGTTTAGGGCTCTGTGCAGGCCAGTCAAGTTCTTCCACACTACTCTCAACAAACAATTTCTGTATGGACTACGTTTTGTGCACGGGGGCATTGTCATACTTCAATCTATAAGTATATTTATTTTGTCTCTTTATCTTTTGTGGTCTAGTACTATCTTTTTGTTGGCTAGGGCCATCTACTTTAACTGCTGCCTGTCTTCCCAGTGGCCTACTGGCAGTGTGAACTGCTGACTGTGCATAATTTGCCGATAGTTATTGACACATCAACCAGGATTGTGGGGGTGGGGACAAATTAGCAATTAGTACAGGGAAGTGTGCTCTCCACCTGTGCTAGGCTATTAGCAATTAGAGTTAGTTATTCAGTCTCCCCTAGTTTCTCAGCAGCATCTGTAAGTGTCGGTAATGTCAGTGGCGGTTTTGTCTTAAAATTAAGACCGTAGCCGAAACAAAGACGGATTGAGTTATTCGGAAGAGTTCGAGGAAGGAAAGAGAGGAAGGCTCCACACCACTCCCTTGCTTGAGTATTTTGCCTAGTTATTTACAGATTATCAAATTTTGCTCTTTTGTAGCTTTGTCAACTATGCATGTGTTTTCTATACCTTCACACCTCTCCCTGTAGGCTTTACACAAGCTCCCCACCCCTCGGCTGCAATCCTTCTAAGCCGATCTGTGGTCAAGAACGCCGAGTTCATCTCAGCCTATGCTACTGTCGTGTCTTTGGCTATGCCAGATTAAGTGATATGACATGCTTTTCTATAAATTCCTTTCTTTGTAATTAATATTACCTGATTGAGCTAATCATGTAAATATAATTAACTACAAAGTTGGGGCACCACGAAATAATATTTATAGAGCTGTTATCTTCGGAATAAACTCTTAGACCTAGTAATATTTTACATCAATAGCAGTCAATATTAATCGTCACCTTATTTCAGTCTCATCTGAAAGTTGTAAATTCTTGGTTGTCTTCACGAACCCTGGCTAACAAGTTGAATCAGCAATACAAAATTGGGTTTAATTATTTATTTACTAAATACCTAACTAATCACACAGAATTACATATACACAGAATGAATCCTACCTTGATTACAAATTACATCATAAAGGAAAACGTCCCTAGCGGGCGGAACAGATATGACAGCTGGTTAAACAAAGAAAAGGGTTTGAGTGAAAGAGCGGGAAGACGGAGGAACAAAGGGAGAAGCGATGTCTCTATCGGGCCGTAAGTAGCTACTCCATCGTAAATACAGAATCTTATGCATTCTAAATTACCGCCCATTTGGAAAAGGAAAATGCAATAAATATTTACTCTGAGCTGCGCTTCGGTAGGTTGGTGGTAGATGGAAGGCCGAGTTGCCCAACCGAGTCCTTTGTCCTTTGAAGAATGTGGGGGTATAATGGATACGTTGTAGTAACGTTGTTGTGTGGTAGACGGGATACTCTGTCTGTGCTTTCCTTGCCCACGTTTGCAGCTGCTGTTGCTAACTCAAAGGCTAGGAGGTATCACTTCTGTAGTGAATAAGAGTTCAAAGTTCATACCTTTCGCAACCAAAGCTCATGCTGAGATTGGCTTCGTTCTGTAGTTATTATCTGAACCATTCTGACATCGGACCGTCGTCCTCACATCCTCGGAACAGGTAACATGTTAGTACTTTTAACATATGGACTGGCGTCCTCACATCCTCGGAACAGGAGGTTACATTTTCGTCAAGGCTTTATATAGTGGAGCGAGAAGGGTGTGTTTGAAAAGTTTTATAACCCATGTCTCTTCACAGGGGTGGGCCACTGATTGAGCAGAGCCCTAACCTTATGAAAACCCAAATCTCTCATTTGGAAGCTAAAATTACATTTAATCTTTTCACCAATAATTTTATAGTCAACAATTTAAATTGAACAACAATTCCATGTGAATCCGATAACTACAATGTGCAGACTTTCCACTGTAGAGTTTGTCATCTTATCATTGATGAGAATGTCTCAGATGACAACTGAACTGACATATTCATTAAGTACCACCACATATGTTCAATTAGTTGGATTACCAGAATATAGTTCATTTTCCCACACCTTCTGATGTTCCCAGAATCTCTATGTTAACCAAAGGATTTTCAAATGTCACATCAGTAGGGTAGAGAGAGGAAAAAGGGGGGAGAAGTATTTATGACTGTCATAAACATACCCCCAGGCCAACGTCATGACACTGCTCTTCAGTCCCTTAACTTTTTGCCCTGACAGAGACATGGATCACCCTAAAGAACACTGCTACTCCAGCTACTCTTTCTTCTTTCTTCCCTCCTACCTCTCTGTTAACGACTTTGTCCACCACTGGAAATAAAGGTTGACTACAAGACCATGGTGCTTACCGCGCTCCAGCAGGTATATTTCACTGGTCATCCCCGAAGCCAACACCTCCTTTGGCCGCCTTTCCTTCAAGTTCTCTGCTGCCAATGACTGGAACGAATTGCAAAAATTACTGAAGCTGGAGTCTTATTAATCTACAAAGCATTACATGGGCTTGCTCCTACCTATCTTTCTGATTTGGTCTTGCCATATATACCTACACGTATGCTACGGTCACAAGACGCATGTCTCCTAATTGTCCCTAGAATTTCTAAGCAAACAGCTGGAGGCAGGGCTTTCTCCTATAGAGCTCCATTTTTATGGAATGGTCTGCCTACCCATGTGAGAGACGCAGACTCAGTCTCATCCTTTAAGTCTTTATTGAAGACTCATCTCTTCAGTTGGTTCCTATGATTGAGTGTAGTCTGGCCCAGGAGTGTGAAGGTGAACGGAAAGGCACTGGAGCAACGAATCGCCCTTGCTGTCTCTGCCTGGCCAGTTCCCCTCTCTCCACTGGGATTCTCTGCCTCTAACCCTATTACAGGGGCTGAGTCACTGGCTTACTGGTGCTCTTCCATGCCTTCCCTAGGAGGGGTGCGTCACTTGAGTGGGTTGAGTCACTGACGTGGTCTTCCTCCCTGGGTTGGCGCCCCCCCCCCCCCCCCCCCCCCTTGGGTTGTGCCATAGCGGAGATCTTTGTGGGCTATACTCGGCCTTGTCTCAAGATGGTAAGTTGGTGGTTGAAGATATCCCTCTAGTGGTATGGGGACTGTGCTTTGGCAAAGTGGGTGGGGTTATATCCTGCCTGTTTGACCCTGTCCGGGGGTATCATCAGATGGGGCCACAGTGTCTCCTGACCCCTCCTGTCTCAGCCTCCAGTATTTATGCTGCAGTAGTTTGTGTCGGGGGGCTAGGGTCTGTTATATCTGGAGTATTTCTCCTGTCTTATCCGGTGTCCTGTGTGAATTTAAGTATGCTCTCTCTAATTCTCTCTTTCTCTCTCTTGGAGGATCCGAGCCCTAGGACCATGCCTTAAGACTACCTGGCATGATGACTCCTTGTTGTCCCCAGTCCACCTGGCCGTGCTGCTGCTCCAGTTTCAACTGTTCTGCCTGCGGCTATGGAACTCTGACCTGTTCACTGTAATTACTATTATTTGACCATGCTGGTCATTTATGAACATTTGAACATCTTGGCCAAGTTCTGTTATAATTTCCACCTGGCACAGCCAGAAGAGGACTGGCCATCCCTCAGCCTGGTTCCTCTCTGGGTTTGTTCCTAGGTTAAGGCCTTTCTAGGGCGTTTTTCCTAGCCACCATGCCTCTATACCTGCATTTCTTACTGTTTGGGGTTTTAGGCTGGGTTTCTGTACAGCACTTTGATATATCAGCTGATTTAAGAAGGGCTTTAAAAATACATTTGATTTGATAATAGATACTCAGACACATTGTACAGGGCATCTGACTAAAACGGGTCAAAGTGGTGCTAGTGGAGTCTGCTGGTCATAATCAAAGATAAGCACATTGAGAATCAGCTCACAGACTGTTATCAGGAGTCAACACTAATAGTACTATGGTTTCACTTCTGTTTGAATTTTAAAAATGACTGAAAAGAGTTCAAGAGTGTAAAACATTTAACTACATACACCATATTACACAGTTGAAGTCGGAAGTGTACATATACTTAGGTTGGAGTCATTAAATCTCGTTTTTCAACCACTCCACACATTTCTTGTTAACAGACTATTGTTTTGGCAAGTTGATTAGGACATTTACTTTGTGCATGACACAAGTCATTTTTCCAACAATTGTTTACGAACAGATTTTTCACTTATAATTCACAGTATCACAATTCCAGTTGGTCAGAAGTTTACATACACTAAGTTGACTGTGCCTTTAATAAACAGCTTGGAAAATTCCAGAAAATGATGTCATGACTTTAGAAGCTTCTGATTCTAAAGATTCTAATTGACATAATTTGAGTCAATTGGAGGTGTACCTGTGGATGTATTTCAAGGCGTACCTGCAAACTCAGTGCCTCATTGCTTGACATCATGGGAAAATCAAAAGAAATCAGCCAAGACCTCAGAAAAAAAATGTAGCCCTCCACAAGTCTGGTTCATCCTTGGGAGCAATTTCCAAATGCCTGAAGGTACCATGTTCATCTGTACAAACAGTAGTACGCAAGTATAAACGCCATGGCACCACGCAGCCGGAAGGAGACACGTTCTGTCTCCTAGAGATGAACGTACTTTGATGCAAAAAGTGCAAATCAATCCCAGAACAACAGCACAAAAGTATCTAAATCCACAGTAAAACAAGTCCTATATCGACATAACCTGAAAGGCTGCTCAGCAAGGAAGAAGCCACTGCTCCAAAACCGCCATAAAAAAGACAGACTACGGTTTACAACTGCTCTGCTCATGGGGACAAAGATCTTACCTTTTGGAGAAATGCCCTCTGGTCTGATGAAACAAAAATAGAACTGTTTGGCCACAATGACCATCGTTATGTTCGGAGGAAAAAGGGGGAGGCTTGCAAGGGTGCTTTGCAGCAGGAGCGTCTGGTGCACTTCACAAAATAGAATGCATTATGAGGTGGGAAAATGATGTGGATATATTGAAGCCACTTCTCAAGACATTAGTCAGGAAGTTAAAGCTTGGTCACAAATGGGTCTTCTAAATGGACAATGACCCCACGCATACTTCCAAATTTGTGGCAAAATGGCTTAAGGACAACAAAGTCAAGGTATTGGAGTGGCCATCACAAAGCCCTGACCTCAACCCTACAGAAAATGTGTGGGCAGAACTGAAAAAGCAAGTGCGTGCAAGGAGGCCTATAAACCTCACTCAGTTACACCAGCTCTGTCAGAAGGAATGGACCAAAATTCACCCAACTTATTGTGGGAAGCTTGTGGAAGGGTAACCGCAACGTTTGTCCCAAGATCAACAATTTAAAGGCAATGCTACCAAATACTCATTGAGTGTATGTCAACTTCTGACCCACTGGGAATAAATAAATAAATAAAAGCTGAAATAAATAATTCTCGCTACTATTATTCTTACCTTTCACATTCTTAAAATAAAGTGGTGATACTAACTGACTTAAGACAGGGAAGTTTTACTAAATGTCAGGTATTGTGAAAAACTGAGTTTAAATGTGTTTTGCTAAGGTGTATGTAAACTTCTGACTTCAACTGTGTACACAGTGGGTTCTGAAATGATTGACACCTTTGATAAAGAAGAGCAAAAATGACTGTATAAAATAAACGATTCAAATACAGAGCTATATTGTAAGCAAAAAAAAAAATTAAATTATATTTTTTTATACTAATCGTTTGCTCAGAGAGAGGGAGAGATTCTCTTGAACATGTAATAGTTATGTCACACATGCAGCTAACAAAAATATATGGGAATTTCTGCTCTACTCAATTACAAACAAACTAATTGCAACATTACAGCTAAAATGGAAGTGGTAAGTGGACGGAGGAAAGTAAGAAACGTGTCTCTCGGCATTAAAGACCAAAATTGTCTAAAGAAAATTGTGATGAATAAAAAAGCATATATGGGGGATTGGAAATGATGCAAAAGATTACATTGATGGAATCTACAATCAATCCTCACTATTAAAGCTGATCTACCCCTAAAAAAACAACAAAGGTTGGGGTCAAAATTGACACCCCTGTTTTCAATACCTTTCAATACTTCAACAGCACTGAGCCTTTCAACTAAAATGTTTTATGAACTGGAGAACACATTGAGCCGGTTCTTTTATTTATTTTAATTTGTTTACTTTTACCCCTTTTTCTCCCCAAATTCGTGGTATCCAATTGTCTCATCGCTGCAACTCCGTATGGACTGGAGAGAGAGAGAGAGAGAGGCAAAGGTCGAGAGCCGTGCGTCCTCCGAAACACAACCCAACCAAGCTGCACTACTTCTTGACACAATGCCCATTTAACCCAGAAGCCAGCGTCACCAATGTGTCAGAGGAAACATTGTGCACCTGGTGACCGTGTCAACGTGCACTGCGCCCGGCCCTCCACAGGAGTTTCTAGTGTGCAATGGGACAAGGACATCCCTGCCGGCCAAACCCTCCCCTAACCTGGAAGACGCTGGGCAAATAGTGCATCGCCCCATGGGTCTCCTGGTTGCGGTCAGCTGCGACAGGGCCTAGACTTGAAGCCAGAATCTCTAGTGGCACTGGGACAGATTCTTAGACCATTGCTCCATACAGAATCCTTTCAGATCCTTGATACCCTTCATCTGCGCTTCGGGACTGCCCTCTTCAATTCAAACCATTGGTTTTCAATGGGTTTCAAGTCTGGAGACTGAGATGGCCATTGCAAATGTAGAATTTTGTGGCCAATTAACCATTTCTTTGTGGAGTTTGATGTGCATGACCAAAGAGCTCTATTTTCATGTCATCTAACCTAAGTACCGGAAATTATTTGATATTGAGATAAAAACGGCTGCATTAGACCTTTAAAGTTTGTTCGATCATATCAGACCACAAGTCCAAGACCACTATGATGACACACCAAATGTGTTTGATGGATTCTTTTTGTCTTCTTCTAATGCCTCTTAGGGGAAAAGTGATCCAAAAGTAACGGAAAGTAATCAAAAAATGACGTTACTGATTGCAATTTTGGACAGTTAACTACATAGTAACTGTAGCGGACTACATGTAGGAAATAACCTGCTCAACCCTGCTTGAGTTTTGATGTGCCAAATTCATTGCCGAACATTTTTATTTTCAGTTGTAACTGAGAACTAGATTATTTCAAATACATTTAGTAAATGATCAGTACATACCTGTAGAAAAGTTGTTGGGAGAACAGGTTGCTGGGATACAAAACAATTGATGAAGTACTTTCTGGCCAGGTTTTCTCCAAAATAAAGTCCTCCAAATCAAATCAGACAAAGGCTGGTCAATCCTGTAAACTACGATGCCTAGAAATATGAGCTTGAGTTGAGAGTACTCCTGTTATAGCAACTACAACAACAGGCTACCTGACTCCCTTGGCAGACTGAAGTTACTGTTTGTTTGTGTGGTGGGGAGGTGGACACAGAGGTTCAGTGTGGTTGGTTGTGTATTTACTGGGAG
Source organism: Oncorhynchus mykiss (assembly GCF_057628025.1). Taxonomy (NCBI): domain Eukaryota; kingdom Metazoa; phylum Chordata; class Actinopteri; order Salmoniformes; family Salmonidae; genus Oncorhynchus; species Oncorhynchus mykiss. The sequence goes on from NC_143040.1 coordinate 58,983,930, forward strand.
GTGGAATCCCCACAGCTAACAGCTTCTGCATAGCTTATCTGATCATTGCTTATCTCATCTCTCCTCTTTTGGTCTTGTCTCCTGCACATCTAAATCCCACCTGTGTTCAAAGATACAGAAAGGCTTTCATGTAACACACGCTCTGAAATGAAACAGTACACAGTATGGCATCCCTGGGACATTCCCAGCTTCATATTAAAATCTAACATTTACAGTTTGAGTACACAACAAGCACTGGTCATGTTTATAATTAGATTAATTGACATTCATGCGAACATGGACCCTACCCCAACACCCTAGGAACAGCATCTGAAAGGATATGATGGGAATAAGCACTATGGCAATAGCATTACTTATACTTATTAAATCCTTTCCAAAAGTGAATAGGGCTGGGATCCATGTGAATGAATTACTGTAATGTATTTGAAACTTGGACTTCCCCAATATGGCCAGCAGGGAGGGCCAACAAATCTAGAATGTATGTATGCTTTTACAACTATTGAGACCAGTTTTGCCCAGTGATTAGGCTTTTACGCCACACAATTCCCACTTGACACAGTTTGGATATAACTTGTTTTTATTTTTTATATCGTATAGTATCGTATGTCTTACTCGGTCATACAATAGATTAAGAATTTAATGCAAGGCCTCCCAATTGGTGCAGTGGTCTAAGGCACTGCATCGCAGTGCTAGCTGTGCCACTAGAGATCCTGGTTTGAGTCCGGGCTCGGAATTGAATTCCATAACTTTTCATACATATTGGAGGATGTATAGTATTGCACATCTTTATCTGAGACCAGGTTGCTTGCACTAACAACCAAAGATAATTATGGGGAGACTTTCCTTTGGTGGTTAGGGGAACTAAAGACAAATGTTGGTGGTTAGGGGAACTAATGGCAAAGGTTAGGAGAACTAAAACGACAAAGGTCAGGTGAATTTAAGTAGCAGGTTAGGTGAATGTTAAGTTTAGAATAAGTGTTAGAGGAAGGGTTAGCTAAAATGCAACGGTTAGGTGAATTTACGTTGCAGGTTAAGTGAATTGGGTTAATTAAGTGATAATGCCCAAGAAGCTGGTGTTTGGAGGATATTGGCACGGGTGTTGTTGGGCCAACCGTGCCAATATATCCTCCAAACGTCGGCTTTGTGGGAATTATCACTTTTATACAACGGGTTACCAACATATTCAAATAATGACTGACATATTTTCAATAAAATCTTATTCACGATCAGTGTCCCTTCCACGCGACGGTTGAGCTAACGTAGGCTAATGCGATTAGAATTAGGTTGTAAGTAACAAGAACATTTCCCAGGACATAGACATATCTGATATTGGCAGAAAGCTTAAATTCTTGTTAATCGAACTGTACGGTCCAATTTACAGTAGCTATTACAGTGAAAGAACACCATGCTATTGTTTGAGGAGAGTGCACAATTTTGAACATGAAAGTATTTAATAAACAAATTAGGCACATTTGGGCAGTCTTGGTTAAAAAAATGATCTGAAATGCAATGGTTCATTGGATCAGTCTAAAACGTTGCACATACACCGCTGCCAAATAGTGGCCAAAATCTAAATTGCACCTGGGCTGGAATAATACATTATGACCTTTCTCTTGCATTTCAAAGATGATGGTACAAAAAAAACAGGGAAAAAAACGATTGTTTTTTTCTTTTTATTATCTTTAACCAGATCTAATGTGTTATATTCTCCTACATTCCTTTCACATTTCCACAAACTTCAAAGTTTTTCCTTTCATATGGTACCATGAATATGCATATCCTTGCTTCAGTGCCTGAGCTACAGCAGTTAGATTTGGGTATGTCATTTTAGGCCAAAATTTTTTTTAAAGGGGCAGATCCTTAAAGTACTATTTCATCTTTCCACAAAATATAGTTCTGACACAAATCTAGGGTTGCTACCCAAGCCGGCTGGTTGTTCGTTCTATCATTCAGTTGCCGGAGACGTAACCCAGTCGTTATGTCTTTTGTTCTGTCTTTTGTTCTGTATCTATGGACGTGACCCAGTCGTTGGTTCTAAATGTTCTATTACCATACTGGCTGGCAGCGTTCTTATCCCTTGCTAGCTAGCCAACTACGGCTAATTTACAGTCACGTCAAACAGTGCAGCCAGAATAACATTAAAGTAGCTGCATTGGCATTTGTTTAAGCTGTTTTCTAGTGGCATTTATTTGGATATATTCGTAAGAATGAGCTAATGATGCGCGATTTCAACTGGCATAGTAAAAATGCACTCTCGTCAGGTCACTGTTGTTCAGAGCTAGCCAAAAACCACTAACATTAATAAACGTTTTACCTGTTTTCGATTGACATTTATTTGTATATGTCCATAAAAATTATGCTGATTCATGATTTCAACTGGCTGAGAAAAGCTGCCTCCCTGCCTTTCTGTCTCATCCCAACCCCTACATGTTCATTACTATGGGACATGAGATCGAATTTCAATGTTGAAACAATGTTCCAAATGTCAGAGACAGACCACAAGTTTTATGCAAATCTCCACTATTGAAAACCAATTGTTAGTCTAAAAGAAATGGGAGCTCATTTCTAGATGCAGTGGGGTTTAGAAATTGGCTGGCTGGGCTGATGAGACAGTGGATTGCGCAGTGAGATGGAACAGAGTAAATAGGCATTTCAATATCATAGCTTTAGCCATTGGTAATTTATTGAATAGACACCTGCTGGAATACGGTTTTAACCTATCAGCGTCCAAGATTAGAACCACCCGTTGTTTAAATGTATAAAGGGTTAGCTTAAATGCTACAGTTGTCCCGGATGCAACTCGTACATATAACCTTAAGATTGCTGGTTGTGGATTATGTTTCAAGTAATTTATTAGACTAATAATAGGTATCATAGACTTGGAGGTGCTCAGAAAGATGAAAAGCACATTTCGTATTGCTCTGAGGCCAGGCTGTGCAGAAAAGTGCACACAGCTCTGCATGAGCAATGTGTGATTTATGTCATATATCACTGTGACAGATATGAACACATTTTACCTGTAGCTGCAGGTGGCTCTGAAAATGAACCAAGACTACCTACTATATGTGCTTGAACTCCGTTAATACCCGGAAGACGACACTCTGCAGTGAGGGAGTTTAAACATTTAGGAGTTTCACGGGTAGACGGGTAGAGAATATTTCTCGCTGCGCATTTGGAAACAAGCGCTTGGGCACTTGGTATGCGCTTTTTCAATCGCTGTAGTCTACAAATAGTCTGCATGGATTGGTTCTATCCATTTTTTTGGTTTCACATTTCGATTGTTGTATAGTTTTTTTTCAAATAAGTCTATTATCGACTTTTTTTTAAAAAGCAGCATTTCGGGCAACCATGAGTAAATCAGGAACATTAAAAATAAAGAATTTGTTTCATAAAACAAAGTCACTGGATAAAGAAAACAAGGACGGGGAAAAGCACACATTTAAAGATGCAACTTCATATGGAGATGGAGAGCTTGCGAGCCCAGGCCCGAGTTTACCGTCGAGTCCCGGACTTGTCAGTCCCGTCAGCCCCCTGGATGGGACGCTGCATAGGAGTCCAGCAAGTGAGAAGAAAAAGAAGAAGAAGCGGTTCTTGTCCTTGCAGCTCAAGAAGAAAGGCTCAAAGGAGGAAGGGCGCATCGACGACCCACTGTTCTATAACGGTGCTGACGGGCTCCACAGCTTCAGCAGTAACATGTAAATTAAACCTTTATTTACCTTATCGAAATTGTGCTCACTGGGGTAGGTCTATTATCACCTTGATTTGTGTACCAGGATACACCATTTAGTGCCTTCAGAAATTATTAAAACTTATTCACCATTTTGTTGTACAGCCTGAATTCAAAAGGAATTTCATGGATTTATTTTTCTCATCCATTTACACACAATACCCCATAATGACAGTGAAAACATGTTTGTAGAAATGTTTTCAAATGTATTGGAAGTGAAATACAGAAATGTCTCATCTACGTAAGTATTCACACCCCTTAGTCAATACTTTGTAGAAGCACCTTTGGCTGCGATTACAGCTGTGAGTGTCTAAGTGCTTTCCACACCTGAATTGTGCAACATTTGCCCATCATTTTTTTCTAAATTCTTCAAGCTCTAAATTGGTTGTTGATCATTGCTAGAAAACAATTTTCAGGTCTTGCCATAGATTTTCAAGTAGATTTAAGTCAAAACTGTAACTCGGCCAGTCAGGATTGTTCACTGTCTTCTTGGTAAGCAACTCCAGTGTAGATTTGGCCTTGTGATTTAAGTTATTGTCCTTCTGAAAGGTAAAGTCATCTCCCAGTGTCTGGTGGAAAGCAAACTGAACCAAGTTTTCCTCTAGGATTTAGCCTGCGCTTATAGCTCCATTCCTTAAGTGTTTTTCAATCCACCCCTTTTTTTCAATTTTCACCTAAAAAGACATACCCAAATCTAACTGCCGGTAGCTCAGGCCTTGAAGCAAGGATATGCATATTCTTGATTCCATTGTAAAGGAAATACTTTGAAGTTTGTGGAAATGTGAAAGGAATGTATGAGAATATAACACATTAGATATGGTAAAAGATAATACAAAGAAAAAAATAACAGTTGAAAAAAAAATATTTGTACCATCTTTGAAATGCAAGAGAAAGGCCATAATGTGTAATTCCAGCCCAAGCGGAATTTAGATTATGGCCACTAGTTTTAGACTGATCCAATGAACCATTGCATTTCTGTTCAACCGTTTGTATCAAGACTGCCCAAATGTGCCTAATTTATTTATTAATTACTTTTCAAGTTCAAAACTGCACTGCACTCTCCTCGAACAATAGCATGGTATTATTTAATTGTAATAGCTACTGTAAATTGGACAGTGCAGTTACATTACCAATAATTTAAGTTTTCTGACAATATCAGAAATTTCTATGTCCTGGGAAATGTTCTTGTTATTTACAACCTCATGCTAATCACATTAGCCTATGTTAGCTCAACCATCCCATGGACGGGACACAGATCCCATAGAGGTACATTTTTTATCCTGAAAAACTCCCCAGTTCTTAATGATTACAAGCATACCCATAACATTATGCAGCCACTACTATGCTTGAAAATATGGATTTTGGGGTAAATTTGGATTTTCCTCAAACATAACACTTTGTATCCAAAACAAAAAGTTAATTGCTTTCCTCTTTTTTTTCCAGTATTATTTTAGGTCCTTGTTGCAAACAGGATGTATGTTTTGGAATATTTTTTATTCTGTACAGGGTTCCATCTTTTCACTCGGTCAATTAGGTGAGTATTGTGGAGTAACTACAATGTTGTTGATCCATCCTAAGTTTTCTGCTATCACAGCCAATAATCTCTGTAACTGTTTTAAATTCACCATCGGCCTCATGGTGAAATCTCTGAGCGGTATCCTTCCTATCCGGCAACTAAGTTAGGAAGGACACCTGTATCTTTGTAGTGACTGGCTGTATTGAAACACCACCCAAAGAGTAATGAACAACTTCACCATGCTCAAAGGGATATTCAATGTTTGCTTTTTTGTATTTTTCACCCATCTACCAGTAGGTGCCCTTCTTTTCAAGGCATTGGAAAACCTCCATGGTCTTTGTGGTTGAATCTGTGTTTGAAATTCACAGCTCGACTGAGGGATCTTACAGATTCAGTATGTGTGGGGTACCGAGATGAGGTAGTCATGTTAAACACTATTATTGCACATAGAGTGCGTCCATGCAACTTATTATGTGACTTGTTAACTTATTTAGGCTTCCATAACAAAGGGGTTGAATACTTATTGACTCAAGACGTTTCAGCTTCTAATTTTTTATACATTTGTATGTTATCCATTCTAAATTCAGGCTTTAACACAGCAAAATGTTGAAAAAGTCAAGGGGTGTGAATACTTTCTGAAGGCACTGTAGGTAGCCTAGATTTTGTGGTTAAAGGTAAGACACAAAATAGATAGGCCTACCTATCCTAGTTTGCCCCCAATTTTTCATGCCATCCATTCATGTCTTACCGTGCCGCCTACCTGCGTTGATACCTGTCAGCACCTGCTTGGCATTCAAATGTACAGTTAGCCAGCATTTAGGCTATGATACAGGCACCTAATCTCAGGGAGAGTTATACTTCTGACAACAAATTAATATATAGACTGATTTCAACAGTATGATTTGCCTACCCTAAAAGCCCTCTATAATTAATTATTGGGGATTTTACTTTATTGAGCAATAAGTTATGCACAATCAGAGATGTGATTAAGAATAGCTTAGCTTTTAAATCACTATGGAGTTATCCCAGATCCTCAACTGATGGCCTAATCCTTATCCCACTTTCGTGTCTTATATCTTAAGCAATATCAGAACTGGCTACACTGAAATGGAAAACTGTCATTTCTACAGTAATTTGGGGGATATCAACAGTAAAATACCCTGAAACATTTTACTGCAGCATACTGTAAATGATGGTGCATTGTGCAAAAATGTGGTGGGCAGGGAAAGAATTTCTCATTTTCAAATGGTACTGTTATTTCACCACTGAGGTATAAAGAACTGGAGACTGCATCCAAGATGTCTGACCGTTGTTTTCAACATAATCTACTCACGTTCGCATACACTGATTCATGGACTGTCTATATTTTACACAGCCCAACTTCACATGCACACTAGTATTCAGTGCGCACAGGAACCAGCGTGAGCAGCGACAATATCATCACGTCATCCAAAAACATGGCAGTCATTGGATGAATATAAAATGCTAATATCTTCAGCTGTGAGTGATGGAAAAGAAATCGGTCTGTGAAAATGCTGTACCAATGTAACTGGTACAGTATGTGGTTATAGTGCTCAATCAATTTGAAATACAGTATATAGGCGACAGATTGCATTTTGCCATGTCCTTTTGGTCTGTTTTGTCTTGTAGTCGCTGCCGGTTTGGAAGCCTTTGTTAAGGACTCTAGAGGTGCAAGTGATATAAAACACCATATATTCATTAATATGCTGTTATATGCAAACACTTTACCTAGCGGCCAAGCTGCTTGTGCCAATCCCTTGTAATTACAATAAGATACTGTGAAATACAAACCCCTTCCCTCAATGAGTTTCATCTATCCATTCATTAATTCATCACGATTACGGTAGAATTTACTTTTTGACAGAATAGTCCTAATACAGTACATTTTACAGTACTTTTTTTGATACCATATTTATATGGTGGGTGTACTGTAATATGAAATACATCATTTTACTTGACACTGAGCTGCCTGTAAATTACTGTCAATTTCACGACCACTCCTTTACAGTGTACTTTCTTTATCAAATAATGTGTGATTTGGCCTCCCGGGTGGCGCAGTGGTGGCGCAGTGGCAGCTGTGCCATCAGAGTCCCTGGGTTCGCGCCCAGGCTCTGTCGTAACCGGCCGCGACTGGGAGGTCCGTGGGGCGACGCACAATTGGCCTAGCGTCGTCCGGGTTAGGGAGGGCTTGGTCGGTAGGGATGTCCTTGTCTCATCGCGCACCAGCGACTCCTGTGGCGGGCTGGGCGCAGAGTGCGCTAACCAAGGTGCATGGTGTTTCCTCCGACGCATTGGTGCGGCTGGCTTCCGGGTTGGATGCGCGCTGTGTTAAGAAGCAGTGCGGCTTGGTTGGGTTGTGTATCGGAGGACGCATGACTTTCAACCTTCGTCAATCCCGAGCCCGTACGGGAGTTGTAGCGATGAGACAAGATAGTAGCTACTACAACAATTGGATACCACGAAATTGGGGAGAAAAAGGGGTAAAAATTCACAAAATAAAAAAAATGTGTGATTGCTCATGACCTGCATAGCTATTAGTTGTGTGTGTGTGTGTGTGTGTGCGTGTGTGTGTGTTTGTTAGCAATGTAGTTGGGATCAGCTACTGGATTTCAACAGATATGACTGGGCTGGGTAATTTTCATTCCAAACAATGAGTCACAAGGAGTTGGCAAGATAGCACAAACAGATCTGGGACCAGGCTCGGTAATATGCACTTCTCCATCTGCACTCTACACTTATAAAGATAAACTGAGCTCCTCAAATATTTACATTGATTACAATCCTGAATCCCGGATAATCAAATCAAATTGTATTTGTCACATGCGCAGGTCTAGACCTTACAGGGTGGCGCAGTGGCCCTTAACCAACAAGCCCTTAACCAACAGAAAAAAATAAGTGTTCAGTTTATTTTGTAAATACATTCTTAAGTAAACAATAAATAAATACTGTAACAAAACACCACCAGACCAGACATATGTTTCTCAAGTTAAACTAAATAATCCTCCTTATGGTCGTGTGTGTCCTACCACACCGGAGGTGTTTGTCGACTGAAATGTGTTTTGATGTATTAATTTCATTTTAAACGCAGAGCAGAGTGAATCTTTTTCCCTGTGGCAGTTTGTACAGGTAAACCAGTGAGGTGTCTTGTTCCTGCTTGTCTAGTTCGGACTTGCGCCGGTTTTGTTAACTGTTGAAGGCAGACAAGTTTGATCTGAAGTTTGGGTCATGACTGGCATCCATCCATCTGTGAGACAAAATGGGGAATTTACCAGCAAGCAGCAACAGCATATCAATGGGAAAAGCAAGAGAAGTAACAGCAAGGTGTGATAGGGGTGAAAGAGGTGAAAATAAAAATGGAAAGCAAATTATGTTAAGCTGTATTTTATAGTTATTTTGTTCTTAAGTGTTTGGTGGATTTAAATGTGCAGTCTGTAATTTTAAACAGCCTAACCCTGCCACCATTTGGAAAGCTGAGGAATGAGGTTGAGGAAATGTTTCTCGATAGTTTAAACGTATTTTGAAGCTACACATGACATAACATATGGCATAAACAGTCATGACAGCTGCTAATTGTTCATGGCGGTTATCTCATGACTATGACAGTGTTATGTTGTCCTTACGGTGGAGATAAAGTTAAGAAAATACATTACTTTCAACAAGCTATAGACTCTTCTCATGGCTGTGCAAGTGTACTGTATATGTTTTCCATTAACATATTCCATAACATCCCCACTAGATGATAACCAACAACCACAACCTAACTGGGTTCCACTGTCAGACAAATACATTCTATTATGTGATGTAGTGGTAAAAAAAGGGGTGTTGGTAAATTCTGTTACCAGTTGCTTCCTATACTTTCATTGCATTTTTCCACTGAAGGTGGCTAAACTGTCGCGCAAAATACAAAAGGTGGACAAACTGCATTTTACTTGCGTTTAGCCTCTACACCACTGATTGTACATGGTGGGACTCACAAGGTGCTTTCCAGTGTAATTGACCTTGCAAATATGCATGCGTTCATTGCTTAGATCCGCAATGAAAGGCTCATTGTCCGTCCTCCCTCCCAAAAGCCTGGAAGGGATGAGAAAGCCAAGCCTATGGGTCCCGCAGCACACACAGACACTTACACACACCAACTAATTAATGGACTGCTGAATGTACAGTTGAAGTCGGAAGTTTACATACACTCAGGTTGGAGTCATTAAAACTTGTTTTTCAACCACTAAACAAATGTCTTGTTAACAAACTATAATTTGGGCAAGACGGTTAGTGCATTTTGGCAATAACTTTGAATAATTTTGACTTTGTGCATAACACAAGTCATTTTTCTGACAATTGTTTACAGACATATTATTTCACTTATAACTCACTATATCACAATTCCAGTGGGTCAGAAGTTTACATACATTAAGTTGACTGTGCCTTTAAACAGCTTGGGAAATTCCAGAAAATGATGTCATGGCTTTAGAAGCATAATTTGAGTCAGTTGGAGGTGTACCTGTGGATGTATTTCAAAGCCTACCTTCAAACTCAGTGCCTCTTTGCTTGACATGAGAAAATCAAAAGAAATCAGCCAAGACCTCAGCCAAGATTGTAGACCTCCACAAGTCTGGTTCATCCTTGGGAGCAATTTCCAAATGCCTGAAGGAACCACGTTCATCTGTACAAACAATAGTACGCAAGTATAAACACCATGGCACCACACAGCCGTCATACCGCTCAGGAAGGAGATGTGTTCTGTCTCCTAGAGATGAATGTACTTTGGTGCGAAAAGTGCAAATCAATCCCAGAACATCAGCAAATGACCTTGTGAAGATGCCTGAGGAAACAGGTACAAAAGTACGAGTCCTATATCGACATAATTTGAAATGCCACTCAGCAAGGAGGAAGACACTACTCCAAAACTGCCATAAAAAAAGCCAGACTACGGTTTGCAAAGGCACATGGGGACAAAGATCATACTTTTTGGAGAAATGTCCTCTGGTCTGATGAAACAAAAATAGAACTGTTTGGCCATAATGACCATCGTTATGTTCGGAGGAAAAAGGGGGAGGCTTGCAAGCCGAAGAACACCATCCCAACTGTGATGCACGGGGGTGGCAGCATCATGTTGTGGGGGTGCTTTGCTGCAGGAGGGACTGGTACACTTCACAAACTAGATGGCATCATGAGGTAGGAAAATGATGTGGATATATTGAAGCAACATCTCAAGACATCGGTCAGAAAGTTAAAGCTTGGTCACAAATGGGTCTTCCAAATGGACAATGACCCCAAACAATCTTCCAAAGTTGTGGCAAAATGGCTTAAGGATAGCAAAGTCAAGGTATTGGAGTGGCCATCACAAAGCCCTGACCTCAATCCCATAGAACATTTGTGGGCAGAACTGAAAAAGCGTGTGCGAGCAAGGAGTTCTATAAACCTGACTCAGTTACACCAGCTCTGTCAGGAGGAATGGGCCTAAATTCCCCCAACGTGTTGTGGGAAGCTTGTGGAAGGTTATCTGAAACGTTTGACCCAAGTTAAACAATTTAAAGGCAATGCTACCAAATACTAATTGAGTGTATGTAAACTTCTGACCCACTGGGAATGTGATGAAATAAATAAAAGCTGAAATAAATCATTCTCTCTACTATTATTCTGAAATGTCACATTCTTAAAATAAAGTGGTGATCCTAACTGACCTTAGACAGGGAATATTTTACTAGGATTAAATGTCAGGATTTGTGAAAAACTGAGTTGAAATGTTTTTGGCTAAGGTGTATGTAAACTTCCAAAAAACTGTATGGTTGTAAGAGATGGGGCAAAATGAGTGGCTAATAAGTCTGGCTGAGCAACTGACTGGCTGGTTTACTGCAAGATAAGAAAATATGTGACTAAACTCAGCAAAAATAAGAAGAAACTGTATTATGAAGCCAAGATCAATTATATAACAAATGTAAATTTGTGTAAATTGATATTTTATAGGAAATCATGGGCAGAATGACAAATTGACCGATTGCTTCACTTCTTGTTTTTATGAGAAATGTTAATGTGTTGGAAATTCAAAATTGTTACACACAGCACTGACACACACACTTACCCCATCAGACATGTCACCAGGGGTCTTTTCACAGTCCCAACATGTGACCTACTTGTTGTGTGTATGTACTGACATGTATGTGTAACTGATAGATGCACACACACCAACACTACATGTTAATGTTCTTAAATGTATGTCAATTGTAAAGTATTTTGTCTGTAATGTCTTTTTAGTTACATGTCGGACCCCTGTAAGACTAGCTGTCGCCATTGACTTCAGCTAATGGGGATCCTAATAAATCAAATTCAATCAAATTAATTCAGAGACAATGTTGTTTTCCTCCTACTGATACCATCAAAGAAACACAGACCATTCAGTTTACATAACATAACAAACCTTCTACCGTACTCTGTCAACAACACCTTTACAAACCCATTTTTTAGCACCCTACAGTAACTAGTGCTGTCCTTTATTCTCAGTCATCAGGTATACGTTTTGCAGTAGCTTTTACCCTCTTGAATGACATGTCTTCTGCTCAAAATAAGTGTTCGGTCTCAAATGGCCTTCAGCTGAAAGTGTGTACGGAGTAGTCATACAATCCTTGAATAAGGATATGGAATGATATCCTTCTGGGTTGTCAGGAGGCACAGTTGCCAGACTGCAAGCCAAAAGTGTGTGAGGTTTAGTGTGTTGCTACAGTAGTTCATGGCTCCAGCATGCCTGAAGTTATGGTTGTGGGTGAGAAAAGACATGTCACATACCATTTGCACTGTGCCATAAGGTTATTTTGTACTGTAGATGCTTTTGGTAAACTTCAGATTCTTACTTGATCATCCATCTCCATTTCAACATTTCTAACCAAGTAACCCATGGCTTTTAGTTCTTCTAGCATTTCTTCAGCTTCCCTTTCTAATATTTGCTGCCCTGCTGACCCATATTGGAATTATAAGACCAACCATACCTGAAACAGACTTCCTTTGGAATTATAAGACCAACCATACCTGAAACAGACTTCCTTTGGAATTATAAGACCAACCATACCTGAAACAGAGTTCCTTTTTTGTTTGGCCTTACTAATTTTCCTTCATTCGAAGTAATAGTAGGAAGTGATGTTTCGGTTTTAGATAGAACCCACATATTCAGTTTTCACAGTTTGACCAAACATTCACAACCTTACAGCTTGAATAACTGTATTTTTATTTTACTTCTATGCTCTTCATACTGTACTGTACTGTAGTGTATAGAATCAATAGATCAATTTAGGTCTACAGCTTTTTGTGACAGAAAGGGTTCATTTTGATTGACATTTGTTTGCTCTCTTTTTGTGTGCTAAAGTATATGAATTGAGTAATGGCATTTGTAAGCAATAAGGCCTGTGTTTGTGGTATATAGCCAATATACCACAGCTAAGGGCTGTTCTTAGGCACGAGGCAGCACTGAGGACTGCATACAGCCCTGAGCCATGGTATATTGGCCATATACCACAAACCCATGAGGTGCCTTATTGCTATTATAAACAGATTACTAACGTAATTAGAACAGTACACAAGTAGTGTTGCGTCATACCAATGGTACCGTATATTGTCTCATATACCACGACTTTCAGCCAATCAGAATTCAGGGCTCAAACGACCCTGTTTATAATAAGTAATAAGGCATGACAGCCCATGGTATATTGTGGATTACACACAGTTAATGGGTGTTCTTAGGCCTGGTGCAATGCAGTGTAGGCCAATGAGTACTGTATGTGTATTTGTGTTCATCCGTGTATGCATTTTGTGGTTGTATTGTACATTTTACGCTATGTAGTCAGTTAATGTTTTGGACAGGAGTAACATAAGAGCAGAGCATGAATGATAATATTTTTGTTTAATTTCTCTCATGTAGTCCTACTCCCCCAACATGCATGTTTCGCCACGATACTGAATCAGAACTTGAGGCTATGAGCTTTACAAACAAGTCTCTAGCAGTATGGCTGAGTGGACTCGTGTTTGATATTCTTACTAGCCTCTGTACTGACAGGCTCTCCAGTATGATATGTCACAGCCACGTTGTGGTGTGTGCCTGGGAGGAGGATGTGGAGCAGGGCCAGGTAGATTGGATGATCAAGTGAAGCAATTTCTAACACACCACATATCCTATGATTCATTTACTGTATGATTCATATACTGTATGATTCATATACTGTATGATTCATATCCTATGATTAATTTACTTGTGTGATTCATATCCTATGATTCATTTACTGTATGATTCATATACTGTATGATTCATATACTGTATGATTCATATACTGTATGATTCATATCCTATGATTCATTTACTGTATGATTCATATCCTATGATTCATTATACATTTGAATGATTGGATGTTATTGTCTATAGGTTTTGTGGGAATGTGGCAGTTCAGGTACAGATTGTGTACATACAAACAGAAGCTGACACATATAGTATCTGTAATAACCAGTTATTTGCACGTCTGTTGATGGAGTTGATGAACAATAAACAGAAGCAGCCTGACTGCCAACTGCTGCAGATCAGAGTCAGTCTGTCAGTGGTCTCTCTCCAGCTCCCTGCTTTGACTTTGATCCCAGCTGACCAAGGGAGAGTGTTTGTATGCAACTTCCTGTAGAGCGAAAGGAAAGCTGCCACAATGTTTGACTGATAATATTGTGGTGAGACGCAGCATGCAGACACAGTGGCGAAGTTCATCATCTGACATAATGTTTCAGACATATCAATAAAATGTGTTGATTGATCACCATTGCAATACATTCTAGATGGTTCTACTGTAGTTCCAATCAAGTTTTCAACTATTGAAACATTCCCTGCTCACATGATTCATATCCCCCAGGCTTGAACGGCTTTTCTTTATCAGAGAAATCTGCAGTAAATCTCCTCTGATGTGACATAATTTATTCACATACCTGCCCCTTGTTCCCTAGATCAGCAGAGTCACTCCAGAGGAATGCACTTAGCCAGCAAAGCTTTGACAAATAGTGCCTACTTTAGGACCATTAGATAAGACATTGATTCTCCATTCTGTCTGTCAGCTCATTGATCCCTGTTTCGTTACATCAATTCTAACTTGAATTTTTATATATATATAAAAAAAAATGCAAGTATTTAATTTGTAAGTCTAACTTGAATTTTTATATATATATTGTCTTTAGTGAAATGGAATGTGTATGGTATGAACCTGGAACCAAGGTTGAGAGATCTTGTAGAATTTTCTCTCCTGAATTAAATTAGTTGTTTAACTAGTCCTTTATTAGGTAATTTGAAAACAAAATGCATGCATTAAGAAAACTAGGAAATACATAGCTTAACAGCCATTTACCCATTGAGCGAGGTGGTTAGCAAGGTGTCAGTAACCATGTAACCACTATGTCTGAGGGACACTAGTGTTGATCCCTGCTCAATTGGTCTTTATTATTTTCTCTCCCCACTTTTTTCAGATGTCTGTCTACATCCACAGGTTAAATTAATAATAATAATAATATTTAATAATAACAATATTTTATTTGTAAAGTGCATTTCAAACATTAAATATAAAACAAAACCAACCAAATTCATCAACACTACATCAGAAAGCAGAAACAAGATCACAATACATACAACACCATGACCCTCTAATATAGACTTTAAGCAGATTAAGCAATCAAACGTTAATTAATGAAAGTTCATTAACATGGTGATAGAGTGATGGATTAGGGATCACTCTATCATCAACGCATAATTACTGACACAATCAAAGGATGGACAGGGCTGGACGTAGCCTAGAGCTTTGTACTGACACCGATCGGCATTGAGTAGGTGGTGTTGTTGTGTCTCTTTAAGGCCAACTCTTGTATTTTGAGACAATGCAGGTTTTGCTGTTCAATGGTCATTTAGATTCTTGAGCTTAGTACAAGTGTCTTACCCTACCATAGCCTGAAGTAAAAGGTTGTATTACATATCATAAATATCATTTAGGTCTTTGTAAACAGGGTTGGGCCGTATCCAGATTTCCATACCTTCATACCGTACCTGTACCATACCCGGCTATACGGTATTACCAGCAGTGCACACAAGGGCCGCTATTTCTATTCAAACGTTATTTAAAAAAATATTATGCCAACAAAGTACTAGTGATTACCCATAGCAGACACTAGCTAAATGCTCACAAGCTCAAGAGAGGACAGACAAACCTGGCTCATAAAGTTATGCAACTATCTCAAAAGGCTACTCACACTTGATCCAGGAGAGGATTGATTGTCTCTTCTGTAACCAAGAAGCTTGATCTTGCAAGCTAACCAACTCCCGACTACGACTGTTTGGTCACCTGGCCAGATCAAACCCACCTCTGGAGCCTGCCCTTGTCCTCAAGGAGCCATCCCCCAACTGGCCACACCCAAGATAAAGAACGAGAGTCTGGTTTGGTCACCAGTTGGAGGTTGTCCTACACAACCTGGGACTCAACACCACATCAGCCTGGAACTCAACACCACATCAGCCTGGGACTCAACAACACATCAGCCTGGGACCCAACACCACATCAGCCTGGGACCCAACACCACATCAGCCTGGGACCTTGCCTAGAATAGGATGGCGTGGCGTTCACTGTGCTCCAAGGAGCGAGCGAAGATAAGTGAGTGAGTATTTAAAATCATACCGTCTGTATTTCAAAATACCCCTGTATACGGTATATATGTCTGTCAGGGGAGGAGGACTATGACTGGTATGATCATTAAAGAAGGCCTTCTGAGGCTGAAGAGCCCCAGCCCCACATGGCTGCATCGTTTCCATTGTGAAGCATCATCACTGTTTAATGGACTGATTTGTCTACAGTCAAAGTCGGAAGGTGGCTAGCTTGCAAGACCAAGCCTCTTGGTTACAGCAGAGACAATCAATCAGTCAAAAGAATGTGTCCGGTTTGGTCTGAGTCTAGATAGATATGCAACATTTTACAACTGATCCAGATTCAGTTGTAGTTAGTTAAAAGGCCAGATTAGCTGGTGGCATGTGACAATGATCTGTGTGTGTGTGTGTGTGTGTGTGTGTGTGTGTGTGTGTGTGTGTGTGTGTGCACATCCTGTTATCCCTGCGTGTGTGTATGTGTGCATACACCTGGATTAATTTGTTTTAATGGACTGATTTGTTTACCCAATGTCTCGAGCTGTAAGACAGGGGACTCTGTGCCACAACATAGGGCGGAGGTTTGAGTCTATATAAATTGTAGTTTGACTAAACAAACTACATTAACCAGGTTTCCATCCAACGTTTTTATGCCCGTAAAGTGCATGTTGGATAAAAAATGTCATGACAGGCCTGATGGAAAGAGCAAATTTGTCACTAAACTTTCCAAATGTCTACCAAACTAGTAAATTTGCTAGACAACGTGGGATCATTTTGTGTCAGTAGAATTCATTATGCTAGTAAGAAGTACATTATTTTCTTTAGGAATATAGTGAAATAAAATTTAAAGTTGTAAAAAATAAACAGTAAAGTACAGATTAACCCCAAAAATACTTAAGTGGTACTTTAAAGTATTTTACTCAAGTACTTTACACCACTGTAGACAAGGTGGGATCTTTTTGTGTCATTAAAATGTATTATGCGAGAAATGGCAGTGGAAATACTTTTATGTGTAAATATTGATATAATAACCATCGTATTGAAGTAAACTTGGAGTCATGCAATGACATGTTGTCACGACTCTGGAAAGCATACGGTTTATTAGGCTACAGATGAAATACATACTAAATGACTTATTGTGGTCACATGATGATCGATGCTTGGCTGCCGTTTGACAAATTTAATCATGTAGGCTATACCCGCACTCTATCTGCGAGATGTTGGCTAGAGCGCACGTGCCAATGCCAGATTGGGCACATTCGCTATATAAAGCAACATGTTTTGTGACATTTTTAGTAGAGTTAACCTATGTTCCTCGTTTATTTATTTTTCGGTACAGTCATCAATTGGTCGCCAATTGGATGGAAACCAAGCTACTCTTGTGAATGTGTTTGTTTTGACACCTGCTGCATTACCTTCAGACTGTTGGTAATGCAGTTCTTATCAATCTGCAAATCTCTACAGCTCAAAATGTCATGAACAGTATCAGGATGAGAGAGAGAGAGAGAGAAACAATCAATCTCTCTAGGGGGCTGCAATGAAAACATAACCCTGCTTTGAACCTCTTAACCCCCTGAACAAACATGTATACAAAGATAAAATCACATAGTATATCTACACACAAACCCACGAGTAATATCCAACAAAGACCTGCAGTAGGTATCATGCCTACACCTTTAGCTGACACCAGTCATTGTCCAGTGGAAATAAAGCTTTCTTTGTTAAGGTAGTTCTGGACTTAGTCATTATTGCAGCATACAGACTGGATGACTGTTTGAAGAAAAAAATGGTTTCCTATCACCATTCCCTTTACCCTGTTTTTACTAACAATCAGACATCTGGTGTGTCCATTCTGGCTCGGACATGGCTACTTGCTTACTTGGAGACATGGTGTGCTTGTTTCTGTGCCACCCACTTTTTTTTCTGGTGATATTTTAAATACAAATTATTCCAATAGACAGCACATGGTCCATTTGTCAGAAATTGAAAGCTTGCACATTCATGCTAAACTAATCGAAATACCATTGCATAGGTTGTTATTATGGACTTAACATCATCATGTCAAGTGTTGCGTTATACATGTCCCAAAGATGTCTATCTTTATGTGGAGCAGTGAACAGGGGAGAGAGATAAGTGCCAGGATGAATGTGCGTTCTTTCCTCATCCTCCTCCAAAGTCAACACGTTCAGGGTTACGACAGGCCTGGTTGTGAAAGCATGTAATCCAAGCAGATCACTGCATTGGGCTGTTGTGGTAACATCACACTTGTTTCTCAGTCCCTTGATGATTAAAAAAGTGATAAATGGAGTCTTTATTACTCTCTACTGTACTGGTCTCCAGTAATTGTTTCAGGTTCAGTAGCTCTATCTTTCAGCTTTCTGCTGGTAATTGTGTACTGTACTGTGTGCGCACAGAGCGCTATATAGTGTTTAATGTTCATATTCACATTTAATGATATTTAATGTTCATATTCTATATGCATTCATTAAACTCAAACATATGCATCATTCAGCTATTGTAAGCTGCTGTCCAAACTAGAGCGGTTAAAGTTTGTTTTGGAGTTTGCATTAGATTGGGCTTGGTAGGAGCAAATATATCTTTCAACAGCCACTGGTGACTCACCCAGCCAGCCCCACTCATAACCTGTAGAATGATGTATGAGTCATGCCTTGACTTCACTCCATCCCTTGTTTGACTTTATGAAGTCCCACAGGTTCGTTCCCTGCATACGTTTATTAAAAATGTTTGTGTCTGTTTCTATATGATGAGTGATGCGAGTCATGTGACTGTTTTGATACCATTGATATGTGCCAAGCTGTAGCCTGTGCCAAGCTGTTCTGTGTGTGTGTGTGCGTGTGTGTGTGTGTGTGTGTGTGTGTGTGTGTCTGTGTGTGTGTGTGTGTGTGTGTGTGTGTGTGTGTGTGTGTGTGTGTGTCTGTGTGTGTGTGTGTGTTTGATACCCTGCCTTGCTGACTGAACAGCTGTGTTGAGCTTTGCCATTGTAAAAGTGTATTGATACAGTTAATGCAAAACAACAGAGCCATTGTTTTACTGAGGAGGATAATGCTCTGTGGCTAGGCTGCTGCTGGCTTTTATCAGTCAACTCCTCTGTTGACTATTCTGCAACATTACAGTGTGTTGTCTAAATGATCTGCTTGAGAGCGTGGGAGGCAGTTCTACTTCTGTAATACTATAACTTCACTGTAGGCTAGCTGCCATATTTCCTAAACATACCCAGGAAACTAGTGGGAGTGACCAATGGAGTTGCACAACAGTTCATTGAACAGTTCATTGAATGTCTAAAAACAAGTTTTGAATGTTAGTGTTTCAGAAAATCTCAAATAACTTAATATTACCCGCCTGTATTTCCTGTTATGTTGAATTGTGCCAGATCTGAATATCTCCTACACTCTTAGTTAAAAAAGGTTTTATCTAGAGCCTAAAGCCAAATTGATACCTGTTGCTAACATGCGTCCTGTCATGCTCGCCGAAATGAGTGGACCAAGGTGCAGCGTGTGTCACGCCCTGACCATAGTTTACTTTGTATTTTCTATGTTTTGATTGGTCAGGGTGTGATCTGAGTGGGCATTCTATGTTACATGTCTAGTTTGTCTAGTTCTATGTTCGGCCTGATATGGTTCTCAATCAGAGGCAGGTGTTCGTCATTGTCTCTGATTGGGAACCATATTTAGGTAGCCTGGGTTTCACTGTGTGTTTGTGGGTGATTGTTCCTGTCTATGTGTTTTCACCAGATAGGCTGTTTAGGTTTTCGTTACGTTTATTGTTTTTGTAGTGTTTGTGTTTAGTGTGGTTTTTCATTAAACATGAATCGCAATCGACACGCTGCATTTTGGTCCGACTCTCCTTCTCATAAAGAAAACCGTTACAGAATCACCCACCACCAACGGACCAAGCAGCGTGTCAACAGGCAGGAGCAGAGCGAGGAGAAGCGCAATAAGGATTTCTGGACATGGGAGGAAATCCTCGACGGGAGAGGACCCTGGGCTAAACCAGGGGAGTGTAGCCGCACTAAGGTGCAGCGGGAGAAGAAACAACAGGAACAGCCCAAGGAGGAGTACAGTATGGAGTATACTACTTGGGAGGAGATCGACAGGTGGGCGGCCGACCCAGGGAGAGTGCCGGAGCCCGCCTGGGATTCGCTGGAGCAGTGCGAGGAAGGTTACCGTAGAATGGAGGCGGTGAAAGCAGAGAGGCGCTGGTATGAGAAGGCAGCTCGGCGACGCGGATGGAAGCTTGAGAGGCAGCCCCAAAAATTTCTTGGGGGGGGGCTAACAGGGAGTATGGCTATGCCAGGTAGGAGACCTGGGCAGACTCCCTGTGCTTACCGGGGGGCTAGAGAGACCGGACAGACACCGTGTTATGCAGTGGTGCGCACGGTGTCTCCAGTGCGGGTGCATAGCCCGGTGCGGTATATTCCAGCTCCGCGTGTCTGCCGGGCTAGATTGAGCGTCGAGCCTAATGCCATGAAGCCGGCTCTACGCAGCTGGTCCCCAGTGCGTCTCCTTGGGCCGGCTTACATGGCACCAGCCTTGCGCTCGGTGTCTCCGGTTCGCCTGCATAGCCCAGTGCGGGCTATTCCACCTCGCCGCACTGGCAGGGCGACCGTGAGCATTCAACCAGGTAAGGTTGGGCAGGCTCGGTGCTCAAGAGCTCCAGTGCGCCTGCACGGTCCGGTTTTTCCAGTACCACCTCCACACCCCAGCCCTCCGGTAGCAGCTCCCCGCACCAGGCTTCCTGTGCGTGTCCTCGGCCCAGTACCACCAGTGCCAGCACCACGCATCAGGCCTACAGTGCGCCTCGCCTGTCCAGCGCTGTCGGAGCCCTCCTCCTCTCCAGCGCTGTCGGAGTCTCCCGCCTGTTTAGCGCTGTTAGAGCCTTCCTTCTCTACAGCGCTGCCGGAGTCTCCCGCCTGTTCAGAACTGCCAGTTTGCAAAGAGCTGCCAGTTAGCAAAGAGCTGCCAGTTAGCATAGAGCTGCCAGTTAGCATAGAGCTGCCAGTTAGCAAGGAGCTGCCAGTCTGCAAGGAGCTGCCAGTCTGCAAGGAGCTGCCAGTCTGCAAGGAGCTGCCAGTCTGCAAGGAGCTGCCAGTCTGCAAGGAGCTGCCAGTCTGCATAGAGCTGCCAGTCTGCAAGGAGCCGCCAGAGCTGCCTGTCTGCAGGATGCCGCCAAAGCTGCCAGTCTGCAAGGAGCCGCCAGAGCTGCCAGTCTGCAAGGAGCCGCCAGAGCTGCCAGTTAGCATGGAGCAGCCAGGGCCGCCAGTCAGTATGGAGCAGCCAGGGCCGCCAGTCAGTATGGAGCAGCCAGGGCCGCCAGTCAGTATGGAGCAGCCAGGGCCGCCAGTCAGCATGGAGCAGCCAGGGCCGCCAGTCAGCATGGAGCAGCCAGGGCCGCCAGTCAGCATGGAGCAGCCAGTCAGCATGGAGCAGCCAGAGCAGCCAGTCAGCATGGAGCAGCCAGAGCTGCCAGTCAGCATGGAGCAGCCAGTCAGCATGGAGCAGCCAGGGCCGCCAGTCAGCATGGAGCAGCCAGGGCCGCCAGTCAGCATGGAGCAGCCAGGGCCGCCAGTCAGCATGGAGCAGCCAGGGCCGCCAGTCAGCATGGAGCAGCCAGTCAGCATGGAGCAGCCAGTCAGCATGGAGCAGCCAGAGCAGCCAGTCAGCATGGAGCAGCCAGAGCTGCCAGTCAGCATGGAGCAGCCAGTCAGCATGGAGCAGCCAGAGCTGCCAGTCAGCATGGAGCAGCCAGTCAGCATGGAGCAGCCAGAGCTGCCAGTCATCATGGAGCTGCCAGTCATCATGGAGCTGCCAGTCATCATGGAGCAGCCAGTCAGCATGGAGCAGCCAGAGCTGCCAGTCGATCAGACTCTCCCAGATCCGCCAGTCGACCAGACTCTTCCAGATCTGCCAGTCGTCCAGATTCTCCCAGATCCGCCAGTCGTCCAGATTCTCCCAGATCCGCCAGTCGACCAGATTCTCCCAGATCCGCCAGTCGACCAGATTCTCCCAGATCCGCCAGTCGACCAGATTCTTCCAGATCTGCTAGTCGACCAGGATCTGCTGAAACCGCCAGCCAGCCAGGTTCTGGTAGTTTCTACTACCTGCCTGGGCTTCCTCTCAGTGCTGAGCTTCTTCTCAGTGCTGAGCTTCCTCTCAGTGCTGAGCTACCCATCTGTCCCGAGTTACCTCTGTCCCGAGCTGTCCCTCTGTCCCATGTTATCATTGTGGTGGGTAACCTATTTAGGGACGTTTAGGAGGGGGATTAAAACTGTCATGGAGTGGGGTCCACGTCCAGCGCCAGAGCCGCCACCGCGGACAGATGCCCACCCAGACCCTCCCCTATAGGTTCAGGTTTTGCGGCCGGAGTCCGCACCTTGGGGGGGGGGTACTGTCACGCCCTGACCATAGTTTACTTTGTATTTTCTATGTTTTGATTGGTCAGGGTGTGATCTGAGTGGGCATTCTATGTTACATGTCTAGTTTGTCTAGTTCTATGTTCGGCCTGATATGGTTCTCAATCAGAGGCAGGTGTTCGTCATTGTCTCTGATTGGGAACCATATTTAGGTAGCCTGGGTTTCACTGTGTGTTTGTGGGTGATTGTTCCTGTCTATGTGTTTTCACCAGATAGGCTGTTTAGGTTTTCGTTACGTTTATTGTTTTTGTAGTGTTTGTGTTTAGTGTGGTTTTTCATTAAACATGAATCGCAATCGACACGCTGCATTTTGGTCCGACTCTCCTTCTCATAAAGAAAACCGTTACAGCGTGGTAGGCGTACATTTTCCTTTATTAAATGAACACCGAAAAAACCCAGACAAAATACCAAACGAAATGTGAAGCTAAATAACAGTGCTAACAGGCAACAATCCATAGTCAAGATCCCACAAAGCACAATGGGGGAATGGCTGCCTAAATATGATCCCCAATCAGAGACAATGATAAACAGCTGTCTCTGATTGGGAACCATACCAGGCCAACAAATCACTAATCATCTGGATGACCCACCCTAGTCACCATCACGCCACAACCAACATAGAGAATAAACAGCTCTCTATGCTCAGGGCGTGACACGTCCTTTGTCCTGATCTTATCCACATTCTGATTGTGTCCACATTGAAGACGTAGCATCTACACATGGTGATAAAATGTGTCTCTTATCCATCCACTCTGTCCACAATGTAACCAGATTTCCTGGTGCCTCCCTGTATGCAGATTATTTAACAGATATTCTTTCAAAATAATATTTATTTATTTTAAGACAATTATTGATGCCATAAGTCAATGGTGCTACCTGTCAATGATTTTGAGGCCGATATAATTATTTAAATGTTTTATCCATCCATATCTGTTTATACTTGATTGATATTCAGATACAATGAGTCCCTGACTACCACCGGAGGTGGCCAGGAAGATCTGATTACAATCAGATCACAATGAGTATTTTAATCGTCTACACCAGTCTAAAAATGTGGGCACAATCCGATCAGGACAAAATATGCATGTTAGAACCACGTATAAACAGGGCTTAAAAATGTCATTTGGCTGTCCCCATAGGAGAACCCTTTGAAGAACCCTTTGGGTTCCAGGTAGAACCCTTTTCAGTTCCATGTAGAACCCTTTCCACAGTGTTCTACATGGAACGCAAAATAGTTCTATCTGTAACCAAAAAGGGTTCTCCTATTGGGACAGCCAAAGAACTCTTTTGAAACCCTTTTATCTAAGAGTGTAGGGGAGGGATGGGATCAGATGGCATGGAGTAACAGAGAAAGACTCCAAGCAGTTTGGAGCTGGTTGATTTAGGCCTCAGACTTGTTCAGAGGCTGCAAACTGATAGAGAGACTAAGGAAATGTTTACCCAAAACTGGTGACTGATGTCTTACTGAGGTCAAAGGGCAAGGTTGGGGGTTAAGTTTATGTAATTACGTAACGATTGCTTTTGTGTGTTTTGTTCCATCTTACTTATTTGACCTCCGATCGCAGACCTCAAGTCATATTGATTTGCTGCATGGTTAATATGTTGCATCTGCATACAGCGCCACATGGGAGTGTGGATGGTTCCTGTGGTCTTTATAATTACTCAGTGCATAGTTGTTGCATTAGATATGTCATAGTCATTATCCATTATGAAACATGAGAAAGGTCCTGTGACATGATTGTCCAAAACACAGGGTCCTAATTATGAAAAATGAGAAAGCAATTAGCATTCATATTTATTCATATCCTTTCAGATCAAGCTGTGTATGTGAGATAACACGTTCTGCCAGATGTGCTTCCTCTTCGGGCTTGAAGTTGGAACAGATACCGCTGTCTGCAAGTAGACACCCGCTGGGCGTAAAAAAAATCTTTATACTCTCTTTGGATAATTCATTCCAATCATTTAAAAGTTAACAGCAGCGTCAGCAGCGTTCAACGTCTAGTTTTGATTTACATTTGGTTGAGTTGTCAACAAATGTGAATTCAACTTGAAATCAGCAAAAAATTCACTATATCATTGGATTTAGATTCAAATATAAAATTATCTTAAAATTGACTTTTTTCCAAATCCAATCAGTTTTTCACATTGATTCAACATCACATAGATTTATTTTGGTTGAAATGACATGAAAACAATGTTGATTCAACCAGTTTGTGACCAGTGGGCAGCACTAGAAAACAAGAGAATAACACTTTATGGATGCTTCGTCTGTAGAAGTCTTGCTAACTCTGCATAATTTAGGAAAAAAATGTATCATAATCAAACCATTCATGCATTAAAAAGATCCCTGGTTCAACCCTAATTCATGGCTCATAGACCCAACGTCACAGCAATCTATTCTGCACAGTTTGTTATTTACCCAAAGTCACTGTACAAATAAATCATTAACTGACGAGACTGGCTTCAATGTGTTGGCAAAGTAGGCATGGCCAGGGTAACTTAACATATGCCAACGGAATCAATAGATTCTGTAGAGTAGCAGTTTGGTGATTCATGGTTCTGTATGACTCATCAGGCAACTTTGTCATGATGAAAATATATTCTGCATACACCCTATTGTGGGAAAAGATGGTATAACAAAGCCAGAAGATGCTGATCAATGATGAACAAACAAACCTCTTTTGTTGAAAAATGTACATGACTGCCCGTTTTACTCAGGTGGTTGAAACGTCCCACATGTAGCAGAGTAAGACAATTATCTTATTGACTGATGGGGAAAGTTTTTTTAAGTGTAGTGCATTTATCTTCAACATTGCTGAAAATGTCTCAGAACATTTCACCCCTCTGAACACATCCATGGTGTTGCACCTGTATCTACAGCACAGGAGGTTGGTTTCACCTTAATTGGGGAGGACGGACTCGTGGTAATGGCTGGATTGGAATGGTATTAAATCCATCAAACACATGGTTTCCATGTGTTTGATGCCATTCCATTCCAGACATTATTATGAGCTGTCTTCCCCTCCGCAGCCTCCACTGATCAACAGAATCAACAGTGGAATGCTGGTTCCCATTCTGAATTCTAAGAGAGATTCTCATAGCTCACTATATTGGGAAGGCACAATGGTTGTGAGCTAGCCTAAACACTTCCATTGACAACACAGAGTCAACTTAAAACCCTTTGAGTACAGTAATGTTGTACCCACAGCAACTATTAAAACATTCCCAAACCAGAAACCGTGGATTGAAATATGACCGAATATAAACAGTGTAGCTATTCCTTCCGCAAGGCAATCAAACAAGCTAAGTGTCAGTATAGAGACAAACTAGAGTCGCAATTCAACGGCTCAGACACAAGAGGTATGTGGCAGGGTCTACAGTCAATCACGGATTACAAAAAAAAAAACAGCCCCGTTGCGGACCAGGATGTCTTGCTCCCAGACAGAATAAACAACTTCTTTGCTCGCTTTGAGGACAATACAGTGCCACTGACATGGCCCGCCACCAAAATCTACGGACTCTCCTTCACTGCAGCCGACGTGAGTAAAACATTTAAACGTGTTAACCCTCGCAAGGCTGCAGGCCCAGACGGAATCCCCAGCCGCGTCTTCAGAGCATGCGCAGACCAGCTGGCTGGTGTGTTTACGGACATATTCAATCAATCCTTATCCCAGTCTGCTGTTCCCACATGCTTCAAGAGGGCCAACATTGTTCCTGTTCCCAAGAAAGCTAAGGTAACTGAGCTAAACGACAACCGCCCCGTAGCACTCACTTCCGTCATCATGAAGTGCTTTGAGAGACTAGTCAAGGACCATATCACCTCCACCCTACCTGACACCCTAGACCCACTCCAATTTGCTTCCCTCCCCAATAGGTCCACAGATGAGGCAATCGCAACCACACTGCACACTGTCCTAACCCATCTGGACAAGAGGAATACCTATGTGAGAATGCTGTTCATCGACTACAGCTCAAAATGTAACACCATAGTACCCTCAACTCGTCATCAAGCTCGAGACCCTGGGTCTCGACCCCGCCCTGTTCAACTGGGTACTGGACTTCCTGACGGGCCGCACCCAGGTGGTGAGGGTAGGTAACAACATCTCCACCCCGTTGATCCTCAACACTGGGGCCCCACAAGGGTGCGTTCTGAGCCCTCTCCTGTACTCCCTGTTCACCCACGACTGCGTGGCCATGCACGCCTCCAACTCAATCATCAAGTTTGCAGACGACACTACAGTGGTAGGCTTGATTAACAACAACGACGAGACGGCCTACAGGGAGGAGGTGAGGGCCCTCGGAGTGTGGTGTCAGGAAAATAACCTCACACTCAACGTCAACAAAACATAGGAGATGATCGTGGACAGGAAACAGCAGAGCGAGCACCCCCCTATCCACATCGATGGGACAGTAGTGGAGAGGGTAGTAAGTTTTAAGTTCCTCCGGCGTACACATCACGGACAAACTGAATTGGTCCACCCACACAGACAGCGTGGTGAAGAAGGCGCAGCAGCACCTCTTCAACCTCAGGAGGCTGAAGAAATGTGGCTTGTCACCAAAAGCACTCACAAACCTTTACAGATGCACAATCGAGAGCGTCTTGTCGGGCTGTATCACCGCCTGGTACGGCAACTGCTCCGCCCACAACCGTAAGGCTCTCCAGAGGGTAGTGAGGTCTGCACAACGCATCACCGGGGGCAAACTACCTGCCCTCCAGGACACCTACACCACCCGATGTCACAGGAAGGCCATAAAGATCATTAAGGACAACAACCACCCGAGCCACTGCCTGTTCACCCCGCTATCATCCAGAAGGTGAGGTCAGTACAGGTGCATCAAACCAGGGACCGAGAGACTGAAAAACATCTTCTATCTCAAGGCCATCAGACTGTTAACAGCCACCACTAACATTGAGTGGCTGCTGCAAACATACTGACTCAACTCCAGGCACTTTAATAATGGAAAAATGTATGTAAAAAAGGTATCACTAGCCACTTTAAACAATGCCACTTAATATAATGTTTACATACCCTACATTACTAATCTCATATGTATATACTGTACTCAATACCATCTACTGCATCTTGCCTATGCCGTTCTGTACCATCACTCATTCATATAACTTTATGTACATATTCTTCATCCCTTTACACTTGTGTGTATAAGGTAGTTGTTGTGAAATTGTTAGGTTAGATTACTCGTTGGTTATTACTGCATTGTCGGAACTAGAAGCACAAGCATTTCACTACACTCGCATTAACATCTGCTAACCATGTGTTTGTGACAAACAACATTTGATTTGACCTCCTGAAAACAGACCAGAGCCTATTGACATGTGTGTCCCAGAAAGCACAATGTTATTCTAACTACTGCACACACACTGTTGTGAATTGTGAATAAGTTGTGTGGGTGACTGTCGTCTGACCAGTGTACCATTTCTCTCTGCTATAAATCGTCAAGTCTGTCATGTAAAGCACAACGAGGGTGTCAGATGTCACAGTTAAAACAGGAAACAGAAGCGTTGTGGTTGTGTTCTTGGATATGTTGATGTTTAAGAAATGTGTACTTACAGCTGAGTTACTTTCAGTGTGTCAAGTGGCCATGGGCGATGACTGGACCTTTGTACCTTTTCATTTTGAAAAGGCCATACATCATTAATGTGATAGCAACATATAGGTGGAATGGGTCACGGGTGGCACAATTAGCCATGCCATGGGGTTTGTGAATGTGTGTGTGAGAAAGTGGACCAGAGGATAAGGACATGTTATAATCCTGAAGTGGGTCTAATCCTGAATGCTGAATGGTTAAAACCATGATAGAAAAGATGAAATCAAAAGAAAGACTGCGAGAGTGGGCGAGGGATAGAAACCAAGTTTCAGCATCTTATCAGTGGTTACTGGGTGAGAACAGCAGCCTGATCTAAGCCTAACAGTACCTCTCTCTCTCTCTCTCTCTCTCTCTCTCTCTCTCTCTCTCTCTCTCTCTCTGTCTGTCTGTCTGTCTGTCTGTGCGTGCGTGCGTGCATCAGGAGTTTTGACCAACTGAGCGTGAAAACAGAATACAGCACCACGACTGACAGGGATGCTACCTCCATGATCAGCTATGACATGTCAGCCTTCAACAGCCTCAGTCCCAACAAGTCCAGAAATAAGGTATGGCACTATATAGTAGACTACAATAGGAGTCCTCTGTTGTGTTGTGGAGAAGTCATCTGGAAATATCTGTTCTATATTTGAATTACTGTACTTTTAAACCCCACCCTCTTTACCTTCTGTGAGGCCAATCTAAAGTCTTTTAGGACAGACTCATCTAAGAGTAATGATGAAATGTGACTATACTATACATAGTAGCAAAACATACTGTACCATACATTTTTACCATAGTTCTGTTCTGCAATTGTCAAAAGTATGTGTCAAAAGAGAGAACTTTCAGAGTGGATAGATTCATATGCAACACACTTGATATTGATCAAAACGATTACTAAACATAATTTCAGTGACAGAATCTGTTTCTTTGCTTGGAGACATTTACCCCATACTACTTCTTGCCACTTCTTGCACTGAGCCTGGCTGTGCAGTCATATAGAAGGTGTGCAGAGGAGGGCAGTATTGACTCACTTTGCAGGGCTGGAACAGAAGTAAGGTAAATCCCAAACCAGTCCCTTCCTCCCTCCTCACTCCTCGGCCCTCCATTTGCACGATCAAGTGTTATTGAGGATGTAGGTGCTAATTAGACCCTTTGATATGCGAGATGTACATAAACAGTACAGCAGTTCAGATTCTTCAGACAGACCCCTCAATAAAAGTTTGAGTCAGTTTATAGCTTTGTATTATGCAACATTTAGGTTTTGAATACCGATCTATATGATAATTTCTTCAATGCCTTGGGTTATTAAGATAAATGTAGACACGTTTATCAGAAGCCCCTCTAAGTTGTATACAAATCATTAGGGTTGAAGGGTAAATTATATGCCCACCTACAGATGCAGTATCTTAATTTGACCTATATTGTCACAGCAAAATAATCCTGCAGTGACAGGATTTCTTCCTGTGTTATTCTCCATTGACACCTACTTGTCCAACATGTTGTCCAACATGTGCACTGTATATTAAAGTTATTATTAATTAATATTATTAAGGGGGTAGGATTCACTATCTATGTTCTATTGATATCAATCCAGCTTTCACAAATACGTAATTGAGCACATTAATCCGTTCAAGAAGAATGAAGTTTTCCCTGGAAACTTGGTTACTGGAGTAGAAAGAATAGGATCCTGTGTCCTTTATTTTATTCATTTAAAATGAAGTATTTCTAAGCTAGGCATACAATTTGGAACATGAACTTGAACACAATAACCACTAAGTTTGTGCCTGTACCTGTCATGTGTTTCCTGAAAGGTCTGAGGCCATTTGGAAACAAAAGAACAATCAGCTCTGTTTCAACAGGATTTTTAATAGGTGAAAATCCTGTGGAGATCCAGAGTCTGTTTCTACTACTGAAGGAAGGATGTGCACAGGTCCATATGAAACAACAACAGCAAATCGTTCAACTCGTGCCAGTTATAGGCACAAAAGGGCAAAAATGTACATCCTTTCGTGTGTCAGAGATGGTGGAACCATTCACACTGTACACTGCTGAATCATGTAATAATTAGCAAATATTCACAAATGTACATATTGTGTTTTTTCCTTGTCTCAGTCTTTTCCACTGTATCATGATATTGATAAAGATGTCCCGGGGCTACTGACTTGCCCCAGTTTGATTGAGGGAAGAAGGGTGGAGATGTTAGTCAGACATCCGTGTCCATACATTCTCATTGGATAATTAGTGAATGTGGTTTTTTTTTATGTGAAAGCTCTTTCACAATAGCCTTTATGCTGCACCTGTGATAGAAGTGGAATTATGCCCTGAAGCAATGTACCTCAGTTTGTTTGATACAAGTCTACTCAGGGCTAGACGGATATAGATACACACGGATATCGCACACACACTGTCTCTCTGTCTGTCTGTAAAGTTAGACAGTTCACTTATTGTATTTGGCGGCGTTGACTTTTATTCCAGCTTAGTAATTGTATATTGTTATCTTCAACCAAGCAGCTTAGCAGGAAGTTATGAGCTGATAAACATTCACTTTTTGCACCTGATTTGCTATTGGTGCAGGATATGGTTATTATACCGGGACTGTAAGGAAAATACATCTACAGGCTAAAATCCAGCAAGTATCGCTAAAATGGTATGTAGCGGTTTTATTTTAAGTGTTTGTGTGTATTATCTTTAGCTATGATGTTCTGTATACTCTTCCAGCCTGTAACTATAGTAGGAAACAGACCAACAGAGTGTGCTGGGCTTTTGTATGTATGCTACTGTGTGTACTATGTTTTTGTTTAGACAGCCTTTATGTGATGTGTATGTTTGTATTGATTTTATGGATCCTGGACTCCCTGGAAAACAGTGACTATCCTGGCTAAATAGACTATCCTGGCTAAATAGACTATCCTGGCTAAATCAATGAAAATAAATTAAATGACAGAATACAAAGTATACAGACACCAAAAGAACATTAGGACAGTCTTGTTCCATGTGCATATGGGCAGTGTGCGTCATGGCTGGATAGAACTTTCTTTTCACTTTGACATTATAGAGTATTTTGTGCAGATCAATGACAAAAAAAATCACAATTAAATCTATTTCAATCCCACTTTGTAACACAACAAAATTTGAAAAAATCCAAGGGGGTGAATATTTATGATACCCACTGTCTAAATTGAATAAGACATGGGCGTACATTGTTGTGTTTATTTCTAGGTATGGTATGTAATCCAATAGATCTTATAGAAAACTAGTATTATTTGGTGATCCTCACATTCCTTGTTTGCCTCGTTGGTTCTCATTCGACCTGTCCGGCAGTGGGATTCAAAACCTGTCGATACTGACTTGTGGGAAATTTTATTAGTCACATGCGCCGAATACAACAGGTATTTCACCTTACAGTGAAATGCTTACTTACGAGCCCCTAACCAACACTGCAGTTTAAAAAAGTTCAGATAAGAATACGAAATAAAAGTAACAAGTAATTAAAGAGCAGCAGTGAAATAACAATAGCGAGACTATATACAGGGGGGTACCGGCACAGGGTCAATGTGCGAGGGCACCGGTTAGTTGAGGTAATATGTACATGTAGGTTGAGTTATTAAAGTGATTATGCATAGATGACAACAACAGAGAGTAGCAGCGGTGTAAAAGAGGGGGGGGGGGGGGGCAATGCAAATATTCTGGGTAGACATTTGATTAGGTGTTCAGGAGTCTTATGGCTTGAGGGTAGAAGCTGTTTAGAAGCCTCTTGGACCTAGACTTGGTGCTCCAGTATCGCTTGCCGTGTGGTAGCAGAGAGAACAGTCTATGACTAGGGTGGCTAGAGTCTTTGAACATTTTTAGGTTCTTCCTCTGACACCGCCTGGTATAGAGGTCCTGGATGGCAGGAAGCTTGTCCCCAGTGATGTACTGGGCCGTGTCGCACTACCCCCTGTAGTGCCTTGCGGTCGGAGACCGAGCAGTTGCCACACCAGGCAGTGATGCAATCCGCCAGGATGCTCTCGGTGGTGCAGCTGTAGATCCTTTTGAGGATCTGAGGACCCACGGCAAATCTTTTCAGTCTCCCGAGGTCTGCCTAATGTTGTCAATACCATAGAATTAGCCATTAGAAAATTACTTTAATAGGATCTCTATGGTCTTTGCCCAGGTGCTGTAGAAGCCTGATCATTTTCCTACCTGGCTGTTACCAGAGAGACATCTACACCAGTGTTTCCCAACTCTGGACAAGCACACCTGATTCTACTTGTCAACTAATCATCAAGTACTTGACAAGTTGAATCAGGTGGTTTTGTCCAGGGCTACAACAAAAATGTGTGCTGTTGGGGGGTACTTGAGGACCAGAGTTGGGAAACACTGATCTATACCATTCAGCTTGGCCTGTTTGATTTTGACAAGAATGCTATATACTATAGACTATCAGTAACATTTCAACTTACTACCTACAAATTTAACCCTAACACTAACCCTTATCCTAACCCTAAACTTAACCCTTACCCTAACACTATCCCTAATCTTAACCCTTACCTTTATTCTAAACCTTGCCTTAACCGTAACCTTAGCAGGCAGTTGTTTATCAATAGATAGTCAGTTGATTATCAGATCATTTGTTGATAGTATGACCATCTGTATAGCATCTACAGAAGAACTATCCAAATAAATTGGGATGGAATATTTACGGAATCTTAGAGGTAATAGTTGATGTTAAGGATCTAAGGTTAATGCGTTAATCAGAGAATGAATCTATTCTATGTAAATGTACTACATCATTGAGCACACCTCATATCAGGGCTCTCTAAAACCTGTTCCTGGAGCGCTACCCCCGTGTAAGTTTTCGTTCAAACCCCAGTTGTAACTAACCTGATTCAGATATTCAACCAGATAATTATTACAATGAGGCGTGCTAGATAAGGGTTGGAGCAAAGACCTACTGGACGGTGGCTCTCCAGGAATAGGGTTGGAGAACCCAGCTTTATATCAAGGACAAAAAAAAAGTGAGAGGGGAACTAACGTCTGTGGTTATTTGTACAGCTGTGCCAAAAACAACAGGTGTGTCGGTTCTCCATCTGTGTATTTATCTTTCCGTTTTTTTTCTCTGTCTCCTCCAAGAGCTCAGACAGAGTGTTGAACCGCATCGGCAGTTTTTTTTCCATAAAGAAGAAGAAGAGCCGGAGCGGTTCACTTTCAGCAGACTCAGAGGATGGATCCTGGCTTGGTCCTGGCTCTCCCGTCTCCCCCCAGTCCCCTGGTTCTCCCGTCTCCCCCCATTCCCCTGGTTCTCCCGTCTCCCCCCAGTCCCCTGGTTCTCCTCTCTCTCCCCACCAACCTCCACAGGAAGACTGGCAAAGGACCCCCACCACCACCCGGAGAGAGGGGGAGGTAGTGGAAGCCGGAGCTGGGCCAGTGCAGGGAAGTTTGTCAGAGCTCCAGGAGGAGGGATCGGTGTTCAGTACCAGCTCCAGCCCTGGTACCTCCAGCCTAGCCTCTCTGGTGGTGGTGGACAGAGGGGACCTTTTGTTTGCAGGCAGCGACAGCAGCGGTCGTGGCAGCGTGAGGGAGGTGCAGGTGTGCAGGGCGAGCCGGGCCGAGGCAGAGGCAGACGGAGAGGCAGACAGGAATTCTTGGAATCTGACTCCCACGAACTCGTCCTCCTCCGGAGCAGACCAAGTCCCAGGGCTCAGCCCCACTGAGGATGTAGTGGGAGAGGCGAGCAGGAGGCTACAGGTACATCTGGAACAAACCACTGTGAAAGACAGAGATGGGTCTGGAGGGGGCAGACCAGTGGTCCAAAACACCCTCAGGTCGTTTGACCTCTCCCAATCTCACCTTAAGGCTGACTTCACCTCTCTGGTCACAGAGTCTAAAAAGACCTCCCTGAAAACATCTGTTGGAGGGAAGGGGAGTTACCTGGTGGGAGTGACTGTAGGCTCTCAGTCACACACCCCGTCCTCCTCAGATCCCCAGCCAGAGGGGGAGGAGGGGAAGGACAGCCCAGCCATGGGGAAGAAAAACAGGAGGAGGGCTCTGAAATCCATCAGCAGCAGCACGCCTGAAACAGCTCCCCCCACACAGACCACGTTACATGGGGGAGAGGAGGGGACGACGCAGGACTCACCAGTGAAGCTACACAAAGCCTTGTGGGTGGAAACACACCTGGGAGAAGAGGAGGGGGAGAGGAAGGGGAAGAGGAAGAGTGTAAATTTGCATTCAGTCCTGGCCATACCTATGACTGTGGCCCCTGTGGAGTACCCTGATACTGCAGGTGTCCTGGCCACTCTAACTCCTTCAGCAGTATCAGCAGCAGAGGCCAGTGGCAGAGAGCCAAAGCCAAAGCTGGCTGTATCTACAGCACCAGCCTCCAAGGAGTCCAAAACAACAAACAAAGCCCAGCCAAGGGCGAACAGTCCAGGCACAGACTCAGAGAGCAGCACCCCTCTAGAGTACCAGATGGCCCTGAGCAAAGAGGAAAAGCACAGGAGTGTGAAACTGTCCCGCAGTGAGAAGATTTTCCCTAAGAAGGTGTATGTGAGCCCTGAGCCCAGTTTTGACGGGGACGAGCAGACAAAAACAGAGCTAGAAAATAATGACATCGCAGACTTGGCTTCAAAGATTCCTCAGAAGTCTGAGGTGAAACTGTAAGTATCTTTATTTTACATTTTCTTTGGTCTTTTTAAAGAGTGCTTTGATCCTAAAGTGAGAAAGAGAGATTGAGAGAGCGATTGAAAGATTGAGTGAGAGAAAGTAAAAAATACCTGAGCTGTGCCTATTTGTACCAGAGGAGAACAATAACAGCAGTTCTTAGTACAGCTGAAAAAGTCCTGCGTCATTAAAATGTCACATTACTTAATGTATACTTTACTTGGACTACATGATTACTGATCGTACTACTACAGGTTATCGACTATGCAACCATACTGTATCTTCCTATGTCATTGTCACAAAATACAGTGTGCACTTTACAACCCAGTCAGTACACTACCTTAAATTGTTAAGTCAGTTGTTCAAATGAACTGTTTTATTTCAATCAAAATGGAGCTTTACTCCATGTTTTATTTCCATCTTGAATGATGACTGATGGCAGAAGCAACTAGTCACTTTGTTTGACTAAAGGGTTTAATGAGTAGACTCAGCACAAGGCTGACAAAAGTAAGGCACACCATTCTGATATCCACATATCTTTCAGACATAGTAATGCCACAAGGCATGCTTTTTGTTGTGTCATATAAATGTGATGTAGCCTGTTTTTTAGATTAAAATGCTTGGAATTCATCCAAGACTCTTCATGGATTTATTGTTCTACTGATACCTGAGGAGATGTTCTGCACTGCTGGAAGTTTTAAGTGAGAGCAGTTTTTCACAATCGGTTTGGTCAAGCTACTCAGTGCAGAAAGATTTATTTCAGGTTCACTTTGCACGTATTGCTAAAGGCTGTTTTTCCTTATCCGGATAACATGTTTATTTGGTTTTATAATGGTTGGTATGAATGAAGTACCCTATCAATGTAGTTAAACAACAACACCTGTTTGTGGTGACAAGTTTGTTCTGCACACAAAATTATTTTACCCTCCTGTCCTCAAAGTTAATCACACATTTTCTCTCTTCTCTAAACAGCTCGCCAAGCCCCCAAAAAGTTTATGTAGACCTCAAGGAACCAAACAATGACTGTATCATCACTGCTGGGGAGATAACCAAGGGTACAGACTCTGATCAAAGACACCATGACCCCATGGCTGTAGACAGTTCCCCAACGTCCCCAACCCCAGAGCTGGATGAGGCCTCTCCAACCACAACTATGCCAGGACGTAAAACACAGCCCAACACAGGAGGTTCAAGGGTTAGATGTCAGGGGACGACCCAGGTCACCCCGTCTAAACCAGGTGACAAAGTCGGTAATGGAGCCAGTCGGTCAAAGTGCCCCCCTCCTCCGGTTGGACCCAAGTCCAAAGCTGTCCTGGGCATGGCTAAGGGAAAGGGTCTGAAAGATGGTGGAAAGGCAGGGATTTCTAGTGGGGCTCCATCACAAAGGACACCTAAAGATGGCAGTGAAAAAACAAAGGTTATGTCACCTACATTAAAAGATCAACCCACCGCAGGAAAAACAGAGGTCACCGACAGCCCCAAGTCAAAAATTCCCAAAAAGTCACAGACAGAAGCTGTATCAAAACCTCCACTGTCACCAGGCACAACCTCAGTGGTTGATGTTTCAGTGGCTGTGTCTCTACATGTGCTTGGTTCCAAACCCCAGAAGACCCCTAAACCTAAACATTTAATGATTAAAACAGACAAAAAGCCTATCACCGAGGAGGTGAATGAAGTGGGTTCAGGGGGGAAACCAACTCCAGGGCCTGTTACGTCAGAAGAGGCATCACCTACTAAAGTACCAGTCATGTCACCTGTGAACTCAGATAAGGTAAACCTATCCAATGGGATGGAAAAAGACCCTGAGGACAACAACACTGACATAGCCAAAACAAGTGAACCCAAAGATGTCAAAAAGCAGGCTCCCACACGCCCAGACAGCACCAACAGCAGCATGATACCAAAGAGCCGGTTACCCAAAGCCCCTGACAACTCTTTGTCTCTGGTCAGAAAGATGAAAGACGGCAAACTCCAAACCATCGACACAGGGAGTAAAACTACCAAGACCACTGAGAGAGCATCAGTTGTCAATAGTAGGCCTTCCACACCAACCAGCCCAAAGCAGCAGGAGCTTCCCAACCCAGAGGAAATGCCCCCAGATGAGACAATGACCACTGAACCTGAGAAGGGTAAGACAAACTTGTCATGGATTTTGAACATGGGATATTGATAAGATTTTGTCTGCTTATTCATAGCCCCTGTCTAGCTAACACATTTTAGTTATGTGTTTAGTGGTGGTAATGTTTCAAAATTATCCAATGGTTTAATTTCTTTGATGGACAAGAGGAATTGTAAATGTCACATATTTAAGAGAAAGGGATAGCTCTCATTTTGCAATGCATTATGAAAACTAACCAACAAACTGCTATACTAACTGTCTGACTAACTATTGTATCACCAACAGGAAGCAAGCTGCCCTGCCCTTTGCAAACAAACCTGCCCCAACAGGCCTCCAATAAGAGCACCCCCCGTGATGATGGGGACACACCCACCCCTCCCTCACTGTTACCAACCAAGCAAGAGAAACCCGCCTCCCTTGGACTTAAGAAGCAGAGTAACATCACATCTCCCACCATGGACATGACTGCTGATGATTCTGGGAAGGCTTCACCACTGAGTTTGAAAAGTCCAGTGAAAGATCCAAGTGATTCTGTGACTGTGGCTAGCAAGCGTGCAATGTTCCGTCAGGTAACTCCCCCTAAAGGCAAGCCCAGCAAGCCCCTCAAGAAATATGAGCAAACTATGAACTCTGACCACAACTATGTGGAAGCCTTAACCAATACACCACTGCAGCAGATGGGTCCTGTAAACCCAGGTGTAGTCCTGGAGAAACGCCCAACTGAACCAAGCCTCATTGTGTCTGCCTCAAGCACACCTACCCATGAGGAAGTAATATATACATCAACCAAGCCTGAATTGACTGACTACATTCATACTGACACTGAGAACCAAGCTAATCAGAAAAGTGATGAGTACAATGAAAATACTTCTACAGCTTCAGAGAAGCTCATACTTAGTGCTGGGGAAGGGATATCCAATACGAATCAGCCTGTGGAACATGGCCTGGATGTAGCAAAGGATAGCTCACCCAAAAACGCCTCCACTGTGGTTGAAAGAAGAGAGAGTCAAGATACGGCAACACAGTCACCTTTCTTTGGCTCAGAGGAAAAATCTAAGAAACTAGCTAATGCTCAAACCCCCGATATAGTACCTATTCGTAATGGAAAAGTTTCTGATATATCCATAGTGTCTGGGAAAGAGACTGAAGTACAGAAGGGGGGAGAGCCAGTGAAGGTCTCCGACATCATAACAGAGCCTGCGATTGTTCTGAAACCAATTAAAAATGGTGAGGTCCAACTGAACAAAGAGCTTCCTTCACTGACACAGAATTTGGCGGATGCACATAGCGGGCCACACAAAGAAAACAAAGAGGACAAACTGGGTGAGGCGGCAACTAAGAGCACAGTTACTAAGATGGATGCAAAACAGGAATCAAAGACCATAACTATAAAAGATCAGAAGGAGAAAGTGGCAAAACAAGAAGAAAGACCCAGCGAAGGAGCGACTAAGATATTAGACACAAAACAGGACTCAATATCCATAAGAACAAAAGCTCAGGAGAAGAAGGTCTTGCTCCTCAAAGAACCCCCTAAAACGACAAAAGCAAACCCCAAGGCTGAGCTGCCTCCTCAGCTGCCAACTTCTCTGAAGCTCCCCTCTCCCCCTAAACCTCTCCCTCTGAAACAGGAATCTCCGTCCAGTTGGCTGAACGTGGAGCGCGGCTCAAAACAGGAGCAGAAGAGGGAGACCAAGAGAAGGCTGGACTGTTCAGTCAGCGAGGATGAGAGTCTGGCTGAGATTGACAATGTGGATGACTTCATCAGGAGCATTAAGGAACTGGGCACCCCCTTTCCCCTGCCCCCCAAGAGGCACCACGACCATGCCAAGACCTCCTCGCCCCCCTTTGCCCTGCCCGCCATCAAGGAGGACCGCTTCGAGAACCCTTTTGACGCTGATGGCTTCCAGTTTGGCCTGAAAAAGAGGACAAAGGATGAAGAAACCCCGGCCATGTTGATAAAGAAACAGGCCAGGGAGGAGAAGACACAGCCAAGAAGGGCTAATGCAGAGGACAGCCTTCTCTTCAAAGCCCTCCAGTCTCCATCTAGAGCCCGAAGAAAACCAGGGTGTCAAACAGATGGGAAAGATGGAGAGGTGAAAATTAAGGTAGAGGCAAAAATTAAGGTAGAGGCGAAGAGGGAAGTAGAGGAGAAAGTGGAGCAAGGGGAAGAAACCGGTCAGCTCACGTCACGGCTAGGAAGGATGTCCCTACTCTCCAACCTATTGAGCTCCCCCAGGACTTCCAGAAGGAACAAAGGGGATCCTTCCTCCTCAGTCTCTAATGGTGCTCCTCCCTCTCCTACCACCCAGGGCACAGTGCCAGAAAGGGCGGGTTGGAGAAGTATGAATCCGGGCCTGAGTATGGGTGTGGTTGCAACTGGTGAGTCAATAATCAGTCCTTCCTCACCTCCTCCTCTCCCCTTGTTCACTGAGCTAAAGCTGCCAGATCCCCTGGAGCAGTATCTCAGGACAGACAAAGGATCCTCACAGAGTAGTACTACACAGAGTACAATGGCTAGCCCTGTAATGGGCTTCGGTCACACTACTGGACTAAAGGGACTTACCTTAGGACTTCATCCAGCCACCAACCACATCCCACAGCCCCCTCTGAATGGTCTTCCTGCAGCCAACCCCAAGGTAAGAGTCTCAGACAAGACTGCATGAAGCCAACTGACAGTTTGGGGTTTTGCCTCATTACTGTACTGTATGTATCTATGTTATTTTTTTATCCATCTAAAATCTCTATAGACGGGTACTTTGTGCTAGATTGAGAAATACGTTTTTTTCCATAGAGACTAAAATTGCATGATTGAGACATAACTATGGTTGTCTCTACCTGCCCAAGTCTCTCATATTCTCTCAGTACTGCTTTACTCCTGGAAACAGAGGATTCAGCTTTACAGCTAAATGAGTTCTGACCTGCAGGGCATTGTTTAATGGGCTGAGCAGATAGTTCAGATCCTGTTCACTTTGTACAGGCATCTAAAGTATCTCCATGGCAACACGCCACTTAATCAAATCAGGTCCAGCTTTGTATTTTGGAATGTTGAAATACAATAAAAAGTTCTAGACGTTTACAAGTTATGGCTCTTAGAAACAAGTCATGAATTGTTTGCAAGTAAAGACAAGAAGAGGCATTCCTCAATAAACGTTTATATATGCCTTTGCCAGAACCACTCCATTTTGTACATACATTTTAATGCTCAGACCATGCACACAAACATGCAAATAAGCCTACTTCTCTCACACTGTTTTGCTTACATGACTGCCATCTTACTTTCTGCCCAGCGTGTGTAGACCAATGTTGGTTTGCTCTTACACACTAATGTACAGTACATGGCATGTAGGCTGCTAACTATTGATGTTTTTAAGCTGGCAAATGTATAACTGGTAGTCTTTTGTTGAGTTATTTCCCAGTCCCTCAGAGGAAAATGAAAGTCAGCATTCTTTCTTTTCCTTTTCAGATTCCAGAAGTGAGAGGGTTCCACAAACGGCCTGGGAAGGTACGATTGACTTTACATTCAAAACAAAATACTGCATCCACCGTCCAGTGTTTTATAGTAACACGATATGATGCAAGGTTTACAACTAGTTGTGTGTTGGGGAGTTCTACATTATTTATTCTCATATACTTTTGATATTTTATGGTGATTATCTGGAAAGATATTTCATAAAACGTCTGCAGTATTCAACTCAGTCTATTGGATCAGAAATTGCAAGTGACAATGATACAATCACCAAGTGTCACATGTTGTAATGACCATGAGATGTACTTACTGTAAATTTCTACATCCTGTTGTAGATAGTGCTCCATGAGCGGGCTCAGTTTGAAGGAGAGGCCTACGAGGTGTTTGGGGACGTAGAGGATGCCTCCATGATGAAGCTGTCTCCCGTCATCTCAGTCAGGGTCATCAGGGGATGGTAAGACTATTTGTTGTGATTGGCACCGGTTACAACAGCCACAAAGTAAGAATTGTCTATATCGTACATTTTTGGTTGTTGCTTTTTGGTCTTAATTTAAGGTTAGGCAGAAGGTTAGTATTGTGGTTAAGGTTAGGTTTAAAATTAAATTTTAAGAAGGTAAATTGTAGAAATAGGCAATGACTTTGTGGCTGTGGTAACTAATGACAATAGTTTGTTGGGGACAAACTTCATTCCTCATTCCATCACTCTGTATTCCATAAATTAATGCTTTATTTCATACAAATCTTCAATTTTTAACTTGTCACAATCCTCTATTACATTATTAATTGATTAATGTCTCATGTTAAAGACGCATGACAGCAACTCAATATTTTGTGACTGTTGGGAACATGTCTCTCAGTGTGTCATCACATCCTGTCCCTGTAGCTGGCTGCTGTATGAGAAGCCAAGGTTCCAGGGGCGGACCATCGCCCTGGAGGAGGGGCCCATGGAGCTGGTCAACGTGTGGGCAGAGGAGGTGACACCAGGGGCACTGGATCACATGGGTCTGCCTGTGCCAACCTCACCCATGGTCATCGGATCTATCCGCCTGGCAGTGAGGGACTACAGTCTACCTCGGATTGACCTGTTCACTGAAGTGAATGGTCTGGGGAGAATGACATCCTTCTGCGACGACACTATTGAGATCTGCTCTTATGGGAACATACAGAACACCGGCTCCATCAAGGTCCACTCTGGAGTGTAAGTTCTACCTTCATTCTAACAAGGTTGTAGGTTCAAATCTTAGTAAAGCATTTTCTTCATTATTAAATTAAATTCAATATACTATACTTGCCCCAGCAGGCTTGCTAATGTTCAAAAGCGTGTTGAGATGGATGATACAGGCCACTGCGCCCTCCCTAACCCAGACGACGTTAGGCCAATTGTGCGTCACCCCACTGCAGTACAGCACCCTTAACCACTGCGCCACCCGGCGCAGTGGTTAAGGGTGCTGTACTGCAGTGCCAGCTGTGCCACCAGAGACCCTGGGGTGACGCACAATTGGCCTAACGTCGTCTGGTTTAGGGAGGGCTTGGCCGGTAGGGATATCCTTGTCTCATCGCTCATCTACTGTGGCCGGCCAGGCGCAGTGCATGCTAACCAAGGTTGCCAGGTGCACAGTGTTTCCTCCTCTGGTGCGGCTGGCTTCCGGGTTGGATGCGCGCTGCGTTAAGAAGCAGTGCGGCTTGGTTGGGTTGTGTATCGGAGGATGCATGACTTTCAACCTTCGTCTCTCCCGAGCCCGTATGGGAGTTGTAGCGATGAGACAAGATAGTAGCTACTAAAACAATTGGATACCACGAAAAACAGGTACAAAAATGTTTTTAAATTAAAAAAAGAAATGGTGTGCAAACTATAATTTTGCATTTTCACTCACTATAGTGTGTATGCGTTTCTTTTGCAACTCTTGTCATGGAGGCTGATCTTTCTTCACTTTTCTCATTGGAATTCAGGCTGGCCTGCATGTGCTTGTTGGAATGACATAATTTGCTGTTAGGAGATGTTATCTCAGTCACAAACATGTTGTTGTTTTTTGTAGACAGTACATTGGTGCTGCTACACTCTTAGAAAAAAAGGGTTCCAAGAAAGGGTTCCAAAAGGGTCTTCGACTGTCCCCATAGGAGAACCCTTTTTGGTTCCAGGTAGAACATTTTTGAGCTCCATGTAGACCCCTCTGTGGAAGGGTTCTAAATGGAACCCAAAGGGGTTCTACCTGGAACCGAAAAGGGTTCTTCAAAGGTTTATCAAATGGGAACAGTCGAATAACTCTTTTAGGTTCTAGATAGAAAAAGCATTGCTAACGGTGTGTGTTGATTATTTTGTATGTAGTTTAGTGAATCTGCTCATGTCTGTCTGTCTTAGGTGTGTTGTCGAATCATAGTGCTAATGGCCTGAAATCGTATTTGGATGTGTTTTAAAGTTAA
This sequence comes from Oncorhynchus mykiss, assembly GCF_057628025.1. Classification (NCBI taxonomy): domain Eukaryota; kingdom Metazoa; phylum Chordata; class Actinopteri; order Salmoniformes; family Salmonidae; genus Oncorhynchus; species Oncorhynchus mykiss. Next base: position 59,026,494 of record NC_143040.1, read on the forward strand.
TATGACAGCTGAAGAACAAGGGTGTGATTTAGTGTATTGTACAAGTGTCTAATCTTTGTTTGTGTGTGGCCCTTGTTGCTATCCCATAGCTGGCTGGTGTATGGTGACCCAGGGTTTGGGGGTCTCTTATCGGTGTTGGAGGCGGGCGAGTACCCCTGTCCAGAGGCCTGGGCATTCCCTCAGCCCTTCATCGGATCGCTGAAAACACTCAAAATGGTACTGGATCATTATGTCATTCTTAATTATCTTTTAAAAAACACTGTCCCCTTACTGTGTATTCTACTGTTTTATCTCCATGATGCTAAAGGCCTGTGTGGTTTTCCATCTCTTACAGGGTGGGATAAAGGTGGAGCATCCTAATGAAGTAAAGGTATGCTTCCCCTCTTTGAATTATCCTGTTTTTATAGCTATTCCTATGACCATTCATATTTACATCAATGTTTAAAACCTGTTTGGGATAGCATTTTCACGTTTGGATGAAAAGCGTTCCCAGAGTAAACTGCCTGCTACTCAGGCCCAGTTGTTAATATATGCATATTATTAGTACATTTGGATGGAAAACACTCTGAAGTTTCTAGAACTGTTTGAATGATGTCTGTGACTATAACAGAACTCATATGGCAGGCGGAAACCTGAGAAAAGTCCAACCAGGAAGTGGGAAATCTGAGATTTGTAGTTTTTCAACTCATTGCCTATCGAATATACAGTGTCTATGGGGTCATTTTGCACTTCCTAAGGCTTCCACTAGATGTCAACAGTCTTTAGAACCTTGTTTGATGCTTCTACTGTGAAGGAGGGGGGTATGGGAGCTGAATGAGTCAGAGGTCTGCCAGAGGGGCATGAGCTGATCATGCACGCTCACGTGAGAGTTAGCTCTGTTCCATTGCATTTCTACAGACAAAGGAATTCTCCGGTTGGAACATTATTGAAGACTTATGATAAAAACATCCTAAAGATTGATTCTATACATCGTTTGATATGTTTCTAAGACCTGTAATATGAACTTTCGCCTGGACTTGCCTGCGCGTCGTGAGTTTGGATTTGTGAACTGAATGCGCTAACAAAATTAGGTATTTGGACGTAAATGATGGACTTTATCGAACAAATCAAACATTTATTGTGGAACTGGGATTCCTGGGAGTGCATTCTGATGAAGATCATCAAAGGTAAGTGAATATTTATAACGCTCTTTCTGACTTCTGTTGACTCCAACATGGCGGATATCTGTATGGCTTGTTTTGTTGTCTGAGCGGTGTACTCAGATTATTGCATGGTTTGCTTTTTCCTTAAAGTTTTTTTTAAATCTGACACATCGGTTTCATTAAGGAGAAGTATATCTCTAATTCTGTGCATAACACTTGTATCTTATATTAAAGTTTATGATGACTATTTCTGTAAATTGATGTGGCTCTGCAAAATCACCGGATGTTTTGGAAGCAAAACATTACTGAACGTAACGCGCCAATGTAAACTGAGATTTTTGGATAAAAAATATGCACTTTATCGACCAAAACATACATGTATTGTGTAACATGAAGTCCTATGAGTGCCATCCGATGAAGATCATCAAACGTTAGTGATTCATTTTATCTCTATTTCTGCTTTTTGTGACTCTAGCTGGAACTTAGCTGGAAAATGGATGTACAGTATGTGTTTTTGTGACCAGGCTCTGCCCTAACATAATCATATGTTGTGCTTTCGCTGTAAAGCCTTTTTGAAATCAGACACGATGGGTAGATTAACAAAAAGTCAAGCTTTAATTTGGTGTATTGCACTTGTGAATGTATGAAAGTTCTATATTTCTATAAATAAAAAAAAAGATTCAGCTAGCGGAACCCCTAGCCACAATAAGTTTTAAGGATACATTTTTTTTAAACAGTCTGTGAATGACAGTGGGAACTTCAAACAACTGCAATCGCCTCTTACCACAAAACTTCATAATATCCAAATGCTTGGCTTTTTTCTGGTGACATGGCTGAAGACTAGCTGTGATATGATGGGACCACATATTATTATAGCACAGCTGTCATCCTAAGTTCTCTGTCTTATAAAATCTGTTAATTGTGAAACAGACCAACAGGCCTGTTGTTTCAGGTGGATTGACTAGTGACTAGTGATAAAACTATGTGTGCCCCGGCAGCTCTATGGGCACATAGCACAAAAGTGTGTTGTCTCTGCATGCTGGGCTGTGGTTGCCAGTAGAGCTGTTTGTTTAGGACATTCTGGCAGACCAGATGAGGTCTAAAATGTAGAAATATGCAAGCGCATTTCATAGGTTTCAAGGGGCTAATAATGTAGCAGTATGGCTCAATATCTGCTGAACATTTGTTCAACCATTAAAATAAACAATTGATTGATGGTTTAGGAAAAGTACCACCTAGCCCTCTGGGCTCAATATTGCACTGTCAGACAGGCAGTTGTGAAATGTTCTGTCCAGAGGTACAGGGCCTAGGGGGGTGGAATCTGTGGTATGAGGAGCATGCATCCCTGGGATGTTGACAGGTATGGACAAGATCACTTTGCCCACCTCAGCACATCAGCCTCAACTTTAACCCCTTCTCTCTCCTTCAGGCTCTGGTGTACGAGAGGCCGTGCTTCGAGGGCGAGTGTGTGGAGATTGACGATGATGTGTACGACTTCAGAGAGGGAGGAGAGGAAAAAGAGGGGCGGGTGGAGGAGGTGGTGGAGGAGGAGGCAGAAGGTAATCCAGTCAGAAGGAAGACTTTGTGTTCTGTGGGATCCATCAAGATCATTCGTGGACTGTAAGTACTTGTGGTTGATCTCAGCTGACATGCAGCAGGGAATAGTATTGTAATGAAATGACCCCTCCTCTGCCCATATTGACCCATATTAACACAGATTAACCTTTTTCAAATCCAAATCAAATGAAATCAAATTTTATTTGTCACATACACATGGTTAGCAGATGTTAATGCGAGTGTAGCGAAATGCTTGTGCTTCTAGTTCCGACAATGCAGTAATAACAAGTAATCTAACTAACAATTCCAAAACTACTGTCTTGTACACAGTGTAAGGGGATAAAGAATATGTACATAAGGATATATGAATGAGTGATGGTACAGAGCAGCATAGGCAAGATACAGTAGATGGTATCGAGTACAGTATGTACAAATGAGATGAGTATGTAAACAAAGTGGCATAGTATAGTATAAAGTGGCTAGTGATACATGTATTACATAAGGATACCGTCGATGATATAGAGTACAGTATATACGTATGCATATGAGATGAATAATGTAGGGTAAGTAACATTTATATAAGGTAGCATTGTTTAAAGTGGCTAGTGATATATTTACATCATTTCCCATCAATTCCCATTATTAAAGTGGCTGGAGTTGAGTCAGTGTCAGTGTGTTGGCAGCAGCCACTCAGTGTTAGTGGTGGCTGTTTAACAGTCTGATGGCCTTGAGATAGAAGCTGTTTTTCAGTCTCTCGGTCCCAGCTTTGATGCACCTGTACTGACCTCGCCTTCTGGATGATAGCGGGGTGAACAGGCAGTGGCTCGGGTGGTTGATGTCCTTGATGATCTTTATGGCCTTCCTGTGACATCGGGTGGTGTAGGTGTCCTGGAGGGCAGGTAGTTTGCCCCCGGTGATGCGTTGTGCAGACCTCACTACCCTCTGGAGAGCCTTACGGTTGAGGGCGGTGCAGTTGCCATACCAGGCGGTGATACAGCCTGCCAGGATGCTCTCGATTGTGCATCTGTAGAAGTTTGTGAGTGCTTTTGGTGACAAGCCAAATTTCTTCAGCCTCCTGAGGTTGAAGAGGCGCTGCTGCGCCTTCTTCACGATGCTGTCTGTGTGAGTGGACCAATTCAGTTTGTCTGTGATGTGTATGCCGAGGAACTTAAAACTTGCTACCCTCTCCACTACTGTTCCATCGATGTGGATAGGGGGGTGTTCCCTCTGCTGTTTCCTGAAGTCCACAATCATCTCCTTAGTTTTGTTGACGTTGAGTGTGAGGTTATTTTCCTGACACCACACTCCGAGGGCCCTCACCTCCTCCCTGTAGGCCGTCTCATCGTTGTTGGTAATCAAGCCTACCACTGTTGTGTCGTCCGCAAACTTGATGATTGAGTTGGAGGCGTGCGTGGCCACGCAGTCGTGGGTGAACAGGGAGTACAGGAGAGGGCTCAGGACGCACCCTTGTGGGGCCCCAGTGTTGAGGATCAGCGGGGAGGAGATGTTGTTGCCTACCCTCACCACCTGGGGGCGGCCCGTCAGGAAGTCCAGTACCCAGTTGCACAGGGCGGGGTCGAGACCCAGGGTCTCGAGCTTGATGACGAGCTTGGAGGGTACTATGGTGTTGAATGCCGAGCTGTAGTCGATGAACAGCATTCTCACATAGGTATTCCTCTTGTCCAGATGGGTTAGGGCAGTGTGCAGTGTGGTTGAGATTGCATCGTCTGTGGACCTATTTGGGCGGTAAGCAAATTGGAGTGGGTCTAGGGTGTCAGGTAGGGTGGAGGTGATATGGTCCTTGACTAGTCTCTCAAAGCACTTCATGATGACGGATGTGAGTGCTACGGGGCGGTAGTCGTTTAGCTCAGTTACCTTAGCTTTCTTGGGAACAGGAACAATGGTGGCCCTCTTGAAGCATGTGGGAACAGCAGACTGGTATAGGGATTGATTGAATATGTCCGTAAACACACCGGCCAGCTGGTCTGCGCATGCTCTGAGGGCGCGGCTGGGGATGCCGTCTGGGCCTGCAGCCTTGCGAGGGTTAACACGTTTAAATGTCTTACTCACCTCGGCTGCAGTGAAGGAGAGACCGCATGTTTTCGTTGCAGGCCGTGTCAGTGGCAAGCAGAATATGAATATAAGATCAGCATCATTTTTAGGGCAGGGGTTCCGCTAGCAGAAGCACAACATATGATTATGTTAGGTCATAGTCAAGTCAAAAAAACATTTTTCCAGCCAAAGATAGAAGTATAGCAGAAATAATAAATAAAAAAAGCAAAAAGCAGAAATATAGATAAAATTAATCACTAACCTTTGATGATCTTCATCAGACGACAATCATAGGACATCATGTTACACAATAATGTATGTTTTGTTCGATAATGTGCATATTTATATCCAAAAATCTCAGTTTACATTGGCGCGTTACGTGCAGTAATGTTTTGATTCCAAAACATCCTGTGATTTTGCCAAAATACTCATAATAAACATTGATAAAAGATACAACTGTTATTCACAGAATTAAAGGTAGACTTCTCCTTAATGCAACCGCTGTGTCAGATTTTAAAAAAACTTTAAGGAAAAAGCATAATCTGAGAACGGCACTCAGAACCCAAAACAGCCAGAGGAATATCCGTCATTTTGGAGTCAACAAAGTTAGAAATAACACCATACATTTTCACTTACCTTTGATGATCTTCATCAAAAGGCACTCCCAGGAATCCCAGTTCGACAATGAATGACTGATTTGTTCCATAAAGTCCATCATTTATGTCCAAATAGCCACTTGTTGTTAGCGTGTTCAGCCCAGTAATCCATCTTCATGAGGCGCAGGCACTTCGTCCAGACAAAAACTCAAAAAGTTCCGTTACAGTCCTTTAGAAACATGTCAAACGATATATGGAATCAATCTTTAGGATGTTTTTAACATAAAACATCAATAATGTTCCAACCTGAGAATTCCTTTGTCTGAAGAAATGCAGTGGAACGAGAGGTAACTCTGTCAGGAGCGCACGTCATTAGACCAAGGCACTCTGCCAGACCACTGACTCAAAGAGGTCTCATGAGCCCCTCCTTTATAGTAGAATCCTCATTCAAGTTTCTAAAGACGGTTGACATCTAGTGGAAGCCGTAGGAAGTGCAACTTTATCCATATCTCAATGTGAATTCGGTAGGCCAAGCTTTGAAAAACTACAAACTTCAGATGTCCCACTTCCTGGTTGGATTTTTCTCAGATTTTCGCCTGCCATACGAGTTCTGTTATTCTCACAGACATCATTCAAACAGTTTTAGAAACTTCAGAGTGTTTTCTATCCAATAACAATAATAATATGCATATATTAGCATCTGGGACAGAGTAGGAGGCAGTTCACTCTGGGCACGCTATTCATCCAAAAGTGAAAATGCTGCCCCCTATCCCAAAAAGGTTAACGGTCAATTCATTTTATACTGTATTGGGTCAGATCTGTTCTAACATCACCCTCTGGGATTTATTTTAACAACCCTAAAGCAATGGTAAATTAAGCACAGGCGGTAGAGCTATAGGGTTCAGGTGTGTGTTAGAAATATTTTAGCTATTTTCACTATCACAATTATTGGTAAGTGCGCGAAAGGCCTGGGTTTAAATGAATGAACAAGTTGTGGGTATGTCGAGGCTTGGCCCCTCACTGGCCAATCAGAACGCGCCCCAATGACGAAATATGTGGTTGCATCAAGTGGTGTATTTACAGTCTTTTATGTATTGCCTTGGAATCAATTCCAACGTTAGTCTGTTATAGTTTGTTAAATGGCTTACAGAAACTAAATAACTAAATTTAATCCTATCTTTGCTAAATACATTAAAACTTGAACCCATTTGCAGTTCACATTGTTCTAAGTAATTTCATGGCATCAATAGCATTCACACTGATATAGGGGCCTGGCCTACTGTAAATTACATTCACACTGATATAGGGGCTAGGCCTACTGTAAATAGCATTCACACTGATATAGGGGCTAGGCCTACTGTAAATAGCATTCACACTGATATAGGGGCTAGGCCTACTGTAAATAGCATTCACACTGATATAGGGGCTAGGCCTACTGTAAATAGCATTCACACTGATATAGGGGCTAGGCCTACTGTAAATAGCATTCACACTGATATAGGGGCTAGGCCTACTGTAAATAGCATTCACACTGATATAGGGGCTAGGCCTACTGTAAATAGCATTCACACTGATATAGGGGCTAGGCCTACTGTAAATAGCATTCACACTGATATAGGGGCTAGGCCTACTGTAAATAGCATTCACACTGATATAGGGGCTAGGCCTACTGTAAATAGCATTCACACTGATATAGGGGCTAGGCCTACTGTAAATAGCATTCACACTGATATAGTGGCTAGGCCTACTGTAAATTGCATTATGACTGAGCCATGGACATGCTAAACATTGTCAATAAACAAGATTAAATAAATGATTGATAAGGCCTAAAAAGAGAATGAATCATTTGAATCAAATTCTAAACGAAACAGCAACTTGTTTTAAATAGGCTATGTCACACTTACAGGCAACATAATTTCTCCCTGTGGGCATATAAAACAATGGAGGGTTTCATGGCTCATCCAAACTTTTCACAGTAGCTGGAAAAAGATCCTAAATAAATAGAAATGGAGAATGTCCACTCACCGTTATAGTGCCCCCAAATAGGCCTATGTTTTATGAATATATTCGGAACCATTTTACAGATCAGATCGCATTCACACATCTCCAGAAGTTGCATTCCAAGCACGCCACGGACATTGTCACCATGAAACCGGAAAGGTGAATCATTCAAATAGGTTTGGCTGTAATAAATGTAAACGAAAAACAAGCAATCCATTTTTGTTAGACAACAACAATAATAAATAAATGTCAAATGTAATGACATCATCCCCAGGATAAAAAAAGACACACATTGCTGTTGTGAAACTGTTAGATATTATTTGTTAGATATTGCTGCACTGTCGGAGCTAGAAGCACAAGCATTTCTCTACACCCACAATAACATCTGCTAAACACGTGTATGTGACTAATAAAATGTGATTTGATTTTGATTTGAAAACCAGCCTTCGATATAGTAGGCGTAAAGGGAGGGCTTGGGTTTTGAACATATGAAACGGAAAACAAGCCATTTTCACAGGTTACAGATAACTTCTAAATGCCAGGTTCACCGGTATTCACCAAGGTTCTCATCTCTAGTTTCATGATGGGCATGGACACGTAGGGGGGGTTACCGATGTCCAAAATGGGACCTGCATGGCAAAAATGCTTACAATGCATAGACAAAAAGGGAATATAATATATCACTGTTTTACTCCTCTCCAACTTGATATTTGCAGTTGTATTGGGCAGACAAAAAAGCCTTCATTGAGAGGAGAGCTATGCTTGGTTTTTAATCAAATAAAACAAAATGGGGAAAAACATGCGTTTTTAATGTTTTTTCTAAATACGAAGTATACAGTCACCAAAAGCACATTAGGCTACTCTTGTACCATGCGCACCTGGGCAATGTGCGTCATGTCTGGATAGGCTGCCTTTCCGCTGTCAGAATTCATGCCATAACCAACTGCGTTACCGCTAAAATCAGCTTCTGGCTGGTTTTACATATCCCTGTCAGTGCTACCTGAAATTAGCACTTTGGATTATGTTTTTAATGACACACCTTAAGTATTTCCACCCCGCCCATCTGAGCGCAAGCGAGCTGATATAATACAGGTAAATTGCCGAATCTGGCGGGCTGGAACATGCCAGTGTGACGCTTTTTATTTGACAAAAATGTGGGCTAGTGTTTGAAACTAGCCCAAACAGAGCCATCTGTGCTCCTGATTGTCCCTGTAGCTGGGTCAGATCTACTCTATCACCCTGTGTGTTCCTGATTGTCCCTGTAGCTGGGTTGGCTATGATGAACCAGAGTTTGAAGGTCACCAGTATCTCCTGGAGGAGGGGGAGTATCCTGACTGGAGGGAGTGGGGAGGCTACGGAGACCAGCTCCTGTCACTTCGCCCTGTACGCACTGTAAGTACTGGAACTCTCATCTATTCAGAGCCATGGTTTAAATCTGTTTGCTTCTACAAAGAATATATAGAATGTTTGTGATGATTGAAAGTACCTAGCCAAAATAAAGTCAGTTTGGTCTTTGTAAATAGAGATTGTTTGGGTGTTTGTGTTTACATTCCCTGGGTTGTAGGATGTCCTGTCTCCCCATGTGAAGTTGTTCAGTGAGAGGGACTTTGGGGAGAGAGGGGTCAACATGGACCTGCTAGGGCCTGTCATTAACATGGAGGACACAGGCTTCGGCTCGAAGACACAGTCCATCAATGTCCAGGGTGGAGTGTAAGTCAACTTCTCTGACAGTCCTATGTAGCAGTCTCCTGCATCTATTCAAATAACTCGGTGTGTCACAAAAGCCAAGGGCTTTGGCTGGCTGAGCTAGAGAAATATAGGTGGGTCACTCCTATTCTCTTTCCTCTGATTGCAAGCTTTTAATTAACACACACACACACACATGCGCACACATGCACAAACGTGAAAGACTGGTGTGAATGTCACGCTTAGTACAGTGATACTGAAGGTTAGACAATAGGTGGGAAAATGAGATCAATTTCTGGGGTTATATATTCTTAGAGAGGAGAATAGATTGTAAAGGTCCAGTCGCGGAGTCACATTTCAAACTGTATAAGCTTTGTACATATTTCAGTAAAGAAAGGGAGTGGCCATGTTCCAGACATATCTGAATTTAATCACTTAGATGTTCATTGGCTATTAGTTCATTGTCTATCTCTTTTATAGATGAAGTCAGTTGTCTCAGTGGTTCATAAGCTATCACAAAAGTCTCTCTGTTAGAATGAACAGCTTTCATTTTAATACAATTTTCCAAACTGGTTATGTAGAGCATACGCCTAAAGCTTATGTAGTTGAAAATGAACTCCACTGAATAGGGATAGCCTTCACATATTCTCTTTATAACCTTCTACTGTTTCCTGTGTAGTTTACCTGGCTAATTGTTTTATGGCCTTTTAAAATGCCGTAGCTCAGTGTTTGGTTAGTGATAAAATGGAGTTAGAGCTAGTGATTTCAAGTTATAAACATCTAATATTACAGGATTAGAAACTACAGTAAAATTATAACGATCATATTCAGACCTCCTGTTTAAAGTTTATGACATACGGATGGGAATGATGCTATTTACAACATGTTGTATTGTGAAATGTTATTATGGAGTGTCCTAAGTATAAATGTACCAGTTTACCTGTTGTGAATGTGTTCTAAACAGGTGGGTTGCCTTTGAGAACCCTGGGTTCTCCGGAGAACTTTACATTCTAGAGAAAGGCCTCTACGGAAGCCCAGAGGACTGGGGAGGACCGAACCTCAAGATATCCTCACTGCAGCCAGTCTTCCAGGTAAACATAACATATTTAAGTACAGTCAATGGGTGGACTAGGGCAAGACTATGATACAATAATAATCACAGTAGTACCACCTTTGTAGTATCATACTTGATCATACTTACAGTGTACTTTCATGACTCTGATAAACTATGAGGTTGGTGAGGAAGCTTTGAACTGGTTTACCCATAATTCCTTTATTACTTTCAGGATAACCTGGGTGGATCAAGCAAGTTCAGGGTATGTTCTGATTGTGATAAACAAATAATATTAACTATCTTAACATAGTCAATAGTCTATGGATGTGATTATACCATACTTTTGCATGAAGTATCTTAGCTGTAATCCACTGTAGTTGTAGGTCATGTTTTTCTCCTGTGTATGCCTTAGCTCCAGCTGTTCTCAAAGCCTGGGTTCCAGGGCAGAGTGGTGGTACTGGAGGACAGTGTGGTAGCCCTGGAGGAAGACTTCTTCCCTGGCTCCTGTAGAGTACTGGCTGGGAGGTGAGCAGAACATCAACTTTAAACACAGCATGTTCATTCTACTTGTTATAGAGTGACATTTAGTATACAGAAATGTTAGTTGTATATTACACTCAAAGAGGACTTAGTACTGGAGAGAGCTGTAGTTCACTGCATGCCTCTGCGCTGTGTTCCAGCTGGGTGGCGTATGAAGGATCCCAGTTCACAGAGCACATGTATGTCCTGGAGGAGGGAGACTACCCCAATACCAAGTCCATGGGCTGTCTGGGTCCTGACTCTACCATCCGCTCCATACAGACCATCAGCCATGTGAGTACAGAGGAGATCCTGGAGTTATGTGTGTTGACATGCAGGCTTTTTTGTAATCCCTTACGTGTTACAGATTACATATAATCTGTTGCATGTAAGGGATTACAAAAAACAGTAACTATAGTCCCTTACATTACCAGCTAAAATATTGTAATCAGATTACAGATACTTTTGAAAAACTAGATGATTTCTTCGAGGATTACTTTTAACCTCTCTGGGATCGTTCGGGACACTAGTGTCCCACCTCGCCAACAGCCAGTGAAAGTGCAGGGCACCAAATTCAAAACAACAGAAATCTCATAATTAAAATTCCTCAAATATACAAGTATTTAAACACCATTTTAAAGATACACTTCACGTTAATCCAACCACAGTGTCCGATTTCAAAATGGCTTTTCGGCGAAAGCAGAACATATGTTCCTAACAACATGTTAGGTCAGCAACTAGTCACAGAAAGCATTCAGCCATTTTCCAACCAAAGAGAGGTGTCACAAAAAGCAGAAATATAGATAAAATGAATCACTAACCTTTGACGATCTTCATCAGATGACACTCCCAGGACTCAATGTTACACAATACATGTATGTTTTGTTCGATCAAGTTCATATTTATATCCAAAAACCTCAGTTTACGTTGGCGCCATGTTCAGAATGCCTCCAAAACATCCGGAGAAATTGCAGAGAGCCACATCAAATAACATAAATACTCATCATAAACTTTGATGAAAGATACATGTTTTACATAGAATTAAAGATAAACTTGTTCTTAATGCAACCGCTGTGTCAGATTTCAAAAGATCTTTACCGCAAAAGCACAATATTCAATAATCTGAGAACAGCGTTCAGCCACAAAAGCAAGCCATACAGTTACCCGCCAAGATGTGAATCGCATTCAAATCAGCATTGAAAAAAGGCACAAGTTTACATTTCTTCCACCTGAGCGAGTCTGACCACAAGTCAGAGACCACTATGATGACACACCAAATGTGTTTAATGGATCGCGGTTTAAAAAGTTTAAGCTGCATATCATTCACTGTTTTTGAAACTAGTGGACAGCCAGTGAAAAATGCACTCTTGCAACAGCTGCATAGTGCGAATTCAACCTATGGAATAAAAGTGGGGCTTTTATTGCCCAATCTACTTCATGCTGATAAAAAAAAATTATCCATAGGCCGAAAGGACAAATGCTCAAACTTGTACACTTTTGATTGACTTAAAGGGGCAATCTGTAGTTCCTACATCCATTATTATTATATTTATATATATATACAGTTGAAGTCAGAAGTTTACATACACCTTAGCCAAATACATTTAAACTCAGTTTTTCACAATTCCTGACATTTAATCCTTTGGTGTGTACTTTGGTGTGAAAAGTGCAAATCAATCCCAGGACAACAGCGGAGGAGGAAACAGGTACAAAAGTATCTATATCCACAGTAAAATGAGTCCTATATTGACATAACCTGAAAGACTGCTCAGCAAGGAAGAAGCCACTGTTCCAAAAACGTCATATAAAAGCCAGACTACGGTTTGCAACTGCACATGGGGACAAAGATCGTACTTTTTGGAGAAATCTCCTCTGGTCTGATGAAACAAAATAGAACTGTTTGGCAATTGTTATGTTTGGAGGAAAAAGAGGAGGCTTGCAAGCCAAAGAACACCATCCCAAGCGTGGAGCACGGGGGTGGCAGCATCATGTTATGGGGGTGCTTTGCTGCAGGAGGGACTAGTGCACTTCACAAAATAGATGGTAGGAAAATTATGTGGATATATTGAAGCAACATCTCAAGACATCAGTCAGGAAGTTAAAGCTTGGTCGCAAATGGGTCTTCCAAATGGACAATGACCCCAAGCATACTTCCAAAGTTGTGGCAAAATGGCTTAAGGACAACAAAGTCAAGGTATTGGAGTGGCCATCACAAAGCCCTGACCTCAATCCTATCGAACATTTGTGGGCAGAACTGAAAAGGCGTGTGCAAGCAAGGAGGCCTACAAACCTGAGTCAGTTACACCAGCTATGTCAGGAGGAATGGGCCAAAATTCACCCAACGTATTGTGGGAAGCTTGTGGAAAGCTCCTCAAAACGTTTGACCCAAGTTAAACAATTTCAAGGCAATGCTACCAAATATTATTTGAGTGTATGTACACTTCAGACCAACTGGGAATGAGATGATAATTCTCTCTACTATTATTCTGACATTTCAAGTTCTTAAAATAAAGTGACCTAAGACAGGGAATTTGTACTAGGATTAAATGTCAGGATTTTTTTTTTTTAAACTGAGTTTAAATGTATTTGGCTAAGGTGTATGTAAACTTCCGACTTCATCTCTCTCTCTATATATATATAGGCCTATAGCAGATGCAGGATATGGCATTCATTTTTCACATGTAAATAGCACTTTTCAGTAGTGCTCAAAGCACGCCATTCCATGAGCGCAGCATTTATTTTTCAATTCAACTCAATAAGCCCAATCAGTCCTTCATGACAACAAAATCATAAACAGCAGAGTAGGGCTGGCTAATAAGTCCTTCGTTTTTGACGTCATCCTCAGGTAAAACAATTTGGCTAATCTATACTTCCATACTTCCAAGTCCTATTCTTGAAGATCAAAAGGGTATAACATTTATTGGAATGACTGGAATTCTGATAGACTTTGGTTTTTAATGTCAAGAAATAATTTAATCATTTTATTATATGTAGTAGAAAGCAATGGGAAAAGCCTACATAACCAACCCATAAAGTAAAATGTAACATCCATATATGGCCAGCTATGTAAACTTTAACATTGATTTATCCTGCAATGGATGTCATTCAATTGGTAACACACATTTTTGCTTTCTTCTAATGTCTCTTAAGGGGAAAGTAATCTAAAAGTAATGGAATGTAATCAGATTACGTTACTGAGTTTGGGTAATCCAAAAGTTGGGACAGGTAACCTACCCAACCCTTTTGGCATGGCATGAATGTGTACCGTATTTGTAAACCTATGTCATGTCTGTGTGAAGTGAACTGCACATCTTGGATGTGTCCTGTACCTACAATACCATAATGATGTATAATCTCACGCTTCACACATCACTTCCCCCTTATCTTTCCAGGAGTTCTCCCTCCCGTCCATAACGTTGTTCAGTAAGGTTGGCTGTAGAGGCCGTAGGGTGGTGCTGACGGAAGGGGTGGTGAACCTGCAGCTGGCTGGGGTGGACGGACGCATACGCTCCCTGGTTATCGACGGAGGAATGTAAGTCACACCTGAATAGATTTGACAGTTTTTATTAGGCAATAAAACAAAACAGAACATTGTAAAGCAAGAGTTGCACCTACTATTCAAATTAGTTGATGAAGCACTGTCTAAGCACCTATTAATCCATCAACTAGATTTGCTAGCTTATTGTAAAGAGGAGTGCTGTAGGAATGTGGATTGTTTACATTTAAGGTGTGTTTGAGGTTTGTGTAAGTAGAGCAACTGACTGTGTGTGATTGATAATTCCTGCTCTACAGGTGGGTGCTGTATGAGGGCTGTCATCACCGCGGCCGTCAGATCCTGCTACCGCCCAGCAAACTGGGTGATTGGTGCAAGTTCAGTAGCTGGCCGCGAATCGGATCCCTGCGACCACTATTGCAGGTATGGAGGCGGGGCATGCGGACCAACAGATTTTCTCTGGGAGTTTTCATTCAGTAGAGTTTTCAGTACATTTATCTTATGACATCCCTTTAAATATGGTGTATCTTTTAGTTAGAATTTTGTCAACAGGCTCACTACAATATATCGAGAGAACGAATATTAGGGTCAATGAAAGAAATACATCTAAATATATGCATGTTCGTCTCCATTTCAGCACCAATTGTTCGTTTTAAAATGTTCTGATCTTGTAGATGATTCAGGGTTAGGAACAGTGGAGGCTGCTGAGGGGAGGACGGTTCAAAATAATGACTGGAACAGAGGGAATGGAATGGCATCACACACTTGGAAACCAACTGTTTGCTGTATTTGATACCATTCCATTAATTTTGCTCCAGCCATTACCACGAGCCCATTCTCCCTCATTAAAGTGCCACCAACCTCCTGTGGTTAGGAAAGTATTTATTCATCATAAAAAAAAACAGATTTGGGGAGCCTTTATGCACGAAAGAAAGAAAACATTGTTCTTCAACCCATGGTAATGTCGGACGACTAGTGTACATATAATTATAATAGGGAGAATAGTGTACAACAGTAGGATATACCATGAAACTGTGTGACGACACGGCCAAGTATTGCGCAACACGTCGAGTTCAAACTGTTACCGCTTGGTCTGCGCTCCGCTCCATAATGATTTATTTAGCCTCTTTTTCATATTATCAACTCTCCCTAATGATCGACAGCAACAACCACACGGCTGTGACAACGTTTTCAGAGCAAGCAAATGAAGGTCATCAAAATAATGTAATTAAATGTAGTGATAATGTATACCAAGTGAAGGGAACTAACCGTAAATTGGCAGTTGAATGTGTGGTTATTAGGCCTACTGACGGTCGATACTGATAGTGGCTAATATTTAACATGATAGAAATAGGAAAGAGAGAAAGTCGACATTAGAGAGTGCTCATCCCTTTAAGTTAAAAGGCCGTACAATTAAAATTCTGCATAATGCACAGCATTTCATAAACTTTACTGTGGGAAAGTTGACATCCTTCAGATTGCTGCCATATGACTGGTTTCACATTTGTCTCCAGGGATTATAAGGTAAAATATATCTAAAACAAGTGTAATTTATATTTACAATTCCCTTATCCAAACGGATTAATCATATACCTAGCTCTTATCAATAGCTCTTATCAAGTTGTAAATTACAGTGCATAGAGAATGGTGTTATTTCTATTGGAAAATATAAAATGGATGCTTTTTCTATGCTTTTTCTTGGAACCGTTAGCTTCGCTTGACCTTATTCAAGGTTTCATTCACACATAAAGGTGGTAGATTTGTTGGGGAATTAAGTCAAGGTCAGAATATGCAGCATCTGTAGACACACCTCTGCCGCACCTTCAATTATTTGCTCTCCACCCTGGACGAATAGCATGCTATTGTCATGCTTAAGTTCAAGGTCAGAATACACATATAGGGGCCTCCCGAATGGCGCAGCAGTCTAAGGCACTACATCACAGTGCTAGGGGCATCACTACAGACCAGGGTTCCATACCAGGCTGAGTCGCAGCGGGCCGCGACTGGGAGACCCATGAGGCTGCGCTCAATTGGCCCAGCATCGTCCGGTTTAAGGGAGGGTTTGGCTGGCCGGGATGTCTTTGTCCCATTGCGCTCTAGCGACTCTCCTGTGGTGGGCCAGGCGCATGCACTTCAGTTGCCAGTTGTACAATGTTTCCTCTGACATATTGGTGCAACTGGCTCCCGGGTTAAGCGAGCAGTGTGTCAAGTAGCAAGTGCAGAGTTGCAGCAATGGGACAAGACTTTAACTACCATTTGGATATCACAAAATTGGGGAGAAAAAGAGGTAAAAAGTTTTTTTTATATACAAAAATATAGAATACGCATATATTGAAAAGTGCATGTAAAGGGAAATGCGTTCTTACGCACTTACGCTCGCTTAACTCGGGTTGGAATCGGCCCATATCGGCCACATACAAAAAAGCCTAATCTTCATGACTAATGTTCAAACTTATTGACTACAACTCAACTTCTGCACTAATCTCATTCAGTCATCAATGCAAATGATTACACAATGGAAATTATAAGGAGCCACAGCAAGCCCTATAACTCATAATGACCACTTTCGGGTGAAAATAACTTTTCTAGCCTAGTCAAGACAAGATCATGTTATCTGTGTTGTTGCCCCCTACAGAAGCAGGTGTACTTCCGTCTGCGAAGCAGGGAGACGGGCTACGTGATGTCCCTGTCAGGGCCTCTGGATGACATCAAGCTGTTGCGGGTCCAGGCCCTGGAGGAGACTGGGGGAGTGGACCAGGTCTGGCTCTTCCATGACGGAGTCCTACGCTGCAAGGTACCGCATGGGCTCCAGATTTTGCAATGGATCATCTTTTCCTCTCACAGACATCCTTATTCATTCCCATCATCACCACCTTCAAGTGTTACAGAACTGGCTTCCTCATTATTTCAACATAGTTTCATGTCACATGTGTTGAGCATATCCCAGTACAATTGTCATTTGCAAAACTGTATCTGTATCATGCTTATAAGTATGTATTCAATACAGAATCCACCCACATCTGAACCTCTATTCCCTGTCTCTACAGCTGGTGGAGGACTGTTGCCTGCAGATCACGGGGAGCGTTGTCATGGCGGGCAGCAGGCTGAGTGTGTCTCCTCCGGAGCCAGGGAAAGACAACCAGCTGTGGAACATTACCCCAGACGGCCTGGTCCGATGCCACCTCAAACCTGATCTGGTGCTTGAGGTTAAAGGTCAGATCCGCTCTCCTGCTCTTGCTCTGTCAGCTACAGTAGTATCTATACTGAACAAAAATATAAACGCAACATGCAACAATTGAAATAAATGCATTAGGCCCTAATCTATGGATTTCACATGACTGGGCAGGGCGCAGCCATGAGTGGGCCTGGGAGGACATAGGCCCACCCACTTGAGAGCCAGCCAATCTGAATGAGCCCCTTCAAAAGGGCTTTATTACAGACAGAAATACTCCTCACATTCATCAGCTGTCCGTGTGGCTGGTCTTTCACGATCCCACAGGTAAAGAAGCCATATGTGGAGGTCCTGGGCTGGGGGGGTTTACACGTGGTCTGCGGTTGTGAGGCTGGTTGGATGTACTGCCAAATTCTCCAAAAAGACATTGGAGGTGGATTATGGTAGAGAAATTAACATTCAATTATCTGGCAACAGCTCTGGTGGACATTCCTGCAGTCAACGTGCCAATTGCATGCTCCCTCAAAACTTGAGACATCTGTGAGAAAACTTCACATTTTAGAGTGGCCTTTTATTGTCCCCAGCACAAGGTGCACCTGTGTAATGATCATGCTGTTTAATCAGCTTCTTGAAATGCCGTACCTGTCAGGTGGATCAATTATCTTGGCAAAGGAGAATACTCACTGACAGGGATGTAAACAAATTTGTGCACATAATTTGAGAGAAATAAGCTTTTTCTGCATATGGAACATTTTATGGGATGTTTTATTTCAGCTCATGAAACATGGGACCAACACTACATGTTGAATTTATATTTTCGTTCAGCATAGAAAGAGTATAGGAGCTCTGTCCCCAGTTATCTGGCTCTATCTGGTGGTAAGTTTAGGAAGTGTTTAATTAGTTATTTTCATTACCCATCTGTTGCGATGCCATTGAATATGTAGCCTACACTAAACTGTATAATATCTTCTACTCACAGGTGGACAAAGTTATGACAAAACTCAAGTGATTCTCAACACATTTGATGAGAGAAAACACAACCAAAGATGGTCTTTGGAGATCCTGTAATATAGTGTCAATAGGCCTGGCCCTTCTACAGCAGCTCTGCCGTGGGCTTCAGAACTCTCTGGTGCAGCTCTGTCGTGGGCCTCAGAGCTCTCTGGTGCAGCTAAGCCAAGTGTTTAAGAGCTTTCTTGCATCAGAAGGCCATGGGACTCAAAGCTCTGTGATGCAGTTCCACCGTGGGACCCACACTCTTGTTTCTTTATGCAGTTCCTACAAGGGCCTTAGTGCTCTGTGATTTTAGTCTGCAGTGGGCCTCGAGATATTCTGAAACATGTGTTGAGCTTGTGCGCATCCATACTAGGTTGTCTTTGTAAAACACAACTATAAACTAGTAAACTACACATTTCCATGTCACTGCAACGAGAAAGAGACCAAACAACATGTGGCTACAGAACTATCTATGGAACAAGGGCGGCAGGTAGCCTAGCGGTTAAGAGCATTGGGCCTGTAACTGAAAGGTTGCTGATTCGAATACCCAAGCCGACTAGGTGAAAAATGTTGAGGTGCCCTTGAGCAAGGCACTAATTCCTCTGGATAAGAGCATCTGATGAATAACTTAAAAGTACATTTAAGGAGCACTACAATATACAGTCAGGACTTGAATGATGCTTTACAAATTCCACAATTAATTATTTCATTGACCATACCAAAGAAAAACGGTAGTGGAATATGTGTGTGTCTCTACTATATTCATAGCATTTACATTGAGTTAAGTGTGCTTCACCAGTCAACTACTGAAATGTATATGTTTTCACACAAGGGTTAGTCTATGAAGTCACACATTCTTAATGTCATAGATGAACACTCCTTGAATTCTCCAAAGGTACGTTTTGAGTAGATATGTTGGTAACACTTGACACCCAGCGTCATAACACATTATGACCACATAAAACCTACCATGGTAGTTATTTTATGGAAGATTATGACATGTATATAAGAGTGTCAAATAACCCAAAAACGACCACACAAGGCAAAACATTCCATTACACCATACCCTACTTGTCAACAGTATGTTTGTTATTCATTTTTAAATTGACCATATACAATTATCATTGTAATTGCACACACATTGATGTTAGACATGCGCCTACCCCAATGCTCTGTTTCTGATGACTGGGATAAATGCAGGAGCAGATTTTAGGAGCAGGACAAGACACCCTCTTTGTGACTAATGACTGACATAAGGGCATGTGCGTGATAGGCCTATATGGCTTAGATGATTATGATGGTAATAATGCTTCTTAACAGTGTCATAAAGTGTATTTTCTTAGTCCAAGTAAAGTGACATAGGATGGTCATAATGCATTTGGACTGTTTCATAAAGTGTATTTTCTTAGTCCAAGTAAAGTGACATAGGATGGTCATAATGCATTTGGACTGTTTCATAAAGTGTATTTTCTTAGTCCAAGTAAAGTGACATAGGATGGTCATAATGCATTTGGACTGTTTCATAAAGTGTATTTTCTTAGTCCAAGTAAAGTGACATAGGATGGTCATAATGCTTTATGAAAAGCTATTTCAAATATTATGAAAAAAAAATGTATGTAAAGTATTCATAACAACAACAAAGGACTTAAGAAACAAACTTTCAAACGAAAGGGAATTTCTTGGCAGGGAAAAAACACATTTGAATACATTTGGGTTTTGACACTAAGTGTCATAACCAGACAAAAAATAATGCAATATGTCAGAATAGGTGTAACTATATGGGCCATGACCGTGTTATGACCATATTATGACAGGTTATGACAAGTTTTGTCAGTTATGATATATTATGACATGGTTATGACCGTCAAGTAGTGTTACTGATATGTTTTTTCATGTTTTATAAGTAATTTTCTTGTCTGGATTTATACTTTACTTCACACATTATTCACAGAACATTAGCTGCAACAGGTGCATGTATTTCATATGTCAAATGATTAAAGATCCGCTTCAACACTGTGCTACAATATCATGCTAACCACTTTGTCTTAAATGTAATGTCATCAAAATGCTGTTACGATCTACTTTTCCTTTTCTTGATTTGTGTTATGTTGTTGAGGCATCTCAATAACACTTCCAAAGTCAAGGACTTGAATTATCGTCAACTTCCTTAACACATCCACTACAACAGCTCTACTCAAACAGACACACACTCACAAGCTTAGCACAGACAATCCTAAAGGCAGTCATTTCTCTGACTGAAACAAACCCAGCATTTCCATATCAGGCTACGCTCTATGCCCACAAGTCTGTTTGTTGCTCAGAAATGCCTCACGGTGTAGGCTTAAGGAAAACCTTATAGTTTTTAGGAGTGACAGTGGTAGGTGTTGTTCCCCTGCGTTTTTAGGAAACGCTAGGCGGCAGTGGAGTCGGCAGTGGAGTCGTCCAGTGGTTTGTAGGATGAGTCCTCTCCGCTGCTGATTTTGACGTCTTTCCCTGACCGTGATCCTTCTCCACATTCAGCATGGCCTGAGGCACCTGGGAGATGGTAAACTCCTCCTCCAAGAACAGGAAGAGAGGTCACAAGGAGTAAAACATATATTTTTTAAACTGACTTTAGAGCTGTGTGACGGGGCAACGGTCGGGATTCAATAAAAGGCTTGTTCTCAATAAGTGCGTTGCACTTGACATTTAAAGATAATTTATGCTTGAGCTGACATCCGCAGGGTGAAAATGTCGGGGAAATTGCCTTGTAAATGCAAAATTGTCGGTAGTGCAGTGTGCAGCCCTGCAACACGCCGTTGAATGAATACCGTCCATCTTCCAAATAATAAATGAATAATAGATCATAGAAATAGATCAAATGGAGAGGATGGCTGTGGTGATGATTAGACCAGCACATGGGTATCTAGTTCCTCTTCTACACAGAATGACCTGATGTGTACGTCGGTGTGGATTGAATAAACTGTATTGAACTGGTGAGGATGCTCTGACATCCTTATCAGACAACAACCTATGATGCACACCAACGCCATACACAACAACACCCTGTTCAGCCTCACCTGACCTGAACAAAGCTGCTCTCATCGTACATAGTATTGGGTATTGGGTATATGAAAGAGTAGAAAACATGGAATGGAAAGAGATCACTAAAGAGAAAAGTACAAAATGTATACAGTATACTGCTTAGTCTTTCTCTAACCTAACATTATAATTAAGTAAGGCCTATGTCCTTCCACTCAACATATACATTTGCATCCTGTTGTGTTTGTTATCATGGCAAACTTACAAACAGTATGGTATTGCAACCAACAGAGGTTCTGGTGACCAGGCTAGCTGTTGCTGTTTCATCAGAATAAAACGGAGCCATGATGTCATGGTGGAACGCTTCCATAATGCTCAGGCAGACAGGAATCTGTTCTGCTTCCAAGCTGGGGAGCGGACCCGGGAGCCCCGACAGGGCCACAGACAAAGGGCCTGAATAATGGGACTGGATTAGGGGCCTAGCACCAGGATTACACTAGCATTGCAGCCTGGTTGGTCAGCACAGCCCTAGACAGCGGTTCTTCATCTGGTCTGACCGTCACTGGCTGACCATACCAAATCAAACCTAGCCTGCCTCACTGTATGTCTGACAGAGAGAGCAGAATAGGTGTGTGTGTGGTGTGTGTGTGGCTTCAGACAATTGAAATGGCTGAAGCTCACTGATTAACTTCCTCCACTTGGACAAGAGGGTCATAAAAATCTCACTATTGACCAATATAATGTGCCACTATTGACCAATGTCATTCCATCCTAGCTGCAGTATGCCGCAATATGACATATTTTGCCAACCATATGAACTGTAATAATATCATGTCTCCAGCTTTACAAATACAGTGGGTGCCCATTGATGGTGTGTCACATCCCTCGTTGGTCAAAAACCCATCCAGATGTGTGTGTCTCTGTGTGTGTGTGTCTCTGTGTGTGTGTGTCTGTGTGCAAATCTGTGTGTGTGTCTGTGTGAGTGTGTGTCTGTGTGCGTGTGTCTGTGTGTCTCTGTGCGTGTGTGCACGACTCTATGTGTGTGTGTGTGTGTGTGTGTGTGTGTGTGTGTGTGTGTGTGTGTGTGTGTGTGTGTGTGTGTGTGTGTGTGTGTGTGTGCGTGCGTGTGTGTGTGTGTGTGTCACTGTATGCGCGTGTCATGCCCTGACCATAGAGAGCCTTTTTATTCTCTATTTTGGTTAGGTCGGGTGTGACTAGGGTGGGTAATCTAGGTTGTTTATTTCTATGTTGGCCTGGTATGGTTCCCAATCAGAGGAAGCTGTTTATCGTTGTCTCTGGTTGGGGGATCATATTTAGGCAGACATTTCCCCACTGTGTTTTGTGGGATCTTGTTTATGTGTAGTTGCCTGTGAGCACTTCATTTACTTCACGTTTCATTTGTTCTTTATTGTTTTTGTGTGTTTCATTCAATAAACATGTGGAACCCATATCAAAACAGGCAAGCCTTTTTTGCAAAATAATTGGGGCTCAAAATTATAAATATGCAGGTGAGCAGCCATATTGTTTTATTGTAAAAACACAGGCAATCATTCAGAACTTTGATAACTGTTTTTGGCAGAAAATCATCTCTACTTTGCATTGCTGTACAGGAGGCCAGTAAATACCTTGTTGACATTGGCAAAGAGGGATGTGGATATGAGAAAAAGTATCTTTATCAATGACCAAAATGATTTTTAGGGGTAGTATTATTGTCACGCCCTGGCATTAGTATTCTGTGATTTCTTTATTATGTTGGTTAGGCCAGGGTGTGACATGGGTGATTTATGTGTCTTGTTTTGTCTAGGGGTTTTGTAGTCTATGGGGTTGTGTTCAGTTGAGTGTTCTAGGTGTCTATGGTTGCCTGGAGTGGTTCTCAATCAGAGGCAGGTGTTTATCGTTGTCTCTGATTGGGAACCATATTTAGGCAGCCATATTCTTTAGGTATCTGGTGGGTGATTGTTCCTGTCTCTGTGTTTTGCACCAGTTCGGACTGTTTCGGTTTTTCCACGGTTTCTTATTTTGTATAGTGTTTTCATCTTTCATTAAAGATGTTTATAAATAACCACGCTGCATTTTGGTCCTCCAATCCTTCCCAGGAAGAAAACCGTTACAATTATTCCATGTTAAGTTTTCTATACAGTTATGAATGTTACATATTTGTCCAAATCACATTTATCTCTTTCAGATGATAGACAACATGGTCTTGATGCTGGTCACTGAGCATCCCATGGTACATTCTCCAAGAGTAGGGATGTTAATCCCTGTGTCTTGGCTAGATTCCTAACTTGGTAATTCATACTCTCATGGCCAACTTGTCCACCTCATTTGATTCTACTATCTCTGTTTGAACCTCTAGTCGTGATGTGTGCTTTCATGTTGCAGGATAAAATGGCAGTGAGAAAACAGTATTTGTTCAGCTTTAAAGTAACAGTAAAATCGAAGCCAAAAAGCGAACAAGTTGGGTTTAAGAGATTGAAGTAGGATAAGTAGTAAGCAAGCCTTTTCCGAGCCAAAACACCCATAGGGATTGAGAAACGGGTCAAATTTAGCTGATTAATTTACTTCCCTATTTACGTCAAATCCTGAATCATGATTCACCAGTACTAAAACAAGTCTATAAAATGCACAAATAATGAGACAGGAGAGAAACACTAAAATGTATCTTTGTTCGATTCAGATTAAAAAGTTAGGTTACAAGTCGAACAGAACCTTGAAACGTCACTGTCTGATTATCTTCATGCTTGTGGCTCTGTTAGCCATTGCTATTAAGTATTCATAATTTCCTAGATGGTTGTATAGTTTAATATTGTACCACTAACCATTCAGTCAGGAAGCTTTAAGCTTTTGTTAATCAGCTTGGTTGCTGTTATAAAAGGGATTACAGCTGGTGGTTCAACAGAGATGCTTAACCACCATCTCGCTGATGTCATCAAGTGTGGGTCCATTGGGTGCAAACTTCCCCCAGCGATAGTGCACAAGGCAAAAAAGAGATAGGAACAAGGTTAAACAGGAAACCACATGCAGTATACGTGCCAGACTAGTGTTTTGTTACACTCAAATAAAATAAAGACATTTATGTTGGGTGTTGTTGTCAGCCCTTACACAGACTAAAGTACAGATGCTTAAGTAAAGATCTGTGTCTAAGATGTACTGTATACCATATCTCGTTCAAACTGTCCATAATCAGAGTTTATTACCAGTTTATAACTCACTCCTAACTACGAGTGAGTTATAAACTGAAATAATATATAGAAACATTTGTATGTAGATGGCCACCTCAGTCTGAATATCTGATTACATTTTCCTTTGTTGCATGTGTTATACATGTTTAATAATTAATCTCATTACGAATGCAATGGTTTTATTTTTGCAGTTGATCACTCACTATACCATTGTGAGCCAGTGTTGGCACACACAAGTCAAGACCCAGACAGACACAATGGCCTCCGTGGCTGTACCTCCTACTTTCTGTCACAGACACAATGGCCTCCCTGACTGTACCTCCTACTTTCTGTCACAGACACAATGGCCTCCGTGGCTGTACCTCCTACCTTCTGTCACAGACACAATGGTCTCCGTGGCTGTACCTCCTACCTTCTCTCTGGGTACAGAGGCCTTCTCTCTACCCAAACTACCCAAGGCCCACTAATACTGGGCTGGTTGAGAGATCAGCTCGACGCTCCCACACCGATGGAGCCAGCTTTGTTTATCTAAAGCCTGGGGGGCATGTTTTTACCAAGAGCAGGATGTAGGCCATTGAGTGGTGAAGATCCAGAACCTTTGATTATTTATCGCAGTGTTGGCCCAGCACAGAGGGCTGAGGGGGCTCCGTTACTGGTAAAGAGAAGCTAGGGAGAGGAGATGCCGCAAAAGACACATGGTTTACAGATCTGGTTGCACTTTGTCTTGGAAATGAGAGATCATATGAGTGAGTGGAGAGAGACAGGGTGAGGGATAGAGGGGAGAAATAGGGGGAGACAAGTGGGTGTTCAAAAAGTGATCGACAGTATGGGGCGCGAAATAGATACGGTGTGTTTACACTTTACTCCCCCCACCTCTTCTATATTCTAACCAAGGTCTGTCTCTTTCTCCTGTCAACACTGCTACGGGACAAACCCCATGGTTCAGATCCACCGTGCCATTCCACCTATAGTGGGGGACAGGGACAGTGCATGTTTCTATGGGGCTCCCCCAAGACAAACCATGTCTTCACACACACATCCACCTCGTCTTAAGTTTCTATTTCCCAGAGTAAATGGTTTTCCATTTCCGTTACTAGAAATTACTACATTACTGATGGCACTGGAGTACCATTTGTGACCTACCACCTGGATTCAATCCTATGTAGCAAAATGTGAAATGTTTTTCTTTACAGTGGATAAAAGTAGAGACTCAGAGCTAGAAAATGGTATATCATACACTGCAGTTGAGGAACAAATGTTGTGTTCAAGTCCTACCTATTCCTGCTGCAGTATTTGAGCAGTGATAAATGTAATCAGCACTGCTCTGGTTCTCCGTGATGAGACCCACTTAAACATACAGCTATCAGTACATCTTGTGGATCATGTGGTGATGTGGTGGGTGGGACTATGACAAGGAGAGAAAAAAGGCGTGCACAAAACCTCAAATGCACTGCACATTTTGCAGTTTGTACACCACAAATGCCAACAGGATGTCGGTGTTACTATGTGAGGGCGGGATGACAAGCAAGGGGAGTGAGATTGGGTGTTGCCTTATAAGGGGACATTTCAAAAGTCTAGTAAGTGCTTTGCTGTACATGTTCATGGTAGGTGTTGTATATGGTTCTGTCGTCAATCTGTGTAAATAAAGAATGCATTATATTAAATACAGAAATGCTGCCATGGTTGCCTTGAGTGCTTTGGATAACACGGAGACCCGGAGCATTCTGTCAGCGATGTCCAGCAGGTCGGTGTTCCGGAGGAAGGGCGTTACCAGGGTTACGTGCTTGGTGCCATATCACGGATTCAGAAGGCCCAGAGACCAGCTCTCTGTGTCCGCGCCCACATTATCCAGAACCAGATCAAAACTAGGACGGTGGAGGAGAGAGAAAGAGAGGGAGAGAGGGAGAGTTTATTTCATTAACTGGAGAGACTTATTTTCCCACACACTAATGAGAGTTTACTGTGGCAGTGAGAGAGAGGTGCCCAATCCTTGATTACAGTTAACTGACCCAAGGGGAACAATCCTCATCCTATTCAGATAAATGCCACCATGGAGGTTTTTAAGGGATGCTGATTCTGTGTTCTACTTACCCAGAGTCAGATGAACTTGTGGATACCATTTGTATGTCTCTGCGTGCAGCATGAAGGAAGTTAGCGATCGTTTTGCGAGCCAAGGCTAACTAGCATTAACGCAATGACTGGAAGTCTACAAGTGGCCAAAGGTTTTGAGAATGACACAATTATTAATTTTCACAAAGTCTGCTGCCTCTGTTAGTATGGTGGCCATTTGCATATACTCCAGAATGTTATGAAGAGTTATCAGATGAATTGCAATTAATTGCAAACGTTATCCCCAAAAAACATTTCCACTGCAGCCCTGCCACAAAAGGACCAGCTGACATCATGTCAGTGATTCTCTCGTTAACACAGATGTGAATGTTGACGAGGACAAGGCTGGAGATCACTCTGTCATGCTGATTGAGTTTGAATAACAGACTGGAAGCTTCAAAAGGAGGGTGGTGCTTGGAATCATTGTTCTTCCTCATTCAACCATGGTTACCTGTAAGGAAACACATGCCGTCATCATTGCTTTGCACAAAAAGGGCTTCACAGGCAAGGATATTTCTGCCAGTAAGATTGCACCTAAATCAACCATTTATCGGATCATTAAGAACTTCAAGGAGAGCGGTTCAATTGTTGAGAAGAAGGCTTCAGGTCGCCCAAGAAAGTCCAGCAAGCGCCAGGACCGTCTCCTAAAGTTGATTCAGCTGTGGGATCGGGGCACCACCAATACAGAGCTTGCTCAGGAATGGCAGCAGGCAGGTGTGAGTGCATCTGCATGCACAGTGAGACAAATACTTTTTGAGGATGGCCTGGTGTCAAGAAGGGCAGCAAAGAAGCCACTTCTCTCCAGGAAAAACATCAGGGACAGACTGATATTCTGCAAAAGGTACAGGGATTGAACTGCTGAGGACTGGGGTAAAGTCATTTTCTCTGATGAATCCCCTTTCCGATTGTTTGGGGCATCTGGAAAAAAGCTTGTCCGGAGAAGACAGGGTGAGCGCTACCACCAGTCCTGTGTCATGCCAACAGTAAAGTATCCTGAGACCATTCATATGTGGGGTTGCTTCTCAGCCAAGGGAGTGGGCTCACTCACAATGTTTCCTAAGAACACAGCCATGAATAGAGAATGGTACCAACAAATCCTTCGAGAGCAACTTCTCCTAACCATCCAGGAACAGTTTGGTGACGAATAATGCCTTTTCCAGCATGATGGACCACCTTGCCATAGGGAAAAAGTGATAACTAAGTGGCTCTGGGAACAAAACATCGATATTTTGGGTCCATGGCCAGGAAACTCCCCAGACCGTAATCCCATTGAGAACTTGTGGTCAATCCTCAAGAGGCAGGTGGACAAACAAAACCCCACAAATTCTGACAAACTCCAAGCATTGATTATGCAAGAATGGGCTGCCATCAGGGTCATGTGACCCAGAAGTTAATTGACAGCATACCAGGGCGGATTGCAGAGCTCTTGAAAAAGAAGGGTCAACACTGCAAATATTGACTCTTTGCATCAACTTCATGTAATTGTGAATAAAAGCCTTTGACACTTGTGAAATGCTTGTAATTATACTTCAGTATTCCATATGTAACGGATGTGAAACGGCTAGCTTAGTTAGCGTGGGCGCTAAATAGCATTTAAATCAGTGACGTCACTTGCTCTGAGACCTTGAAGTAGTAGTTCCCCTTGCTCTGCAAGGGCCGCGGCTTTTGTGGAGCGATGGGTAACGATGCTTCGAGGGTGACTGTTGATGTGTGCAGAAGGTCCCTAGTTCGCGCCGGGTATGGGCGAGGGGACGGTTTAAAATTTGTACTGTTACACATAGTAACATCTAACAAAAATATCTAAAGACATTGAAGCAGAAAACTTTGTGAAAATTAATATTTGTGTCGACTGTATAGTAGTATTGCTTTGGGTAAGTAGAACAAGGGCTTAAACGCCAGAATCTCTCAGAATCCCATTAACCTCTCTAGGGTATGTGATCTGGCCAACATCCAGTGAGGTTGCAGAGCGCCAAATTCAAATACAGAAATGCTCATTATAAAAATTCAGAAAAGAAAACATATTTTACATAGGTTTAAAGATTAACTTTACCAATCACAGTGTCATATTTATAAAATGCTTTTCGGCGAAAGCATACCTAGCCCAGAACATACCTAGCCCAGAACATACCTAGCCCAGAACATAGCCCAGTTGACAAATTATTACAAACAGTAACCAGCCAAGCAGAAGCGTTACAAAACTCAGAAATAGGGATAAAATGAATCCCTTACCTTTGATGATCTTCATATGGTGGCAATCAGAAGACATTCATTTACTCAATAAATGTTCCTTTTGTTCGATGAAGTCTCTTTATATCCAAAAACCTCCTTTTTGTTAGCGTGTTTTCTTCAGTAATCCACAGGCCCAAACTCAGTCAAAACAATCAGACAAAAAAATCTAAATTGTATCCATAAAGTTCATAGAAACATGTCAAACGATTTTTTTTTTCAATCATCAGGTTGTTTTTTTAGCCTAAATGATCTATAAAAATGACTTATATTAAGCAAACCAGACAGCATCATTTGTTTTTATTTTTTATTGACGGATAGC
This sequence comes from Oncorhynchus mykiss, assembly GCF_057628025.1. Classification (NCBI taxonomy): domain Eukaryota; kingdom Metazoa; phylum Chordata; class Actinopteri; order Salmoniformes; family Salmonidae; genus Oncorhynchus; species Oncorhynchus mykiss. The sequence continues at coordinate 59,055,619 of NC_143040.1, forward strand.
CAGGGGCGCACTCCAACACTCAGAAACAATTTACAAACAAAGCGTTTGTGTTTAGTGAGTTCGTCAGATCAGAGGAAGTAGGGATGACCAGGGACATTCTCTTGATAAGTGTGGGAATTTTTGTGTTAAAATCTAATGAGTACTTTTGTGTGTCAAGGAAAATGTATGGAGTAAAAAGTACATTATTTTCATCAGGAATGTAGTGAAGTAAAAGTAAAAGTTGGCAAAACTGTAAATAGTAAAGTTGGGTACAGATACCCCCAAAAACTACATAAGTAGTACTTTAAAGTATTTTTACCCCACTGCTAGATGTGCTGATTGAGGTCACAGCAATGGGTTAGGGCGACACAATAGGACAGCCGGGCCCAGACACACGTATGATGTTACTCACACAAATATAAATTTTTTTTATAGAAATGATATGTCATTGTTATTTGTTATTAAGGCTTTGTATTATGTCCATGTAGCTATTGTCATGGAGATGGGGTTTGAATACCTAAGATTGCCGGTAAACATTTTCACAGTGAAAATGAAGTCATGAATTTACAGTACCAGAACATTATGGTCGTCGTCAACATCAGTATCTACATCTGTATGGAAAATGTTCAGACCCCTCCTGAAGCTCCCAGGATCAGAGTGCTGTATGGGGACGGAAAAACACCAGATAAGTAGACACAGAGTGAAAATGGAGAAAATAAAATACATTTATATCAAATCCAACACAAAAACGTGTTAAACTCTTCTATCTATTGCATGTGAACCAGTGGCTTCAGAGTGCCAAGTCCCATGCCATATCAGCCACTGCTGAAGCCCATTTCCAACGGGCCCACTATTCCACAGTACAATTCCCTCCCCATGCTCATAACCAACTGGTTTCATACAGACAGGCTTTTTATGAAATAACCAAGTGGAATAATCAACAAGATCAAAGACATGAGGATTATATGGGATGAATAGGGACAACAGCAGGGGTTAGAGGGGGAAAGAGACAAGTTGACCTCAAATTGGCAGGAGATGTGCATGTGTGTGTGTGTGTTTGCTGTTTCTTGGCACAGTTGTCCTTGTTAAGGCCTCCTGAGTTGACCAGGGCAGACCAGGCTCTGACAGACACGTAAGGAGCGGCCGCCACCTCCGTGTGACTCAGAAATTTGGGCTTTTTGGACACCGGACCCAGTCACACTCAGGACTCAAGAGTAGGTCAAAGATATAGGTTCATCCTTCAAAAGGTTAGGTAGGATAAGGGGGAAGGGAAATCTGATCCTAGATAACTTCTACCTTGAGCCTCACAAACCTCTGACCAAACCTGTCACTATCTGAAAATGTTGAGTCATCATCATCCATTAAAAATCCCTGCGTAACGATGCCAACTCAGAGCTGGCTAGTCTGTCTGCAGTCCTGCTTGCTCCTCATTTGGCTCCTCATCACACAGAAAGCCTATTTAATGAGTCTGTCATTAATGACCATGCCTCACTGAGCAGCACCATGGAGTCTAACTCTGCCGGTAGCTTTTATTCTCAAATCTGACACCATCCCAAAATTCCATTCCAGCCTAGCAATAGCATTTAGCCCACAGGAGACACCTAAAATTGCCTATACTAATGTATCCAAATGCATTCTCTCTTGAACATGCTAAAGAAAGCAGAGTATCCCTGGCAGTAGTAATATTCACTACTCATATGTTTATTGTAGAAATAGCCACAAACAAACAATGGTTTGGAAAACAAACTACAACACAAAAACATAAAGGGATCATAAACAAAACAGTACCACATTTGCACTCAACACCACAATCTCAGCCAGGCTTCCATGTTTCCAAGGGGGAATGGCCGCCCACACCTGAGAAGGAAAAAAACACTGGCTTATTAACCAACCAAGCACTGGTAACACCCTGCATGGATGGCACAGATACCAAGATTGTGACATTTTTAATTCTCTGTTTGTGTATATCTTCACATCCATATGATGGGATCGTGTTCCACTGACACACTGACGACGAGTTGACCAGTTGGCCCCAAGGTGGTGTGATGATGTAACATTATACAAACATTTATAAAATGCTCATCACCATCTGTAATTCCCGAAGGCCAAGGTACAAAACGCGTTGGTTTTACTTTTTAACCATAAAGAAGCTCTTTTATCACTGTCCTCCAAGGGTTGCTGAATATCCTTTTCACTAGGTGAAAGGGAAATTCAGGCTATAAGGAATAAGGCAAAACGCAATCAGTTCAAGTAGACAAGTACATTCAGATACGAACAGAGGCCACAAGATGACAAGAACACTGAAACTAGCTGGGAAGATCATCACTGATTAGACTGAGAGGTCTAATAAGAAACAGCAGGTCCCCACCTCTTCAAAGAGCACATCTAGGCCTACGTGTGAGGTTTAGCCTAACATTCACAGTTTGAATTTAACACCCAAACCAAATGTGCCATAGCAGTCAACTTTCCCTTTGTGTCAGAAGAGCTCTCCTCATCTCCAGGGGTGATCTATTTTGCACACTCAGATCTCTCTCTCATACACAGACCAAACGTGAATAGCAAAACAACAGATGCTCAGTCAGCTCTGAATGAGGGCAGTTTCCTTTTCACGAGACTGTGGTGTGTGCACAAAAAGGCTATTGTGAAGATGTCTCACAACTGTCTTCATATAAGCTATCTATAAAAGATCTGATAGTCTATCTTCTTTAAGAACTCTGAGAAGGTCATAGGAAAACCACTGACTTGAAATGAAGAGTTAACCTATAAAAATAAGGTCACTTCAAGGGAATTAATCGGGTGAGTGGTGAAGCAGAAGAGTCATTGTCTGTTTTGATGTTGAGTCTCTGGCCGACAATGTGTTGTTAGGTTATTTCAGTTATCCCGTATGAGCTTATGTGCTGAATACAGTACGTTGTTACAGGTGTCAAGCTTATGGGCATTTGGCAGCAGTGTGTAGGAGGGAGGTTCCTAGGTGTGAGAAGTGTGCAGAAGGGCATGAGACAAAGGAATGTGTAGCATTGGGGAAATAAGCGGTATGTGTTAATTGTAAGGGTGCCCATGGGGCTAGGGATCAGAAATGTCCAGTGTGAGAGAGGCAGGTTGAGGTTACCAGGGTTAGAGTAGAGCGAAGGGTGTCGCATACTGAGGCAGTGAGGAAAGTTGAGGAAGATGGGTCAAGGGGGAAGGATCCTTAGAGTATTCGTGTGAGTAGTAGATATGTATCAGTACAGAGAGATAGGCCAATAAATGATATATGCTTCAGTAAGATTGACTTTTTAGTTTTCATAGCAATGGTTATCAACTGTACTGCAGGGATAGAATGCAAGTCGCAGAAAATAGAGGTTGTGGTGGCAGCTGCAGAAAAGTATTTGGGTGTAAGAGATTTGACGTCAGGTTGTGTTACAGGTTGTGTTGAGTGGTGGTGTCCCCTTCTTTCAGGCTGCTGGCCTGAGGTAGGACTAGATAGATTTAAATAGTGGAGTAAGGTGGTGGGTTTTTAATGAATGTAGGGTTAGAAGGTAGATTATTTGTTGATTAATTTACCTTTTATAAAGCAAAGTATAATGGAGTTGTACTCAAGTCTAATTGGTGGCGTTAATGCAACATTTATTGGATGTCAACAGCCGTTAAACTTCATAGAAGAAGAAGAAGAAGAAGAAGAAGAAGAAGAAGGAATCTATCAAGCTAGAATATCACAACAACCTCTCATGCTGACGTCAATGTGGTTAAGACCTGCAGCATGGACTTTGAGGATAACTTCCTTAGTCCATAACCCAGCGTTTTTAGTGAACCGAAAGACATCATTGCTGCCGTATCTACTGATCTCCCAAGCAGGCATGATTGTCATACGGCTGTTGGAGGTGGTGTTGAACAGTCTCTTCTGACCTCCATGGAGGAATGTTTTCACACATGGTGCTCTCCTGATTAGGAGACAAGACCCCTGACCGCATGACAACTGTCTCAAAAGATGCATGATTATGTTCATCAACTAGCTATAATATGTCAATACACTTGTTCTTCAGTCTTGTATTATCCCATTACAGTCTAAGCCCTGTCAAAGCCCGGGGGTGGGGGGGGGGGGGGGGGGGGATTGTTTTTTTAGAAGGTCATACCAAGGAAAACATTTATTTATATATATATATATATATATATATATATATATATATATATACATACATATACAGTTGGGTAAAAAAGTATTTAGTCAGCCACCAATTGTGCAAATTCTCCCACTTACAAAGATGAGAGAGTCCTGTAATTTTCATCATAGGTACACTTCAACTATGACAGACAAAATGCTGGGAAATCTCCGTCCCAGTCTCAGGTCTTTTGCAGACTCCATCAGGTTTTCTTCCAGAATGGTCCTGTATTTGGCTCCATCCATCTTCCCATCAATTTTAACCATCTTCCCTGTCCCTGCTGAAGAAAAGCAGGTCCAAACCATGATGCTGCCACCACCATGTTTGACAGTGGGGATGGTGTGTTCAGCTGTGTTGCTTTTACGCCAAACATAACGTTTTGCATTGTTGCCAAAAAGTTCAATTTTGGTTTCATCTGACCAGAGCACCTTCTTCCACATGTTTGGTGTGTCTCCCAGGTGGCTTGTGGCAAACTTTAAACAACACTTTTTATGGATATCTTTAAGAAATGGCTTTCTTCTTGCCACTCTTCCATAAAGGCCAGATTTGTGCAATATACGACTGATTGTTGTCCTATGGACAGAGTCTCCCACCTCAGCTGTAGATCTCTGCAGTTCATCCAGAGTGATCATGGGCCTCTTAGCTGCATCTCTGATCAGTCTTCTCCTTGTATGAGCTGAAAGTTTAGAGGGATGGCCAGGTCTTGGTAGATTTGCAGTGGTCTGATACTCCTTCCATTTCAATATTATCGCTTGCACAGTGCTCCTTGGGATGTTTAAAGCTTGGGAAATATTTTTGTATCCAAATCCGGCTTTAAACTTCTTCACAACAGTATCTCGGACCTGCCTGGTGTGTTCCTTGTTCTTCATGATGCTCTCTGTGCTTTTTACGGTCCTCTGAGACTATCACAGTGCAGGTGCATTTATACGGAGACTTTATTACACACAGGTGGATTGTATTTATCATCATTAGTCATTTAGGTCAACATTGGATCATTCAGAGATCCTCACTGAACTTCTGGAGAGAGTTTGCTGCACTGAAAGTAAAGGGGCTGAATAATTTTGCACGCCCAATTTTTCAGTTTTTGATTTGTTAAAAAAGTTTGAAATATCCAATAAATGTCGTTCCACTTCATGATTGTGTCCCACTTGTTGTTGATTCTTCACAAAAAAATACAGTTTTATATCTTTATGTTTGAAGCCTGAAATGTGGCAAAAGGTCGCAAAGTTCAAGGGGGGCGAATACTTTCGCAAGGCACTGTAAATGTTTTTAACTGGTACCAGGGGACCTTCAGACAAGTCTTGAGGCCTGTGGGCGTCCTAGAAAAATACAACATGTACAGCAACAGTCAAAAGTTTGGACACACCTACTCATTCAAGGGTTTTTCTTTATTTGTACTATTTTCTACATTGTATAATAATAGTAAAGACATCAACACTATGAAATACCACATATGGAATCATATAGTAACCAAAAAAGTGTTAAACAAATAAAAAAATATTTTATATTTGAGATTCTTCAAAGTAACCACCCTTTGCCTTGATGACAGCTTTGCACACTCTTTGCATTCTCTCAACTAGCTTCATGAGGAATGCTTTTCCAACAGTCTTGAAGGAGTTCCCATATATGCTGAGCACTTGTTGACTGCTTTTCCTTCACTCTGCAGTCCAATTCATCCCAAACCATCTCAATTGGGTTGAGGTCGGGAAATTGTGGAGGCCAGGTCATCTGATGCAGCACTCCATCACTCTCCTTCTTGGTCAAATAGCCCTTACACAGCCTGGAGGTGTTTTTTGGGTTCATTGTCCTGTTTAAAAACAAATGACAGTCCCACTAAGCGCAAACCAGATGGGATGGCGTATCACTGCAGAATGCTGTGGTAGCCATGCTGGTTAAGTGTGCCTTGAATTCTAAATAAATCACTGACAGTGTCACCAGCAAAGCACCCCCACACCATAACACCTCCTCCTCCATGCTTCACGGTGGGAACCATACATGCGGAGATCATCTGTTCACCTACTCTGTGTCTCACAAAGACACAGCGGTTGGAACCAAAAATCTAAAATTTGGACTCATCAGACCAAAGGACAGATTTCCATTGGTAAAATGTCCATTGATGGTGTTTTTTGGTCAAAGCAAGTCTCTTATTCTTATTGGTGTCCTTTAGTAGTGGTTTCTTTGCAGCAATTCGACCATGAAGGCCTGATTCACGCAGTCTCATTTGAACAGTTGATGTTGAGATGTGTCTGATCATTGAACTCTGTGAAGCATTTATTTGGGCTACAATCTGAGGTGCAGTTAACTCTAATGAACTTATCATCTGCAACAGAGGTAACTCTGGGTCTTCCTTTCCTGAGTAGGTCCTCATGAGCGCCAGTTCCATCATAGAGCTTAATGGTTTTTGCGACTGTACTTGAAGAAACTTGACATTTTCCAGATTGACTGACCTTCATGTCTTAAAGTAATGATGGACTGTCGTTTCTCTTTGCTTATTTGAGCTGTTCATGCCATAACATGAAATTCGTATTTTACCAAATAGGGATATTTTCTGTATGCCCTCCACCAAACTTTTGACTGTCACTGTACGTGTTCGTGAGTGTCTCACCTTTCCACAGAGGGGTAATATTAGTGTGTAGTTCAAGCTGTACTGACGCTACAGATAGAAGTTGGCAGATCGGCTATACCAACTTCAGATGCTTGTGGGGGGTCATAGAGCAAAACGGAGTACACCATAGTGTTCGTAAAAGTCTCATCTTTCCATAGAGGGGTCATAATAGTATGCCAACCCGCTCTTCTCACGAAATCGCCTGTCTCAATCCACCACATCCACCAATGTCTCACTTCTGCATCTGCGGTGAAAAGTGACAGAGCTCGAGCGATGTTTGTCAGACCATGAGACATCCCGAAAATGTTGGTCTTTATTTTTACTATTTCTACATTGTAGAATAATAGTGAAGACTTCAAAACTGTGAAATAACACATATGGAAGAAGATACGTTTTGGGATGTCTCATGGTCTGACAAACATAGCTCGAGCTCTTTCACTTTTCACTGCAGATGCAGAAGTGAGACATTGGTGGATGTGGTGGATTGAGACAGGCGATTTCGTGAGAAGAGCGGGTTGGCCTAGTGCGACATGGATTGAGATGCATCCAATGCATAAAAACAGATATCTCTAGCTTAAACTGACAGATTTTTATGGGGATTTTTGTATTATGCTAATTAGATTTCCACGGTCTTCACGGACATCGACTCTAGCTAGCTAAATGAATTATATCTCAATTAAATTCATTAGAAAATACAATGGATTAAGTTGCAGATACTGTATATTATCATTTTTACAGTATGGAAGGACTCATGCTGCTGCCTCGTCTGGCAGACACCCTCTGATAGCTAATACTCAAGCTAGTGAGGTTTACTCATCCTACATCCAAACACAGAGCATGATGGTTTAGCTTCTGGAAGCGCAACATGAAGATTCCTGAGAGGGGGAGCGAGGTGTGGCAGTCCATAAGAGTCCTCAGTATGAGGTATGAGTATGAGGTGAAACTAATGAATACAGAGCTACTCAGATGGGTGATGTTATCATGGTCATGTAAAGGACAAGCCTAATCCGGCAGGGAAACATTTTTAAGGTTGAAAATAAATACATGTTGCTGCATTACCATAATTTACATTTAGGATCATTTTCTTAGTGTAGTTTCAATATTATACATTTCCATGTTGGCTCTATGCCTGGATCCCAATTTCTAAATCTCCCAAAAAGTTTTAAAAATAAAATCTGTCAATAATGGTTATTAACTGAAAATGAAATTATGTAGTTTCTTGCAAAATCCCACTGACTTAAAATAATATTTATTTCAAAACTGTGATTCCTAAAAGATGTGTGTCTCCAGATTTGGTCCGTCAGATTTGTGTCTAAAATCCTAAGAGCGGCCCGTGAGGAGCGGGCCAGTCCAGACGGCGAAGGTGGAAATCTCAGATGATGTTGGGATCTAGAACGTCATCCACTGGAACCCAGGGCAAGCAGATGGGAGGTTCCTGGTGGAGAGCCAGACATGATCACCAGAATGGAACACGGGAACCTCACTGCAGTGGCAGTCCGCCTGCTCCTTCTGTCAGCAAAACCACTCGTCCACCACAGTGGCTTCAATCTGGATCGGGGTCCATGGGGCCAGGACCGGCTCGTACCCCAGGACGCACTGGAAGGAGACAGCCCGGTGGAGGAATGACGAAGTGAGTTCTTGGAATACGTCGCCCAGTAAAGGAACTGGGCCCACTCCCCCTGCCGTTACTGACAATGACTCCTAAGGAACCTCCCCAGCTCCTGGTTCATCCTCTCCACCTGCCCGTATAAGGCCGGTACCCGGAAGTGAGTCTGGCAGTGATCCCCAGCTTCTCCAGGAAGGCTCCATTGGGAGCCACGGCCAGAGACGATGTCCTCTGGAAGGCCATAGTGCCGAAAGACCAGCTGGAACAGGGCCTCAGCGACCTGGAGAGCGGTAGGGAGACAAGAGATAGGGATAAAATAGCAGGATTTTGAAAATCTGTCCACAACAACCATAATAGTAGTGTAACCATCAGAAGTGAGATCAATGGACAGATGAGACCAAGGCCGCTGAGGCATGGGAACGGGAAGGAGTTTCCCTGCTGGAGTGTGCCAGGGAGATATGGAACATGAGTTGACATAGTGGGGTTGTGACGTTGGCGCCATGGGAGGCCGAGGATTACCTTGTGTACGGGTGCTGTGGTGATGAAGGGAAGACTTTCCTGGTGCATGGGTCCATTGGTGAGGGTGAGTGTTGCAGTGATGTGGGTAACTGTGCCGGATCCAAATGGTCGCGTATCTAGGGCCAGGGCGGGTGGTTAGTAAACCGGCGATGTCAAGCTCCGGAGCGGGAGTGGACGTGACATGAATGAGCAGAGTCAGATACACTACAGACCCCTTCAAATTAGTGGATTCGGCTATTTCAGGCACACCTGTTGCTGACAGGTGTATGAAATCGAGCACATAACCATGCAATGTCCATAGACAAAAAATGTCAGTAAAGGCTGAACCTTGAACAGGAGTGCTGAAGCACATAGCCTGTAAAAATCGTCTGTCCTCGGTTGCAACACTCACTACCGAGTGCCAAAGTGCCTTTTGAAACAACGTCAGCGCAATAAATATTCGTCAGGAGGTTCATGAAAGGAATTTCCACAAGCCTAAGTTCACCATGCACAACGCCAAGTGTCGGCTGGAGTGGTGTAAAGCTCGCCCGCCATTGAACTCTGGAGCAGTGGTCTTGGTCAATATTTTTTTACTAGACCTTAGTGAAGTGTTGCTTCCATAATTTGAGACTAGTCTTAATTTGCAAAACTAGTTTGCAAGATGTTCATGGTAGTCTGCATAGTGTATATTTGACCTAAAAATGAGCAAGGAAGTTGGATACTACCAAAGATGTTTATAGATAGACCACAGCCTGCTGTTTCCAATGGGAACAAATGAGTCATAGCGGTCAGAACAAGCAAGGTGACAGAGCCAAGCACGAGCTAGCAAGATTCAAATTGGTCTGTTCTAGCACACATCTGCATATTTCAGTAAGGGAATAACTACTCTGTGAAGTGCACATGTGCAATAACTCAATTCGCATTTGTACTTTGTCTAAACAATGACATTTTATAAACTTTGGCAAACGGTAAAGTCTACAAAACTTAGTCCACCCTGTTCATAACATATTTTAGTTTTGGGAACAGAAAACTGTATTGAGATCAAATGTTTAATCGATTTTGCAGAATGTCGGCCAAAATCCTTCTCCTTCCTTATTCTCCAACTGCTGGGATGGGATCCCTCTCACTACCATATTTGGTACTGAGTAGAAACGCCAAACGGATGCTTCACATTTGTACATCCGTTGAAATATCTGTCTCATTGTTCTACCTGTGTTATCGTTTTTACACTCTGGAAGGACAAAAATGTAGCTAGCTCTTGCACTCATGCTGCTTCCTCATCTGGCAAACACCATTTGACAGCTAATACTCAAGCAATTGGAGTGCGGTTTACTCATCCGATGTTGAGCTTCCAGAAGCTAAACAAACATGGTAGAACCCCCTGTCGCCGCATAAACTGAAGGTTGCTGTATATTTGGGTTGATTTGACACACAGAAAGCATGCTGAGCTTGTCAATAAGAGACGTAAGTTAAATCAACTCGTTACCAATAGCATTAGCTAGTTTGTATTCTGATTAATTTTGTCACAATGCGTGTAGTCTGCTAGCTGCAATGTAACAATTACACAACTCAATTATTACATCAAACTCTGGTGGGAGCTAGCTAGTTATTAACGTTATCACATCTAGCAAAAACGTGGTCAAAGTTGAATGGCACACATTTCCAACCATTTCAGCTGGGGTGGGTATAATTTGTGGAACGTTCCAACAGGAACATGTTCCAAAAACGTAAAATACAAGGTTGTCAACAAACAACGCATACAAAGCTGTATAGCGGCCGAATAAGATACCCGGTAGGGAGTGGGCAATTTCATTAAGTTTTTAAGTCCCCACGTTTATTCCGAAAAATGTATGTCCTCACTCTGGTAGCCTATGGACAAGAATTAAGAATATGTTACGTGGTGAGTTGATGCCTATTCGGCAGCTAGGTAGCTTCATGAATTGATCGTGCTACTTTGTATGCGTTGTTTGTTGGCAACATTGTACTTTACGACGTTTTTGGAACAGATTCCTGTTGGAACGTTACACATTATTTTCCACCCTTTCAGCAGTCCGCTCAGTCATGTTGATTCAGCTAGCATACTGGTAATAATAACAAATGGAAATAATTATACAGTACCTATTCAACATTATTTTATTGGTCTCCTTGGCTCTAAAAAATGCCTGAAATTTATCAAGAAAACCCACAATCTCAATGCTTACATCACAGTGACAGAGGAGCTGGCATTGAAACAGGCAGAGGAGGCTGAGCGCAGGCTCCTCAAAGGTGTGTGTTGTGTCTGTCTGTCTGTCTGCCTGCCTGTGTGTACTGGACGTGCATGTGTTGCACATTATGATCTGGTCTCACATTTTTATCTTCCTTGCAGGTGCCCCCAAAGGTCCACTGGATCCCTTTTGCTGTGAAGGACAACTTCTACACAGAGAACATCAAGAACACTTGTGCCTCAAATGCTGAAAGGTATATCTGCTGACAGGCCTAAAAATGAATTCATTCCTCCTCTTTACAGTTGGATGCATTTATTATTATAGTATATGTTTTGTAGAATACACTCATCCATACAATGCCACAGTGGTTCAGAAGCTCCTTGACCAGGGTGCTGTTCTCATTGGGGAAACTAACTTGGATGAGTTTGCTATAGGCTAAGGCTCTCAATCTCCCTTTAGGAAATACATGTATTTGCAGAATTACCAAAGTATTATCATATCTGTAAACTGCCCCAACCTGCATTCATGACTGAAAGTGAGTGTATAGTACCCTCCCTCCATTATTTTCCAGTGCAGGCAGTACTGACCGTGCTTTTGAACCTGTCCGGAACACCTGGAGCTACGCCGCCCCTTACAGAGAGCAGACTGGGGCTGACCCTGACTCTGACTGGGTAATCACGGAAGGCAGCTCTGGAGGAAGTGCTGCAGCTATGGCCTCTCTCACCAGCTTCCTGTGAGTCTGCAGACACAGGTCTGAGTTCAAGTTTCCCATACTGTTGCAAAATGCTGCATAATAGGAACATACTCAACCACTGTGGCTAACAATGCAACTTCCTGAGCATTGACTAATACCGTAGTTTATGTATTTATGAAGCACTTTACTTTTAGCTCGTAGTGGAGCAAAGAGACTCAACAACACCTTTTTATTGAACTCTGAAACACTAAAGGTCTTATCTCCTGGTTCTGGCCCCTGACAGCTCTTTGTGGTCGGATACAGGTGGCTCCACCCGTAACCCAGGGGCCCTGTGTGACATAGTGGCCCTGAAGCCAACCTACGGCCTGGTGTCCAGACACGGCCTCATCCGCCTGGTCAACTCGATGGAGGTCCCAGGCATCATGACTCGGGAGTGTTCATGACTCAGCCACCGTCCTGGGTCAGGCATGTTATATGGCCATCCCATGGGGCCTGTATTTTTTTCCTGACCAGGTAAAAAGTATTACTCTGAAATGTTAATTGTATGGCATGTAAAACTGCTATGTGGGGTTTGTTGACCTGGGGTGCGGGTTGTTGTGTCACACAGGTATTCTCCAAGGCCATGATGTCAGACTCTACTACCATAACCCTTCCACACTGACAGACCTACCGGGTGACTTTGATGTCAGGAACATCTGTGTGGGCATTCCCAAGGTGAGATCACCCTATCCTCCCAGTAGGATCAGGCATCTCAATTCATCCCAGTGGTTTAACATTAACATGAAGATTGTTGGTAAAACTTTGAACATGTGAGGCATGTGGCACATGCCACACATCTGTCAGACTGTTTGTCTGTCTGGTAATGCTGTTGTTTCATTGTTGATCTATGATGTGAATTAATAGCGCTCACTTAATGCAAGACAAAGACAGAAGTCCATTGCTATGAAGCCAAATAAAGTCAAATTGACCATGAGTGGATTCTAAATATTATGCTGCTATTATAACTAGCAGAGCCCTTGATGGCGACCTTTGTTTATTTTAATTGTTGCTGTATGTGTACTTCGTATTTGTTTACATTTACAAGGGATTTTGTTATTGTAAAGCAAGATTGAAATGGAATTATTTGTGAATTGTTCTCCACAGGCCACCGTAGTGGCCATGTATGCCACCAGGGATTTAACAATGTTATACAAGGATGAATCCTATCGGGGAACTACTTCCTGCTCAGACAGTAAAACACAGCAAACACATTTTTCAGTATAAACCAATACTTTTCTACTACTGTAAGATCGGTGGTCGTGTTGAGGATGGAAGCAGGAATTTGAATATTTGGACAAGAGTTAAGACAGACCCTCATGTTTGCCTCCCTTCTAACAGGAATTATGAGCACTACTTTGTGATGACCCAGCAGGTGCGTTGTCTGATAGCAGAGGACTTCAAGCAAGTGTCCAGCTCGGGTGTTGACGTGCTGCTCATGCCCACCACACTGAGTGACGCCATGCGCAACACGGACTTCATGCAGGAAGACAACCCCACACGTAGTGCCCAGGAGGACATCTTCACCCAGCAACATGGCAGGAAATAATATGTTCATCATTTAACTCTCCCTTTTCAAAGGAATTGGGTTGGAATTCCTATTTCGGTCAACCCTTTGATTACAAATCCAGATGAAGGTCTATCTGAAACAAATCATCTCCATCAGGGAAGCTGATAACTTTGCGGGCAGTTAAAGTTTAACCCATCTTTTATCCCCCTCACAGTCTGGCCTTCAAACAACCTTACCCTGCCAACCCCTCTCCCTCTCGACTTTCTTACATTTACCCCTCCAACTCTCATTTTCTGCTCCAGGACTCCTTGCTGTTTCTGTGACAACAGCGTTATCGAGCATACCTTCCCATTGGCCTGCAACTAATAGGCCCCACCCTCCAGGACAGGACACTGCTGACAGTAGCCCAGTGGATAGAGCAGAAGGTGGGCTTTACCCCTATCCATTACCATGGAGATGCCGTACAGGGGGAGCGAGGTGCGGAGGTCCATAAGCGAGAGCAGACCTCAGTTGTATGAGGTGAAACTAATGAATACAGAGCTACTCAGATGAGTGCCATTATCATGGTCATGTAAAGGACATACTCAAAGATGTATGGCCTTTTCTGGATTTGTTCTGAAGTTACTGACTTCCATTAAAGACACTTTATTACTTGCTGTTTGTCTGGCGGTTCCAAGTATGAGTTTGAATGAATGACTTAAAGATTAGGTCACGTATCCAGAAGACAAGTATTGTGAACCTGGGCGTTGAACATCAGTGGTAAGCACTGGCGTAGCATGCAGCCCCCCCCCCCCACAAAAAAAAATTAAAATGTGTTTTTGTCGAGCCACCCCAGAAAGCATATGAACACATCATAAGCCATGAAGGAAATGTTTAGAATTACAGGACATTACCTTTAAAACTGCAAAATGTTCCCTCAGCCTCATGGCAAAATGTGTAAAATAGCAGGAAATTAGCTCATAGCTCATAGATTCTTGAAAGTCGGGTCAATCCTTGTCCGGCAGGGAAATTTATTCATTTAATTTTTTTACATTTTGTTGCATTATTTGAGCTTAAAATGTACATTTTAGAGGAATATTATTTATTTCCATGTCGACTCTATGCATAGATCCCGATTTTCAAACTATCCAAAAAAGTGTAAAAGAAAGATTTCAACAAACAATATTTGAATCACAATGGTCACAACAATTTCGCCTCTAAACCGCATGCGGCGTGGACCTCCTCCAAGACTGTTGCGCAGAAGAAGTGCCAGGCCGCGCAGAGACACGAGATTAAACTTCACTGAGTTCGCCCCATTAGATTGCACCATTTAATGTGATCGAATAAACATATATGCCCCTTTTCAATGCAACAAAACAAATCTAACTTTGCAAGAGTCTGTGATTTTGTTGTAGGCAGAACCAGAGTGCCGCGGAATAGCATTCTATTGACAGGTAGCAGTGAACGGTCTTTCAATCACCCATAAGTGAATGTGCTGTTCAGGTCAGCGAGCATAGCGTGTGCACGTTTGTTGATATTCTTTGTTAGTTAGCAAGCTATTAGCCCAGTTTTAAATATTGGTCAGCAACAGCAACTGCTTCCTAGCACAAAACGTGTAGGCTACATTTCAAGCTGTCTTTGAAAAGCTAGTTGGGAAAAAAGCTTGTTTGTCTTCATTAAAGAGGCAGTGTTGTATTTTGAGAGAGGCTTGAATAAGAAAAATTACATTTTTGTCAACTAGGTAAAAAAAAAAAAAACTGTCAGATCTTTGTCTAACGTCAACTCTGTCAAAGTGCTGATAGAATGGTTGTTTTTATTGGGGATTTTCAAATAAAGCATTTTATATATAGATGTTTGTATTAAACTTTTATTTTTAGAGTTTTGAGTATCTGTCAACTCTGTCACTGATTGAGTCAATATTTTTGGGTAAATATTCAGGAAAAAAATATTTTAAATCACTGTTCTGCACCATATGCTTAAATGATTGCGATATTTGCTGTGCTAAACCTAAGGGATAATGTTTGCTTTATAAATGTTTTGTGTTCTAAATGTAGAAAAACATGTCAAAATGCTAACTAAATTAGCCCTGGAGCATTATATAGTGGTATAAAACAAGTTTGGAGATTTGTGCTACATATTTGAATAATCTAATGTTAAAATTAAACAAGCCAAAGCCTTTTAAACAGTTATTGGTCAATAATTGTTAAATGCCTTTTATGGTGTCTGACGGAGTTGACATAAATCCAGTTAGTTGCAATTTAGGAAAAAACATAAATTAGGTTGTTTATGGTGTGATAGCTGATACTTTGGTCTCTCAAAATATATATTTCAAATGTTGTTCATATTAATGTTAAATTGAGATTGTCCCATCTTTCACGAATCCCTGAGCTCTGAAACGGCAACATTTCTCTCCGACTCTTGGGAAAATGTGCAAAAGAGCATGACATTAGCTATAATACTGCACATTTTTTGCTCTGCCCCATAAAAAATGGGGGGCTTGATCAGACCTTGCGGGGTGGAGAAAATCTCACATCCCATTAGTCTATAACATTGGACAGGCAGCCTCCCCTGAGCTGAGGGAAATCCATTCATTACATACAGTAATACAACTGCTATATTTCAGGTGTAACGTGACCATGAAATGTGGAAGTTGGCCTTGACTAAGAGATGTTGTTCCAAATAAACCTGCACACATGTCTGAAGATAAACACAAGTAGTTTTTGATTTGTACAGAGAGAACCCTTTCATGAGTTTCATTAGGGACATGTTTACACATCTGTCTGGTCATAATGGCCATTATTAATACAAATGAGCCTTTATCCGGTTTAACTCAGGTTTTTTGTGCAAAATTACAATGTTCTGGTTAATAGTGGGGGCCTTGGAAAAAACACAAAATGGGCCGGTGTGTTAGAAATGCCAGAGCTGATTTTTGGTCCTAACTTTCCATACACAGTTCCGCTAGGTAACCTTTCCCAGGCAATATTAATCTGATATGTCTACCTCATTTGACCTGATAAGATTAGCGTAACAAATGTTTCAGAAGATGTTTTTGTAATTTTGAGAAGGGTTGTTCATGTGTGCAGTTCCAAACAGTGCACAGGAGACGGTTGTGAGAAGATTCGTTTGCCTTAAGCTAGGTTACCATACCCTGAGGCATGGTGGAGTAAGAGGGCACAACATAAACACGGAGTCTGATATAGAGATTCTGTCTAATTTTAACCCACGTATAGGAGGGATAATTTCATCCTCGTAAAGGTTACGTTTAGGATTAGGTGTAGGATAATCTGGGCCCGTATTCACAACCCAAACTGTGGTAGCCTAAATATCAGATGAACAGTAATTTTCATTGCAGTTACAGAGCTGTAGTGAAAACTCACTAGCGACATGAATGCAGTATGTTTGCACTGAAGGACACACACAGGCACATACATACATACACTGACACAGCGGATAACTCAGAGCCCTGCCTTTCCTCTTGTGACCTTTGACATTCTCTCTGTTGGACATGTGGATTTGTGTTGTATCCCCCTCTCCCCTCTTTCTTCCGTACCCCTTCCTCCACCCCCCTGTGCTCTTTCCAGCACTCCCCATTTAGTCCTGACCCCATCACCACTCATTATGCAAATGTAACCCGCGCTCTGCTGCAGTGACGGACAGGAGAGAGGGACATGTTAATAAAATCTTTGTTCTGTAACAGTAGATACTGTGTTATGGCTTGTTTCCACACTATATTGATTTATCAAGATCATGTGCAAATGAACTACCTACATTTAACCTTATAGTCATCTGCCCATGTGATTCGCATACTATAACATACAGTATATGGCACAAAACTGGGAAAATGATAAACATAATCTCAGTGTTCTCGGAGGTGGATGCCAGCATCTGTTTTACAGCAAGAAGAAAAGAAAGCGATGAAAAGCAATGACCACATGAGCCCATTATTAAATCATATTTCTGTCTGCACGGACATCGTTGGGGACTTTGCATTGCGAAAATAACCCATGCTCAGGATGTCTTCTTCCTGCTCATTCAAGTGGAAAGCAGGTGAGGATAATAACCAAATTTGTGAAGTGTGTTTAGGCCTGTTAGAGCTGGGGACTGTGTGTGCGCGTACATGTGTTTGTGTGGGTGTGTGTATGTATCTGCGTGTATCTAAGCCCTGTTAGAGCTGGGGACTATGTGTGCGCGTGCGCGTATGCATGTTTGTGTGGGTGTGTGTATGTATCTGCGTGTATCTAAGCCCTGTTAGAGCTGGGGACTGTGTGCGTGCGTACGCTGGGCACCGTCCAGGTGATGGGATGTTGAATGTGGTTGTCCTATCCTCACTCAAAAGATAAACAGTCAGGCCTATCTCTAAAGAAAACAACTGACATTCCCCAAAGACCAATAAAGTCAGTTGTATTTTTAAGCCATGTAAATACAGAATACAAACCAACACTGTGTGCTATTATAGTGGTGGTGATGAAACGATAGAGAAACCTACTGTTTGTGACGAGAGCTGCCATCCACAATCAGCCACTTAAACGTCAACACCATCTCATTTCCAAACCTCCATGGACTGGGCAGTGGTGGAAAGTTCTCCTCCCTTCCGCCACAGGTCACAGCCCTGCCATGCAATGGAGGCCAGCAGCATGATAGTCTGTAGCACATCGCAAAATGTCACAGGGTAATGGCAAAGGCGCAGGCTGGGTTATCTTTCTGCAAACAGCCAATAGCTGTACAGAGATTTGATCTCTCCACTGTCCTGAGGAATTTGCTGTGTATCTGCATTACTATCATATGGTTAGGGCTGGTCTGGTTTCCCATGTAGACATGGATTCTGACTCTGTCTGAGAATGGGAACAGGACGTGGCGAGAAGCTTAGTTTGGGTGCTATCCCTTCCATTGGTTTCAATACAGATTTGGAAGACAAAGCCACACATACACACCCTTATAAAACTGTGCCTGATGGTCATGCTACACGTAACATTTCCATATCATAATCCAATAACATTCTCCTATCTCCTTCCACCCTCATGCTGAGTTACATTAGGCCCACTGTAGCACTCTGGTGTCAGACAGATGGATTACAGAAAGGGCTAGTGCGTATGTCTGGTGTCATTAGATCACAATGGTGACAAGAAGGTTGCCGATGACAATCTGGCTTAGGTACAGATGATTGGATGATTGCCCTGTCATTACTAGCAGAGAACCCAATTAAAAGTGGACTTGATTAGACCCCTGGTGCACTTTGTGTCCTGAGTGTTAAATAGAATCACCACTGTGTTAAGAAGAAGAAGAATAGGAAATCTCACATGCATGACATAGCCCACATGTTCCTAACAAAGTATGTGGACACCCCTTCAAATTAGTGGAATCGGCTATATCAGCCACACCTGTGTATAAAATCGAGCACACAACTATGCAATCTCCATAGACAAATATTTACAGTAGTATGGCCTTACTGAAGAGCTCAGTGACTTTCAATGTGGCATCATCGTAGGATGCCACCTTTCCAACAAGTCAGTTAATCAAATTTCTGCCCTGCTAGAGCTGCCCCGGTTAACTGTAAGTGCAGTTATTGTGAAGTGGAAACATCTAGGAGCAACAGTGGCTCAACTGTGAAGTGGTAGGTCGCACAAGCTCACAGAACAGGACCGCTGGGTGCTGAAGCACGTAGCACATAAAATCGTCTGTCCTCGGTAGCAGCACTCACTAGCAGCACTCTGGAAGCAATGTCAGCACAGTAACTGTTTGTCTGGAGCTTCATGAAATTGATTGCCATGGCCGAGCAGCCGCACACAAGCCTAAGATCACCATGCACAATGCCAAGCGTCGACTGGAGTGGTGTAAAGCTCACCGCCATTGGACTCTGGAGTGATGAATCACGCTTCACCATCTGACAGTCCAATGGATGAATCTGGGTTTGGCGGATGCCAGGAGAACGCTACCTGCCCCAATGCACAGTGCCAACTGTAAAGTTTAGTGGAGGAAAAATAATGTTCTGGGGCTGTTTTTCATGGTTCGGTCTAAGCCCCTTAGTTCTAGTGAAGTTCTAGTTCTAGTGAAATCTCAACACTACAGAATACAATGACATTCTAGACGATTCTGTGCTTACAACTTTGTGGCAACAGTTTGAGGAAATCCCTTTCCTGTTTCAGCATTACAATGCCCCTGTGCACAAAGCGAGGTCCATACAGAAATGGTGGAAGAACTTGACTGGCCTGCACAGAGCCCTTAACTCAACTCCATCAAACACCTTTGGGATGAATTGGAATGCTGACTGCCTGCAAGGCCTAATCACTTCAACATCAGGGCCCGACGTCACTAATGCTGTTGTGGCTGAATAGAAGCAATTCCCCGCAGCAATGTTCCAATCTAGTGGAAAGCCTTCCCAGAAGAGTGGACAGCAAAGGGGGGACAAACTCCATATTAATGCACATTATTTTGGAATGAGATTTTCAACAAGCAGGTGTCCACATACTTTTGGTAATGTAGTGTAGAGACCTACTGTGTATCATTCTGTTTTTGTATTGTTCTGTTCTTGAGAAAGGAATATCCACACCCCTATATCATGTACATTTAATAGTCAAATTACCTCTCCCTTTTGCCTGACTGTTGTTGTAAGTCACTGTCCTTCATGTTATTTGTCTGAACAATCAGTAATCAGTTAAAAATGTTTCATAATGATGTCTCCTTAGAAGCTACTGAATGAGAACAGGAGAACATCAGGGGAAAACTGCTGATATATTGGCTCTGACCAGTCACTGTTACACAGCAACTCATTGACATTATGCCTAAAGTATGTGTTTAAAAGATCTAGAGTGCTTTTAGCCTGATTGAATAGTGACATAACGTCAGCGTAATCCTTTTCCAAGGATACGGTTTGTGATTTTTGGAAGGTCCTTGAAATTCAATATCCTTTATGCTGGGATATGTATGACTTACAAAGCAAGCCCAATGTTTTTCTACTAAATGTACTGTATGAACCAAATCAATGTTTATTGGTCACGTACACAGATTTGCAGGTGTTACAACAGGTGCAGCGAAATGCTTATTTTACTAACTCCAACAGTGCAGTAGAATGTCTTGCAAATACAATATAAATACACAAACAATATTTTAAAATGTAAACAAGAAATCAAGAAATAACAATCCAAAGCAGATACACTGAGTATCATGGGGCATGAACTCTACTATTGAGAGTGAAAATCCAAGCAGCTTTGCAGTTTTTGACAAAAATCGGTGCACCTGGCACCTACTACAAAACCCCGTTCCCATTCACCCTCTGAATGACACACATACACAATGCATGTCTCAATTGTCTCAAGGCTTCAACATCCTTTAACCTGTCTCCTCCTCTTCATCAACACTGATTGAAGTGGATTTAACAAGTGACATCAATAAGGGATCATAGTTTTCACTTGGATTCACCTTGGATTCACCAAACTGCAAAATTGGAACGAAAATGGCATCACACCAGACTGGAAGTCTTCCGACTAGCTTGGAAAGACAGTACCGTGCAGTACCGAAGAGCCCTTACTGCTGCTCGTTCATCCTATTTTTCTAACTTAATTGAGGAAAATAAGAACAATCCGAAATTCCTTTTTGATACTGTCGCAAAGCTAACTAAAAAGCAGCATTCCCCAAGAGAGGATGGCTTTCACTTCAGCAGTGATAAATTCATGAACTTCTTTGAGGAAAAGATCATGATTATTAGAAAGCAAATTACGGACTCCTCTTTAAATCTGCGTATTCCTTCAAAGCTCAGTTGTCCTGAGTCTGCACAACTCTGCCAGGACCTAGGATCAAGAGAGACGCTCAAGTGTTTTAGTACTATATCTCTTGACACAATGATGAAAATAATCATGGCCTCTAAACCTTCAAGCTGCATTCTGGACCCTATTCCAATTAAACTACCGAAAGAGCTGCTTCCTGTGCTTGGCCCTCCTATGTTGAACATAATAAATGGCTCTCTATCCACCGGATGTGTACCAAACTCACTAAAAGTGGCAGTAATAAAGCCTCTCTTGAAAAAGCCAAACCTTGACCCAGAAAATATAAAAAACTATCAGTCCTATATCGAATCTTCCATTCCTCTCAAAAAAAATTGAAAAGGCTGTTGCGCAGCAACTCACTGCCTTCCTGAAGACAAACAATGTATACGAAATGCTTCAGTCTGGTTTTAGACCCCATCATAGCACTGAGACTGCACTTGTGAAGGTGGTAAATTACCTTTTAATGGCATCAGACTGAGGCTCTGCATCTGTCATCGTGCTCCTAGACCTTAGTGCTGCTTTTGATACCATTGATCACCACATTCTTTTGGAGAGATTGGAAACCCAAATTGGTCTACATGGACAAGTTCTGGCCTGGTTTAGATCTTATCTGTTAGAAAGATATCAGTTTGTCTCTGTGAATGGTTTGTCCTCTGACAAATCAACTGTAAATTTCGGTGTTCCTCAAGGTTCCGTTTTAGGACCACTATTGTTTTCACTATATATTTTACCTCTTGGGGATGTCATTCGAAAACATAATGTTAACTTTCACTGCTATGCGGATGACACACAGCTGTACATTTCAATGAAACATGGTGAAGCCCCAAAATTGCCCTCGCTAGAAGCATGTGTTTCAGACATAAGGAAGTGGATGGCTGCAAACTTTCTACTTTTAAACTAGGACAAAACAGAGATGCTTGTTCTAGGTCCCAAGAAACAAAGAGATCTTCTGTTGAATCTGACAATTAATCTTGATGGTTGTACAGTCGTCTCAAATAAAACTGTGAAGGACCTCGGCGTTACTCTGGACCCTGATCTCTCTTTTGAAGAACATATCAAGACTGTTTCAAGGACAGCTTTTTTCCATCTACGTAACATTGCAAAAATCAGAAACTTTCTGTCCAAAAATGATGCAGAAAAATGTATCTATGCTTTTGTCACTTCTAGGTTAGACTACTGTAATGCTCTACTTTCCGGCTACCCGGATAAAGCACTAAATAAACTTCAGTTAGTGCTAAATACGGCTGCTAGAATCCTGACTAGAACCAAAGATTTTGATCATATTACTCCAGTGCTAGCTTCCCTACACTGGCTTCCTGTTAAGGCAAGGGCTGATTTCAAGGTTTTACTGCTAATCTACAAAGCATTACATGGGCTTGCTCCTACCTATCTCTCTGATTTGGTCCTGCCGTACATACCTACACGTACGCTACGGTCACAAGACGGAGGCCTCCTAATTGTCCCTAGAATTTCTAAGCAAACAGCTGGAGGCAGGGCTTTCTCCTATAGAGCTCCATTTTTATGGAACGGTCTGCCTACCCATGTAAGGGACGCAAACTTGGTCTCAACCTTTAAGTCTTTATTGAAGACTCATCTCTTCAGTGGGTCATATGATTGAGTGTAGTCTGGCCCAGGAGTGGGAAGGTGAACGGAAAGGCTCTGGAGCAACAAACCACCCTTGCTGTCTCTGCCTGGCCGGTTCCCCTCTTTCCATTGGGATTCTCTGCCTCTAACCCTATTACAGGGGCTGAGTCACTGGCTTACTGGGGCTCTTTCATACTGTCCCTGGGAGGGGTGCGTCACCTGAGTGGGTTGAGTCACTGATGTGATCTTCCTGTCTGGGTTGCCCCCCCCCCCCCCTTGGGTTGTACCGTGGCGGAGATCTTTGTGGGCTATACTCGGCCTTGTCTCAGGATGGTAAGTTGGTGGTTGAAGATATCCCTCGAGTGGTGTGGGGGCTGTGCTTTGGCAAAGTAGGTGGGGTTATAACCTTCCTGTTTGGCCCTGTCCGGGGGTGTCCTCGGATTGGGCCACAGTGTCTCCTGACCCCTCCTGTCTCAGCCTCCAGTATTTATGCTGCAGTAGTTTATGTGTCGGGGGGCTAGGGTCAGTTTGTTATATCTGGAGTACTTCTCCTGTCCTATTCGGTGTCCTGTGTGAATTTAAGTGTGCTCTCTCTAAATCTCTTTTTCTCTCTCTCTCTCTTGGAGGACCTGAGCCCTAGGACCATGCCTCAGGACTACCTGACATGATGACTCCTTGCCGTCCCCAGTCCACCTGGCCGTGCTGCTGCTCCAGTTTCAACTGTTCTGCCTTATTATTATTGGACCATGCTGGTCATTTATGAACATTTGAACATCTTGGCCATGTTCTGTTATAATCTCCACCCGGCACAGCCAGAGGAGGACTGGCCACCCCACATAGCCTGGTTCCTCTCTAGGTTTCTTCCTAGGTTTTGGCCTTTCTAGGGAGTTTTTCCTAGCCACCGTGCTTCTACACCTGCATTGCTTGATGTTTGGGGTTTTAGGATGGGTTACTGTACAGCACTATGTGATATCAGCTGTTGTACGAAGGGCTATAGAAATACATTTGATTTGATTTGATTTGGTCAGTCTATGGCATGGAAAGAACAGGTGTCCTTAATGTTTTGTAAACTCAGTGTTTACACAGGCAGCTCAATGCTGATATGTGTTCCACTAATTGGTCTTTTGACCAATCACATCAGATCTTTTTACATAAGATCTCTTTCAGAGCTGATCTGATTGGTCAAAAGCCATTTTACCATTTTCCTTCCAAATTATATAGCGTCTATACACACCATGTATTTAGACTCTGGATTCTCACACATACTCACTCTATGTCTGCGTTTAGACAGGTAGCCCAATTCTTATAATTGTTTTCACTAATGGTCTTTTGACCAAT
The DNA here is from genome assembly GCF_057628025.1 of Oncorhynchus mykiss. NCBI lineage: Eukaryota > Metazoa > Chordata > Actinopteri > Salmoniformes > Salmonidae > Oncorhynchus > Oncorhynchus mykiss. Next base: position 59,079,551 of record NC_143040.1, read on the forward strand.
CACATCAGATCTTTTCACATAAGATCTCTTTCAGAGCTGATCTGATTGGTCAAAAGACCATTAGTGAAAACAATTATAAGAATTGGGCTACCTGTCTAAACGCATACATAGAGTGAGTATGTGTGAGAATCCAGAGTCTAAATACATGGTGTGTATAGACGCTATATAATTTGGAAGGAAAATGGTATGTACAGCAGTAGATCTATTAGGATGAGCTATGTCGAGAATACAGTATATCAAATCAAATCAATTTTTATTGGTCACATACACGTGATTAGTAGTGAAATTCTTGTGCTTTTAGCTCCGACAGTGCAGTAATATCTAACAAGTAATATCTAAAAAAAATTACACAACCTATACCCAATACACACAAATCTAAGTAGGAATGAATTAAGACTATATAGTACATATGGACGAGCGATGTCAGAGTAGAATGGACTAATATACCGTAGAAGAGTATAGAATACAGTATATACATATGAAATTAGTAATGAAAGATATGTAAACATTATTAAGTGACTAAGATACCAATGAATAGTATAGAATACAGTATATATACGTATGAGATGAGTAATGCCAGATATGTAAACATTATTAAAGTGACTAGTGTTCCATTCTTTCAATTGGCCAGTGATTTCTAATCTATGCCTGTAGGCAGTCTAATGGCCTTGAGATAGAAGCTGTTTTTCAGTCTCTCGGTCCCAGCTTTGATGTACCTGTACTGACCTCGCCTTCTGGAGGATAGCGGGGTGAACAGGCAGTGATGTCCTTGATAATCTTTTTGGCCTTCCTGTGACATCGGGTGCTGTAGGTGTCCTGGAGGGCAGGTAGCTTGCCCCCGGTAATGTTTTAGGCAGACCGCACCACCCTCTGGAGAGCCTTGCGGTTGCGGGCGGTGCAGTTGCTGTACCAGGCGGTGATACAGCCCGACAGGATACTTTCAATTGTGCATATGTCAAAGTTAGTGAGGGTTTTTGCTGTCAGCAAATTGAAGTGAGTCTAGAAGTGAGTCTAACTTTGTGGAAATTAATATTTGTGTCATTCTCAAAACTTTTGGCCACGACTGTACAGTACATGGAGCATTAGTATCAAGGTGCAGATCTGAGTACTGTAAAGGTAGCTGGCTAGTGATGGCTGTTCAACTGTCTGATGCCCTGGTGATAGAAGCTGTTTCTCAGTCTCTCGGTCCTGGTTCTGATGCACCTATACTGTCTGTCTGCTAAATGGAAGCAGAGTGAACAGACCATGGCTGAGGTCCTAAAGGATCTTCTTGGCCTTCCTTTGACACTGAGTGCTGTAAATGTCCTGGAGGGTAGGCAGTGTGCCCCCGATGATGCGTTGGGCTGACCACACCACACTCTGGAGATATCCTTGATAATAAACACATTTAGCATCTCCTGGCTGTTACAGACCTTTGGAGCATCTACATTTTAAAAAAGTCTAGTAAATCCATTTACTAGATTATACCATCACAATGAATCACTTATTTATTTTAGACCGGTCTAAAGAAACATTATAAGGAGAAAATGTTGTCTATTTCAGAAGAACAGAATTTGCATACTCTGAGATGTCCATCTGTTAGGCCCTGATATGCCTATTCCATATGGCTGTGGGATATACTAATTAATTTAGCAGACAAAATTTACTTAGAATTCCGTGACATTGTTTTTTTATTATATTATAGTATGAAGAATACAATTGAACATTACTGAATAAAATAGAAAGGATATTTTCTCCAAACTATTTAAAAGGAAGTACGCACCTGCGGCTATTCTGTGTTGAGAGGTTAACAAACAAACAGGTCCTCCTAAAGTGCATTCGAAAAGTATTCAGACCCCTTGACTTTTTCCACATTTTGTTACATTACAGCCTTATTCTAAAATTGATTAAATTATTTTTTTTACCCTCATCAATCTACACACAATACCCCATAACAACAAAGCAAAAACAGGTTTTAACTTTTTTTTGCAAATGGATATTTTTTTTAAAAAGTTACAAAAAAAAGTTTTCACACCATTCACTCAGTACTTTGTTGAAGCACCTTTAGCAGCAATTACATCATTGAGTCTTCTTGAGTATGACACTACAAGCTTGGCACACCTGTGGAGAGTTTCACCCATTCTCTGAAGGTGAAAATCATCCCCACAGGATGATGCTGCCACCACCAGGCTTCACCGTAGGGATGGTGTCAGGTTTCCTCCAGATGTGATGCTTGGCATTCAGGCCAAAGAGTTCAATCTTGGTTTCATCAGACCACAGAATCTTGTTTCTCATGGTCTGAGTGTCTATAGGTGCCTTTTGGCAAACTCCAAGTGGGCTGTCATGTGCCTTTTACTAAAGAGTGGCATCCATCTGGCCACTCTACCATAAAGGCTTGATTGTGGGTGTGCTGCAAAGATGGTTGTCCTTCTGGAATATTCTCCCATCTCCACAAAGGAACTCTGGAGCTAGGTTAGAGTGATCATTGGGTTCTTGGTCACCTCCCTGTGTTCTTGAGGACCTACAATGCTGCAGAAATGTTTTGGTACCCTTCCCCAGATCTGTGCCTCGATACAATCCTGTTTCGGTACTCTACGGACAATTCCTTCGACCTCATGGCTTAGTTTTTGCTCTGACATGCACTGTCAACTGTGGGACCTTATATAGATATACAGTATACTAATTAATATGTGTGAAATTAGTTTTGATTTAGACTGGACCATTATCATGAACCTGTCTCGGGACAGGGGCATGGGGGGATTTTTGAAATCTATTAACTTAAATTGTGAATAGAGGAAGCTTTTCCTGTGGTTCATTTTCATGCCACCCAGGTAGGCTTTTGACTGCCGTCATGACTCGTGACCGCCAGTGTGCCAGTAATACGGTCACTATAACAGCCCTAGGCACTGTAGCAACATAGACAAAATCATCACAGAATGTGCATGACAGACATACAGTACTGTAGCTTTTTGATAACGCTGGTGATTTCTGGAATGCGGATTTCTGGCTCAAGGACCCTGTATCCCCGTATCTCTCGTCAAGTGGTGAGAGTACATAGTGTCCCTCAGGCCATATGCCCTCACCTGCCCTCTACCCACTCTGATAACATACCTCTCGAACCCCCTCCACCCTTCCTCTGCCCCCATCCCCTTCCCCTCCCCTTTTTCTCTCTCTTCCATTCACTTGCTTTTAATCCCCAACCTTTACTCTTTCCCCACTCTCCACCTTCCAACCACAACCCCCCACACCACCACTCAGGTTTCTCTATAGGTTTCAGGTGGGGGGCGGGGGGCGGGGGGGGGTCTGCGTGTTAAGGAGAGTGGAACACACACTGGATTGAAGGGGTCATGCAGTGGTGACTATAGTGAAAGAGTGGCCAAACCCTCTCTTCACGTCTCCCAAATGAGTTTACCTCTGAAACATAAGATGGGAGCCTTGGAGGGACAATGGGGCTTTTGTTATGCAATCAGGGAGGGATGAAGTTCCCACAGTGATGAAAACTGGGGGTCAGAATGCATGGTGCGTGTGTGTCTGTCTTTATGTGTGTTTATTTGTAAATGGGGTAGCTGTTTCTGTATTTGGGGGTGCAGGTCAGGTCCAAAAGGGACCTTGTTCTGTCCAGAGGGGCAAACCAGGGAAGTAGTGACTGGGGGAAACACGGGTCTCCTCACATTAAATTATTAACTGGTGTCATGACGTTGTCCTGGGGGGTAGGTTTATGACAGTCATAAATACCTCTTCCCCCCTTTTTCCTCTCTCTACCCTACTGATGTTACATTTGTAAACCCCTTGGTTAACATAGAGATTCTGGGAACATCAGAAGGTGGAGGGAAATGAACTATTTTCTGGTAATCCGACCAATTGAACATATGTGGTGGTACTTAATGAATATGATGTCAGTTCGGTTGTCATCTGAGACATTCTCATCAATGATAAGATGACATAAACTCTACAGTGGAAAGTCTACACATCAGAGTTATCGGATTCACATGGAATTGTTGTTCAATTTAAATGTTTGAATATGAAATGATTCGTGGTGGGATGAAATGTGATTTTAGCTTCTAAAATGTGAGATTTGGGTTTTCATAAGATAGGGCTCAGCTCAATCAGTGGCCCGCTCTGTGAAGGGACATGGGCTATAAAACTTTTCAAACACGCCCTCCTCTCCCTTCCTATATAAGCCCTTGACAACAATGTAACCTCCTGTTCCGAGGATGTGAGGACGACGGTCTGATGTCAGAATGGTTCAGATAATAACTACAGAACGAAGCCAATATCAGCGTGAGCTTTGGTTGCGAATGGTATGAACTTTGAACTCTTATTCACTACAGAAGTGATACCTCCTAGCCGTTGAGTTAGCAACAGTCGCTGCAAACGAGGGTTAGGAAGGAACAGACAGAGCATCCCGTCTACCACACAACGACGTTCCTACAACGTATTCAATTTACCAGCAGAGACATTCTTCAAGGGACAAAGGACTCGGTTGGGCAACACGGCCTTCCATCTACCACCAACCTGCCGAAACGCAGCTCAGAGTATATATTTATTGCATTTTCCTTTTCCAAATGGACGGTAATTTAGAATGCATAAGATACTGTATTTACGATAGCACAGCTTCACCCTTTGTTCCTCAGTCTTCCCGCTCTTTCACTCAAACCCAGACCCTTTTCTTTTGTGTAACCAGCTGTCATATCTGTTCCGCCAGCTAGGGATGTTTTCCTTTATGACGTAATTTGTAATCAAGTTATGACTTAAAAATGTGTATGTGTAATTCTGTGTGATTAGTTAGGTATTTAGTGAATAAATAATTAAACCCAATTTTGTATTGCTGATACAACTTGTTAGCCAGGGTTGGTGCAGATAACCAAGAATTGACAACTTTCAGATGAGACTGAATTAAGATGACGATTAATATTGACTGCTATTGATGTAAAATATTACTAGGTCTTTAAGACTTTATTCGGAAGATAACAGCTCTATAAATATTATTTTGTGGTGCCCAACTCTCTAGTTAATTACATTTACATGATTAGCTCAATCAGGTAATATAAATTACAGGGAAAGGAATTTATAGAATAGCATGTCATATCACTTAATCCGGCATAGCCAAAGACACGACACCGGCCTATGTAAATTATTGAGGTGTTTTTGTTTCTCCTATGTCACCAAGAGCAACAGGAAAACACTAACATGTGAGCCCCACTTGCTGACTGTGAATCTTACAGTGAGCTCTCCCAGTGACCATAACTTGAGCATCTAAATGTGATTGAGGGTAAGAGCGGATTACTGACACAAAATCCAGATCAGACCTCATCTCCTCTCAAAGTTTTGCAGACAGAGGATTTGAAGAACGAAAAAAAAGAAGCCTCTTTTTGGAGAGTTTCCTTACCAAGACCCTTAGCATGTTGATTAATACATGGCTTATAAACTCAGCAAAAAAAGAAACGTCCCTTTTTCAGGACCCTGTCTTTCAAAGATAATTCGTAAAATCCAAATTACTTCCCAGATCTTCATTGTAAAGGGTTTAAACACTGTTTCCATATTTGTTCAATGAACCATAAACAATTAATGAACATGCACCTGTGGAACGGTCGTTAAGACACTAACAGCTTACAGACGGTAGGCAATTAAGGTCACAGTTATGAAAACGTAGGACACTAAAGAGGCCTTTCTACTGACTCTGGAAAACACCAAAAGAAAGATGCCCAGGGTCCCTGGTCATCTGCGTGAACGTGCCTTAGGCATGCTGCAAGGAGACACGAGGACTACAGATGTGGCCAGGGCAATACATTGCAATGTCCGTACTGTGAGATGCCTAAGAGAGCGCTACAGGGAGACAGGACAGACAGCTGAAAGTCCTCGCAGTGGCAGACCACGTGTAACAACAACTGCACATGATTGGTACATCCGAACATCACACCTGCGGGACAGGTACAGGATGGCAACAACAACTGCCCGAGTTACACCAGGAACACACAATCCCTCCATCAGTACTCAGACTGTCCGCAATAGGCTGAGAGAGGCTGGACTGAGGGCTTGTAGGCCTGTTGTAAGGCAGGACCTCACTAGACATCACCGGTAACAACGTTGCCTATGGGCACAAACCCACCGTCGCTGGACCAGACAGGACTGGCAAAAAGTGCTCTTCACTGACAAGTCATAGTTTTGTCTCACCAGGGGTGATGGTCGGATTCGCGTTTATCGTCGAAGGAATGAGCGTTACAGCAAGGCCTGTACTCTGGAGCGGGATCGATTTGGAGGTGGAGGGTCCGTCACGGTCTGATGCGGTGCATCACAACATCATCGGACTGAGCTTGTTCTCATTGCAGGCAATCTCAACGCTGTGCGTTACAGGGAAGACATCCTCCTCCCTCATGTGGTACCCTTCCTGCAGGTTCATTCTGACATGACCCTCCAGCATGACAATGCCACCAGCCATACTGCTCGTTCTGTGCATAATTTCCTGCAAGACAGGAATGTCAGTGTTCTGCCGTGGCCAGCGAAGAGCCCGGATGGCAATCCCATTGAGCATGTCTGGAACCTGTTGGATCGGCGGGTGAGAGTTAGGGCCATTCCAACCAGAAATGTCCGGGAACTTGCAGGTGTCTTGGTGGAAGAGTGGGGTAACATCTGGCAAATCTGGTGCAGTCAATGAGGAGGAGATGCACTGCAGTAGTTAATGCAGCTGGTGGCCACACCAGATACTGACTATTACTTTTGATTTTGACCCCCCATTTGTTCAGGGACACATTATTCAATTTCTGTTAGTCACATGTCTGTGGAACTTGTTCAGTTTATATGTCTCATGTCCTTTTGCTGAGTTTTGCTGAGTTTATATTGGGTAAATATATTAAACAAATATTATTATTCACTGAGACCTGAATTCTAACTTCAAGCCAATGTGTAATATTCACATTGACATCATTCATATTTACTGTGTCTATGAACTATGGAAAAACACTTTGGAGTACTTTACATGAAATTATGGGCAGAAATGCTAATTCAACTTCATCTTTCAAGGCTCATTCATCACAAAACCTTTCGATATGATACTTTGAGGAAATGTGTACTTACTATGCCTGTGATATGTGGATTCCCCACCTAGCTATCTTAAGATGAATGCACTAACTGTAATTCTCTCTGGATAAAAATGACAAAAATTGTCAAATGTACAGTAAATGTAAAATTAGTCCTTTTTAAAAGATATGAGATCTACTCTTCTCTCTACTGAGGAAGCTGGCTTGCTAGGAGCCCAAATGTCTCTCTGTGAACTCAAAAGGTCATTGGATAACAGGAATAAATGAAAATCACCTGGTTGTGATGGTATTCCTCCTGAGGTACTATGTATTTAAAAAATGTAGGTCCACTGTTACTTAAAATGATCAACACAGCCGTTCACAAAGGTTCATTTGAAAGGTATGTAAATACTGCACTAATTTCGCTTTTGTTTTAAAAAAGGATGCCACCCAGTGCTCTCACTTTGATAAACACAGATATTAAACTATTTTCAAAACTTCTGCCCTCCCGTTTCAAAACATGCATACCCAAATTGGTACATCCGAACCAAAGCGAGTTTGTTAAAAAACGATTATCCTCAGATAAGATATTACATATCTTACACGCTTCATCAGAAACCAAAGCTCCTTGGGCAGTTCTGTCTCTCGACGCAGAAAAAAGCTTTTGATAGACTAGAATGGTCATATCTTTGTCCAGTTTTGGAACATATGGGGTGGGGCTACAATTTCATTAATATGATTCAAATACTATATGCCAATCCCTCAGCCATAATAACAGGTAATGCCTGCTCTGTTTCGTTCTGAGTTATTAGAATTATCAACAGCGAGAATGAATGGTGCTAGTCAAGGAACAATTGAGGCCTGGACAAATATACTTGACCCTGTAAAGAATAATCTCAGCTAAAGCCCAACACATACAAAAAACAATATACACTTTGTGTACAAAACAATAAGAACACCTGCTCTCTCCATGACATAGACTGACCAGGTGAATCCAGGTGAAAGCCATGATCTCTTATTCATGTAACTTGGTAAATTCACTTCAAACAGTGTAGATGAATGGAAGGAGGCAGGTTAAACAATTGTTTTTAAGCCTTGAGACAATTGAGAATGGATTGTGTATGTGTGCCATTCAGAGGGTGAATGGGCAAGACAAAAGATTTAAGTGACTTTGAACAGGGTATGTTAGTAGGCAATGTTGTTGGGGTTTTCAAGCTCAACCGTTTCCTGTGTCAAGAATGGTCCACCATGGGTGACCATGGGTGACTGACGAGCAACCCTAGTTGCTGGAGGTGGTTGGAAAGGGGTGGGAAACATGATTTTTGGGAGGGCTGTGGGTTGGATGGGGACATGTTAGCTGGGTGGGGTTGTGGGAATCGGATGGGATGGGAGGTTGGGGCTCACTTTTTTAATTTTTTACAATAGAATAGATCAACTTTTCTACTATGGAGGATAGAAGATTAACATAGGCTAGTGATTTTTCCTGTTTGTTACTCGTCTTGTTGGCATCTTCAAAGTGCCCATCAGAATTAGGTAAGAAGGGACGCACATCGTTGCATCCTTGACTTGCATGTTCTGTTAATATGAATTACCATAATCTAAATGTGATTTCTGGCATTCTAATCATTGAAACTCGTTTTTCAACCACTCCACAAATTTCTTGTTAACAAACTATAGTTTTGTCAAGTCGGTTAGGTCATCTACTTTGTGCATCACACAAGTCATTTTTCCAACAATTGTTTACAGACAGATTATTTCACTTATAATTCACAGTATCACAATTCCAGTGGGTCAGAAGTTTACATACACTAAGTTGACCGTGCCTTTAAACAGCTTAGACAATTCCAGACAATGATGTCATGGCTTTAGAAGCTTCTAATAGGCTAATTGACATAATTTGAGTCCATTGGAGGTGTACCTGTGGATGTATTTCAAGGCTTACCTTCAAACTCAGTGCCTCTTTGCTTGACATCATGGGGAAATCAAAAGAAATCAGCCAAGACCTCAGAAGAAAATTTGTAGACCTCCACAAGTCTGGTTCATCCTTGGGAGCAATTTCCAAATCCCTGAAGTTACCACGTTCATCTGTACAAACAATAGTACACCAGTATAAACACGATGGGACCACGCAGCCGTCATACCGCTCAGGAAGGAGATCTCCTAGAGATGAACGTAATTTGGTGCGAAAAGTGCAAATCAATCCAAGAACAACAGCAAAGGACCTTGTGAAGATACTGGAGGAAACAAGTAAATTCACCCAACTTATTGTGGGAAGCTTGTGGAAGGCTACCTGAAACATTTGACCCAAGTTAAACAATTTAAAGGCAACGCTACCAAATACTAATTGAGTGTATGTAAACTTCTGACCCTCTGGGAATGTGATGAAAGAAATAAAAGCTGAAATAAATAATTATCTCTACTATTATTGACACTTCACCTTCTTAAAATAAAGTGGTGATCCTAACTGATCTAAGACAGGGAATGTTTACTAGGATTTAATGTCAGAAATTGTGAAACGGAGTTTAAATGTATTTGGCTAAGGTGTATGTAAACTTTAGACTTCAGCTGTGTATGTATGTAAATTGTAGTCTTTTGTCTGTATTTTTTTTAATGTGATGGGACCCCAGGAAGACTAGCTGTCACCACTGGCATTGGCGAATGGGGATTCTAATAACAACCATAAAATGATGCGTGATTTATGCTTATGTGGACATACCTTCAGTAAAATGAAGAGGCACGTAGCATTCTATAGGAAGTGATTGATGCCTTTTTATGTTAAAGCATTTCACTGGGTCATGCATTTTAATTGCATGGGAATCATGGTTGTTGTTTGCTCCCTGATCCTATCAGTTGACCTTTCAGAATGGTTTACCTCCCCAACATGCCCACAAAAGCAAATCTGGTTCACACTGGTTCTAATGCTCCATCCTAGCCTTTCAAATAATTAAAAGTTGTCAGGCGTTTGGTTCAAGCCTCCAATTGCTGTTTGTTTTCACACCACAGAGTGGTAAAGAAGTGATAATGTTGCACCACTGAGGCACAGTAACACATGTTCAAGTGAGTGGAACTGAGCCCTGTACTATGAATTAGTTTGAGGATTTACTGAGGTAACTTTGGTCAACTCTGAGTTCAACTCAGGATAACCGGTCACACGAATGTGGCTCACCTTTAAGCCAGGTACATTTCTATGGCAATGAATCCATCAGAACTAACCTACTCTGGGACAGGCTAACTTCATTGATCCATTGATTCAAGTGTCTGAGCTGCCAGTTGAGGACACATTAAGTCAGATTATCTTCCTCTCGCAAAGATATCATCCCCTTCACTTGAGGAAGATTACTTATTAAATATTTTATTAAACAAATGTTTTTTTGTGTTAAAATAGTAATGTTAAAATACCTATCACGTTACATATTTAGTAATGACAGATTGCATTTTGAAAATTCACCAGAGTAAAACTTTTGCATGACCTAATACAATTATTTGATCTATAGGAGTGGGGGGGAAAGGTGCTCCTGCATTGATAAAGCCAGCTAGCTCTGTCTCACGTCAGAATTAGACATGCATCCATGTTTATCAAAAGTCCAATTTCAAAGTTGTTGCAAATGTCAAATTTCGAAGTGTTTAAGGTTAAGTTTAGGCATTAATTCAGAAATCTTAAGGTTAGGCATGAACTCCAAAGGGTTAAGGTTTGGGATAGGCTTAAAACAAAATGTCGTATTTCTGGAATTGAACATGCAACCTTTCGAATCAGAGGTAGATGCCCATCTGTCATCCCTGTCCACAATGCCCTAGCAAAACTGAAACCTACTTGACGGTACCAGTGCTCACTGTTGCCCCTAGTGGCCGGTTTCTACATCATCTCCCGACGTCCTCAGACATGGATGGCAGTCGAATAATGATTTGTATCACGGGTGACCTGGCTGGATAAAGCATTGATTTGATGGCATTAAAGATGGCATTAATGATACACCTAGTAAAATAAAGACTGCACTTCTAACACCCTATTTCACACCATAGCCTGCTGAATTTGCAAGATCACTTTTTGATTTTGGCACAAAAGAAAATGTGGCACTGACTCACCCATGGAATGATGGTTCAGCATTGTCTCAATGAGGCGTTCGGCATTAGAATAGCCATGTGCAACATGAACGTGCAGTTACAAACCCAGCTCGAGCCGGCTCGAGTAAGCGGTGGGTGCACGATCAATATCCACCTCCGTAATACGGATATAGCCTGAGCGGGAATGTGAAGCTAACTGAAGCTAGCTTGCTTTATAAAAGCCTGAATAGATCTACTGTACCTTGCTTCATAGTATACCACTCAGGTCTGTGACGTGCATGGATAAGGGTTACATTTTTACTCTTAGCAGACGCTCTTATCCAGAGCGACTTAAAGTAGTGAGTGCATACATTTTCATAGTTCAATGTTTTATCTGTCTTGGACACCACCAAGTTAGATTTTAAAGACTCATAATAACTTACAGGACCTTTATACATATCACCTGCCAGTTCATCTAGTCTGTGTTTTCTAGCCTCCAACATCACTGTGCTTAACACTTGTTTCACTTCACATGTTGATTTTCTAAAATGCTAAGGCCATAATCATCATGTAAGACCAAGAGGTATGAGAGCTTTCCTGCTGTTCTTTTATAGATGTTTATAGAAACAGCCTACTTTACCTCAATGCTAACTACAACAGTAAACACCATGCAGGCAGTGGCATGTAGTCATGGATACCAAGGGAAGCCAGGCTTCCCCCAAAAACGTATGTATAATTTATCTTTCATCTCTCTGTGTTTCATAATATTCCTAAAGGCTAAATGTATCTCACAGGAGAAAGCATCCGAGGGAGCGAAACAGCGCCCCTGTCTCAGCCATCTATCTGATGCTGTCTGGTCCAAACGAGTATGACATTGTTGCCGCCCATAGCTTTGACGGCAAGGGAAGCCAGCAGATCTGGGTTCCCTTGACGAAAAAAGTATAAAACCTTTTCCAATCAGCATTGGCGCTAAACTGAGCGAGCTCAACTGTGAATGGTCCTGGCGCACCAAAAGAAAAGTGTTGAGGGAAATCAGCTTGGATTTGGCGTCACTCCTATCGAATCCCATTGAGAGCATATGTCATTGACAGAAAAATTTGAATTTTTGCAACTAGTTGTCCTCTGGTGGCCAGCCAGCTAGCTAAAATTGGCCCTTTCTTTAATTAGCCATGGATGGAGATAGGGATTTGGACTTGTGGTTTTACTTAATTCTCTGTACTGGCCAATGATTATAACGGCAACTCTAATCCAACTATTAATTCATACATTGTTGTGCCCCCGGCCTGAGAGAATGGAAGTTCAATATGTAGCTAGATGTAGAAGGCTAATGTTAACTAGCTAACGTTTACCATGAATGGATGTTAGGTTAGCGAGCAAGCATTTTAGCCAGTTAGCCTAGGACAACAAAAAATAAAAGCGTGTACTGTAAGTGATAGATAATTTTGTCAACATGAAAGAGGGGAAGATGGCATTGGCATTTCTCTACAAGTGGGGTGAGTCAACATGTTTTTCTACTTGCATGAACACGCACACACACGCAAACAAAAACCAGAACCATGGACAGCCACATCATAAAGACTAAATGGTTTTTGGTATCTTTTAGTTGTCACTGGCTTCCCCAGTGATTTTACCAAAACACCGCTACTGCATGCAGGTAGGAGATGGGATGCAAATGAAGACAAATGGATGTAAATCAATGCAAATTCCTTCCTCAGAAAATGACTGCATGCAAAGCGCAGACTGTAGAAAATGGGAGCAATGAGGACTTGCCTATGAAAGTGATCTTGAGAGGGAACACTGATGCCTGATGATCCTCACTTACCAGGCCCTGTTAGCAAGGCTCATGTAGAATTGTCAGAGTGTTTCATCTTGACACGTGATCTTTTTGTTTCTTGAGCAACTCTACCACACATCTGGCAGGTAGCCTAGTGGTTAGACCGTTGGGCCAGTAACCAAAAGGTTCCTGGATCGAATCCCTGAGCTGACAAGGTGCAAATGTGCCATTCTGCCCCTGAGCATGGCAGTTAACCCACCGTTTCCCGGGCACCAAAGATGTGGATGTCAATTATGGCAGCCCCTGCACTTCTCTGATTCAGAGGGGTTGGGTTAAATGCAGAAGACACATTTCAGTTGAATGCATTCAGTGGTACAACTGACTAGGTTTCCCACTCCACCTCAAACACTTCATACAAAACACAATTCCCCTGGTACACCATCAGCACTTGTCTTGTTGCCAACCAATACAGTACACAACCTTTACAGAGCTTCACTGTGATCCAAAGCAGGATTACTGGAAACTAAGGAGATTAACATGTTTGGTTGATGCATATAATCCTAGGGTTGGGTGGTTTAAGTGACTGATAAGATGCTTTGCTTACAGGGAGCAGAGGGACACAACTATTTGATTGAAACAAATCTTAAATTACCACAATCAAAATCTTGTCATTTAAATTAACCATTGGAAAGAACTTCAGGCTCCGCTTCTAAATCTGAAGAAACAATATGAATCTTGTCAAGTGATTTAGAATGTAGTTTACCCTTCCTTTGGACAAGCGAGACCCAAAATCAAGATAATGGAAGGATTTGAAAAATACAGAATCCCACTTCTTTGATTTAGATCAAATTTACAAAAGCAGGTTGGCATTTGTCATGAATCTCACACTGGAGGCAGCTCTGCAGTGGTCGATAACTGGCACAGCCACAATCATAAAAATCTGATTTTAAACCTAACCCTAACCCTAAATTAAGACCAAAAAGGTCATTTTTGTTTGCATACATTTTTATGCTGTAGCCAATTTTGACTTTGCAGCCGAAAATCGCTCAATTCTGCCTCCAGGGCAAGATTCATAACAATAAACAACCTGCTATACAAAATGCAGACAGCCAGTAAGCATGTTAAGAGTCATGAAAGTGGTGCCAAGTAGGCCACCAAATTAAATTGGTCACATTGTTTGAGATGGCTGAAAAATGGCTGCCCTTGAATGGCAAATGCTAAAATAAGGACATAAGGTGGACAGTCAAACCAGTTTTAACTCAAATCACTGGGAGGCCTAGATACAGTTCATTTGGGAAAGTATTCAGACTACTTGACTTTTCCAACATTTTGTTACGTTACAGCCTTATTCAAAAAATTGTGGTGGTTTTCTCATCAATCTACACACAATACCCCAATAATGACAAAGCAAAAACAGGTTTTTCTAAATGTTTGCAAATGTATAAAAACATTTTTTAATCACATTTACAGAAGTATTCAGACCCTATACTCTGTTGAAGCACTTTTGGCAGCGATTACAGCCTCAAGTCTCCTTGGGTATGACGCTAAAGTTTAGCACACCTGTATTTGGGAAGTTTCTCCCATTCTTCTCTGCAGATCCTCTCAAGCTCTGTCAGGTACGATGGAGAGCGTCGCTGCACAGCTATTTTCAGGTCTCTCCAGAGATGTTCGGTCGGATTCAAGTCCGGGCTCAGGCAGGGCCACTCAAGGACATTAAGAGACTTGTCCCGAAGCCACTCCTGCGTGGTCTTGGCTGTGTGCTTAGGGTCTTTGAACTGTTGAAGGTCAACCTTCGACCCAGTCTGAGGCCCTGAGCAGGTTTTCATAAAGGATCTCTGTACTTTGCTCTGTTCATCTTTCCCTCGATCCTCACTAGTCTCCCAGTCAGTGCTGCTGAAAAACATCCCCACAGCCTGACGCTGCCACCACCATGCTTCACTATATGGATGGTGCCAGTGTTTCTCCAGATGTGACACTGCATTCAATCTTGGTTTCAGACCACATAATCTTGTTTCCCATGGTCTGAATGTCTTTAGGTGTCTTTTGGCAAACTCCAAGAGGGCTGTCATGTGCCTTTTACTGAAGTGGCTTCTGTCAGGCCCCTAACATAAAAGGCCTGATTTGCAAAGTGCTGCAGAGATGGTTGTCCTTCTGGAAGAATCTCCCAGCTCCACAGAGGAACACTGGAGCTGTCCGAGTGATCGTCAGGTTCTTGGTCACCTCCCTGACCAAGGCCCTTCTCCCCCAGGTTTCTCAGTTTGGCCAGGCAGCCAGCTCTGGGAAGAGCTTTGGTTCCAAACTATAATTTAATGGAGGCCACTGTGGGACTACAATGCTGCAGGAATGTTTTGGTAACCTTCCCCAGATCTGTGCCTAGACCCAATCCTTTCCTCAAAGCTCTAGACATTTCCTTTAACCTCATGGCTTGGTTTTTGCTCTGACATGCAGTGAACTGTGGGACATTAGGTGTGCCTTTTCCAAATGTCCAATCAATACCACAGGTGGACTCCAAGTTGTAGAAACAGGATGCACCAGAGCGCAATTGCAAATACTATTGCAAGGGATTTGTTGCAAAGAAAATGTCTAAAGCCGTTTTCACATCGTTGACAGTCAAACTAAGTGTAGAGTATCCAAAACATTTAATGAATTTTATAAGTCTAACTTGTTTAAGTCAAGGGGTCTGAATACTTTCCAATGTTACACCTTGCCACAGAAGTTGGAATAAGTGTCATTTGAAGACTGCATGGATTTCGTCCCACTAAATTAGACCAATAAGTTCCAAACATGCCATTAACAGATTTTTCCCCAACAGTTCAAGCAAAAATTCTTGCCCTTTGCTAAGCAGCCAATAGTTGGACAGTTAATAGAAAACAATCTGTAAGGCACACAATTGTTAACCAGTAATTTGAGAAAGACCTGCGGCATTGGATTTGTAAGACAAATGGAAAAGCCAATGAATGCCAAGCTTTGGAATTGACAGGATAAGTCAGTTATATTCAATGTCATATTTTATTGTACAAGGATATTAAATATTAATCATGACAAATACATTTCAAAGCTTTATTGAACCCGACATACAAAGAGATCTAAAAGCATCACTGACTTACATAAGTCACATGTTTACAATATAAAATTCAATAAGTTCATCACAAGTGTAGGCTACATCAAGCCTCTGACAAAGTATCCATTGCAGTTGCAGGAGTAAAAATAGTACTGTTAAGGACATAAGTGCCACAGATCAGACAAATATAGGCTGTTATTTTCCACAATGCACCCCAAACAGTTGCTGATTTCCCCAGGCACAGCCAAAATGTACACAAGTTAAACTCTGCTGTCTGAAATCAGGAACAGTGGGACCAAGTGAATCAAAGGAGTAGGGGCGTCTCAGATAATGGGTCGTAACTTGATTTCAAAAAACGCACAGACGCGCACCAGTGGTCCGTGGCCATGTAGCTCACGTTGGGGACAACAGTCTCTAAAGCTAACCCTTTACCTCATTCTCCTAACCTGGCACACCAAGTCACCTAACCGGCCACATTAATTATCCTTACCTGCCATGTAAACAAATGTCAAGAAACGGTCTCAACACCAGAACTGACAAATTCAGGGTGTTTTACCAGGAAAAGCAGGCACCAATGTGCTTTTCCTGATTTCATGGGGTTTCTGGATTTGCGGTCTGCAATTACACAATATTGAGTCTAAGAATAGAGTTTAGAGCCTCATGGCCTGCCTCCATGGAGGCAACAGCCAGGTCACTAAAGAACCACTGCAAAATTAGACACCTTTCCAGGTAAGCACGATGTCTGGAGATTACTTCAAAATTGGCCACTAGGGGCAACAGTGAGCACTATTACCATGAATTAGTAATGTGTTCAATCCCAGTGCTAGGCACTTTAAATGACTTCACCCTATCCCAAACCTTACCCATTTGTGAATTAATGCCTAAACCTCAAAGGTATATGGACAAACGTCCCATTCTGCAGTGAGACAGCTTGTTGCCAAGCCATGGGCTTGGGGCCAGTGAGCAGAGTGTAGGCCTACGGTTTGAAGCAGCCAGGAGGTGCGAGCATAAAGAAAAGTGTTTTTGCCCGTGCCACCGAATCCCACAGCTTAGGTGCGCATATGGCTACCTTCCGAGAATTAATAATGTGCTCTTTGTAAAACATTTGCACATCTAGGCTGCCGATGTTAGTCTTGGCTTTTGTTCAGTGCAGATGAACCCTCTAGAAGCAGCCCTGTAGGAGCGAGCCCACCACAGGGATGAGGAGCGTGAATGCACTGGACTGCAAGGTCACACTGGCTCCTTGAGGAATGGAGACGTTCGTGGTACTGACGGTCGTGGTACTGACGTTCGTGGTACTGACGTTCGTGGTACTGACGTTCGTGGTACTGACGTTCGTGGTACTGACGTTGAGCATCGAGGAACTGGTGAAGTCAGCTTTGGTCACATTCGTAGGAAGGGACTGTGTGGTAGTGTTTTGCGCATGGACCTAAAACAAGAGCAGAGGGGCACGTCACTGTCTGGGCATTGGCCAGATGGGAGAAAAGTAAAAAGTTAACCTGAAACATTTGACAAAAGGAACAATACATCTAATCACTTCCGTCCAACTCACTTCAAAGAGCAAACACATGCGTAAAGTTGAGATTTAGGCACACAGAAATGGGTGTGGCATAAAACAATCCTATGGCAAAATGTTTTAACACAATGTATTTAAATTAATACGCATGTTATTGGTGTTGAGTGGCATCCTTTTGGGAAATGCGTTTCCCTAGTCTAGGCCTATAGGGTGACGGACAATATCCTGCAGTTGAATTTCGCAGGGGAGAGAAAAAAGTCGCTCTCAAATTACATAAACCTATCTGAAGTAATTTCACGTCAAGACTATCTGAAAGGAGGCATTACGGTGTCATGTCTCTTGACTCAAATTATGGCACACTAGGTCGCTAAATATTCTAAATGACTAACTGAAAACATCTGGAGGCCAATTACCCGCGCCATCATTCGTTTGTCAATGAGAAAATACATTAACCAAATTCAACATTTAGATTGAAACCGTAAAAAAAAAACGGAATAGCCATTTTGAATGTTGCACCTGTTGAAATGCCTTTACTTTCCAAAATGGGTAGGTAGGTAACGTTATCCTAATGAAAACTGAGTAGACTTCAAATCAAACATGCAACGAGTTTTGTTAGAAGAAACGCTCTTACCTGTGATGAAAAAAGCATGGCAAAGAGAAGGAATCCAATGTAAACGGTCGTCATTTTGTTGGCTGTCTCTGTTCCAATTATGTACGTTGTGACTGCTTTGTCTATGGCTTTTCTCACTGCGAATGACTGCAGTAAAAATTCAGGGGATTTTTATAACCCCCACCGATTGTGACGTGCGAATCCCCAAAACCAACTGCCTATCCAGTCTCCCTGCCCCCCTATCCATAGAGCTAGATAGAGGACTCTAGTCCCCCAAGCGCTATTGAGGACTTTCACCATTTTTAAGTAGTCAACTGGGAGGGACATCCTATAGGTTATGGAAGGATCACATAATTCTATACGGGATCAGCCAATAAATTACACTCATCACTCTCCGGCTACCACCTGGTTACTCAACACTGCACCTTAGAGGCTGCTGCCCTATAGACATGGAATCACTGGTCACTTAATAATGGAACACTAGTCACTTTAATAATGTTTACATACTGCTTTGCTAATTTCATGTGTATTTATTATATTCTACTGTATTTCAGTTAACGCCACTCCAACATTGCTCATCGTAATATTTATATATTTCTCAACTCTATTCTTTTGATTTGTGTGTGTTGTTGTGAATTCTTTAGATTTGTGTGTGTTGTTGTGAATTGTTAGATATTACTGCACTGTTGGAGCTAGGAACACAAGCGTTTCACTACACCCACAATAACATCTGCTAAATATGTGTATGTGACCAATAAAATTTGATTTGATTTCATGAGCAAACATCACACTCCTGGTGGCAGTACGCACCCTTTATGTTTGCTTGCCAACTCAGAAGTAGTAGTTTAAGAACATTGACTACTTCAAAATGGAGATGGCCTGTGCTTTCACAGATGCCATAATGGGGCAATGATGGGATGTCTATTTTACTTTATGAGTTTATTTGAAACCTCCCATAAACCAAAGCCACTGATGCTGCATTCATAACCAAGTGGGAATCCACATGAACGCCCCTCCAACTTGTAATTACTAGTGGAAACTTGTCTATAATTCCCTGACCTCCAATTTCTTCCACATGCAGACCTCTGATGCCATGTACTTAGGAAATTGCCTTGATAAATGTAACTATAATTTGTTTGCGATTATGATAGCGGCAGCCTACTTTTAGTTTATGGTTGACACAGTTTATTGGCCATAGCCAAACGAATTCAAAGCATGTGAATGCATCCAACTGGTGTCTACGACTTCACAACTGGCAATTACCACATTCACACTTGATTATGAATGCCGCATTAGGCCTCTTCCTTTACATCTTAGGGTGTGACATCAGTAAAAACACATAGCCTGCATTTTTTATTTAACGGTCAGTGAATATTATAACAGGTTTATAATTTGAAAAGCTTGATACCATTATGGTCTCTCCTCAGAGTTTATCACGGTTGTCCTCACTGAATGTGATGGGGACATTTTCTACAATAGTAGGCCTATAGATAGTCTAGCTTATGTTCAAAATAAAATATCATTTGCCTGATAAATGGCAACAACAAAAAATACTCTTATATCGACCTCTTCCGGTAAATATAAACTACATAAACTAAACTATTTACCACAATACTATTTCATTCATATGTCCCTTCAGTAGTGAATTGAAGAATGGTCAGATGACGTGAATGCTACGCTACAGGACTGTTTTGCTAGTGTTACCTTTTCTATGAGCTTATAATATCAACTACAACACGAAAGGTACTGTTTACTTTACTTTTAATCATGTCAGCACAAGTAACAGCAGTTTACAGCACTTTTTGTTCATTTTTCTTCCTCTCCCCAATTCACTTAAACTATATTTCTTTATTACCCATGGGTTTCACCAGAGTACCCCCTAGTGGCTGGAATACAACTGTATTAAGCCCCTTAAAACACCCCCCTGCAAAAACTAAATGTTGGCCCAAATATTTCACTGGCCTCAAAACAAACACAGAGGATCTATGTTCTGGTCTTGAGAACACCAGGGAAAACTGGGCTAACAGCCATATAACTATATAGACATGCCCAGTTTACCTTTATGGGCAAAGACGCAACCCCCACTAAATATTATCACACTTGGATTAGTAAAGGTAAACAAGAAAATATATACACATCTGAGCATCTCTAGTTTGTATCCTGATAAGAGCTTGGCAGCCTTAAAGTGTTATAGGTTAGAATTTCTCTGGGCCTCCTCTGCCAGGCTGAACGGTGGGGCAAGGTCATGGGTGACCCCAATGAATCAGTGTCCACTTCGTCATGAGATGATTGAGTCTCTGAGCCTTCAGCTGTTTCCATATTTACCCCCTCCTCTCCGGGCTCTCCCTGAGGACTGGTTGGCACTCCTTCACAGTGAAGTTTCTGACCACGTTTCTCAATCTCAGTCTGACCACGTTTCTCAATATTATCTGATACTAGCTGTGTGCTACTCTGTCGGCTCTCTTCATCCCTACATGGCCTGTTGATGACTACTGGATAAGAATCCTCATCTGAGCTCTCAGACTCAGCGCTCTCTGCATTTTGCTGATTTTGCAACAGTTCACTTTGTTGAGGTTGGTGATGATCCCCTTCCTCTTCATCAGAATCCTCTTCCAGGTCTTCTTCTTTGGGGGCGTGGCTTGCCTAAAGATGACCTGTTGGGGAGGGCTCACCCTCACCTCGTTGGGCATGTCCCCTTGAAGCGGTTGTTAGAGTGCGTGCGTGGTTGACTATGTAGCCCTCCAGTCGCCGAGGCTGCTGTATCTGCCGTCGTGGATGCTGACATTACTATTACTTTAAATAATTAACAATAACAATTTATAGTAAGAGAAAAACAACAGACCATAATTCCTCTCAGGATAATTAACATTAGGCCTACCGATACACCAACTGGTAAGCTAATCACATAATGGTAAAAAATGGTAAGAGAACTGGTGAAGAAGGTTAACACTCTACAAACAAATTACTTGTATTTACATATAACAATAACAACATTAATATTATAAATGTGAAATATTTGGTCAAAAGCAATGTTTCTCCCTGCAAAGGAAAAATGGTGTGGTCTCGGCCAAAGCCAACTGAAAACTAAGAAAAAAATGTTCAGTTTCTAATCTAACAATTGGCTTCCATGGGGAATAATCCAATACTAATTGTTAAAACATAAAAAACAACAGAGTTTACCGGAA
Source organism: Oncorhynchus mykiss (assembly GCF_057628025.1). Lineage (NCBI taxonomy): Eukaryota > Metazoa > Chordata > Actinopteri > Salmoniformes > Salmonidae > Oncorhynchus > Oncorhynchus mykiss. The sequence goes on from NC_143040.1 coordinate 59,100,733, forward strand.
TCTCTAAATAAAAAATACTGGCAGATCAATCAATTATCCTTGTAGTTAAATTTAGCCCAATCACTTGAATGCCCCTACAACTCATAATTACCAGTGGGTAACTCGTCTATCATCCCTGATCCCCGACTTCTCCCACATGCTGACCACTGACATCACCTGTTAAGGAAATAACCTCGATAAAGGCATTTTTGGGGGAGCCAAGATGGCATCGCTGTGAGAGGGAGCATTTTTTCTATTGTCCAAGCAACTTTGAGGGTTAGGTGGTTAACAGTCTAATATTGGCTATCAATGTAGCAAGACACTAACTATAACTTGTTTTAGCTACATATGGCAACTTTAGAGTTTGTTTTTGTCAAGTTGAATGGGAAGAACACGACAGAAAGACAACAGAAGACGGAATATCCAAGCCTCACAAAAGATGGCAGGCATGCTAGCTAGCTAGCTACGACAAGAGCCAGAGCTGTGATTGAGGATGATTTCCACTCAGTTTCCGATTCACCTGGGTCAATAGAAGAAATTAGAGGTTCTGAATTAAATTAAAAAAGGAAAATCACCTGGTCCTGATGGCCTGTCAGTTGAATTCTATAGACAGTTTTGGGAGTTGCTAGAAGCCCCTAATTTTTATGTTTCAAGGTTGCATTGAAAATGGTGAATACTTATTTTCCACCATAATTTGCAAATAAATTCATTAAAAATCCTACAATGTGATTTTCTGGATTTTTTTTCTCATTTTGTCTGTCATAGTTGAAGTGTACCTATGATGAAAATTACAGTCCTCTCTCATCTTTTTAAGTGGGAGAACTTGCACAATTGGTGGCTGACTAAATACTTTTTTGCCCCACTGTACATATTACCTCAACTAACCGGTGCCCCTGCACAATGACCCTGTACCGGTACTCCCCTGTATATAGTCTCGCTATTGTTATTTTGCTGCTCATCTTTAATTACGTGTTAGTTTTATTTCTTATTCTTATTCATATTTTTTTGAAATGTTACTGCAATGTTACTGTTACTGGGCTCGTAAGTAAGCATTTCACTGTAAGGTCTACCTACACCTGTTCTATTCGGCACGTGTGACTAATAAAATGTGATTTGATTTGAAACTTCCACATGTACATTTTTGTACATATTTTTCATTGCCAGAGTAATCTAATGAATTTAATTTGTCATTTTAGCTAAAATAGGGCTATCACCTCAGTACAAACTTATTAGGCTAGTTGATATCGCAGCCAGCCACCATTACTGTGTAGATATGCCTATTTCTCACATCAATACAGACACAAGGGCTTATTTGTTGGAGGTAAGCCCTATTCAGAAACAAGAGGTAGTCTCTAGTGGAGCCTTCAAAACAACTTGGAAGTCGGTAATCTCTGACTTCCGACAGTGCGTTCAAGACAACTGAGAACTGAGAACGCTCATCCAACTCAGAATTCCAACTCAGAAACTCTGGCATCTTTCTCATACCTGATGTCATGATTTGACCTAGTTTTTTTCCCACTTCACCGGATTAACAGACAAAATCAGTCAACATGACCATGAAAGTTTAGGTATCTACTGATGAGCTCTCCTTTGTCTACACCCATTCAGCATTGTTTACACCCTCTTAAGCCAGCCCCCCCCCCCCCCCCCTTTAAGGGTTCACATGTGAGGTCATGTGCTAAACAGTGAGTAGTGTAGTAAATATTAAGACTAAAAGTGGTAGTAGCCTACAAAAAATCCTGGCAAAATGCATAGCACATAGAATAAAAGTGGTTTTCCCAGATATTGTTCATCCTGATCAGACACGTTTTTTACATGGACGATATACTGGAGATAAAGTTGAAGTTTACACACACCTTAGCCAAATACATTTAAACTCAGTTTTTCACAATTCTTGATATTTAATCCTACAAAATATTCCGTTTTAGGTCAGTTAGGATCACCACTTTATTTTAAGAATGTGAAATGTCAGAATAATAGTAGCGAGAATTATTTAATTAAGCTTTTATTTATTTCAGCACATTCCCAGTGGGTCAGAAGTTTACATACACTCAATTAGGATTTGGTAGCATTGCCTTGAAATTGTTTAACTTGGGTCAAATGTTACAGATAACCTTCCACAAGCTTCCCACAATAAGATGGGTGAATTTTGGCCCATTCCTCCTGACAGAGCTGGTGTAACTCAGTCAGGTTTGTAGGCCTCCTTGCTCGCACATGCTTTTTCAGTTCTGCCCACAAATTTTCTATGGGATTGAGGTCAGGGCTTTGGCCACTCCAATACCTTGACTTTGTTGTCGTTAAGTCATTTTGGAGGTGTACCTGTGGAGTACGTTCATCTCTAGGAGACTGAACTTGTCTCCTTCCTGAGCTGTATGACGGCTGCGTGGTCCCATGGTGGGGTCCCATGGGGGTCTACAAAAAAATGTCTGAAGCCTTGGCTGATTTCTTTTGATTTTCCCATGATGTCAAGCAAAGAGGCACTGAGTTTGAAGGTAGGCCTTGAAATACATCCACAGGTACACCTCCAATTGACTCAAATGATGTCAATTAGCCTATCAGAAGCATCTAAAGCCATGACATAATTTTCTGGAATTTTCCAAGCTGTTTAAAGGCACAGTCAACTTATTAAATGTAAACTTCTGACCCAATGGAATTGTGATACAGTGAATTAAGTGAAATAATCTGTCTGTAAACAATTGTTGGAAAAATTACTTGTGTCATGCACAATGTAGATGTCCTAACCGACTTGCCAAAACAAACTATAGTTTGTTAACAAGAAATTTGTGGAGTGGTTGAAAAACAAGTTTTAATGACTCCATCCTAAGAGTATGTAAACTTCCAACTTCAACTGTAATATTCAACAATTACTTGAAACAATTGAACATTATGAAACATCCAAGATACCAGGCCTGGTCTTCAAAGGAGATTTTGAAAAGGCGTTTGGTAAAGTACGACTAGAATTTATATATATATGCCTGGATTACTTTCATTTTGTTGAATCTCTTATACAAATGGTTTAAAGTTATGTACAGCAATCCCAGATGTAAAATAGTATATAAATGGTTACTTCTCAGAAAGTATTGAGCTTTTAAAAGGAGTAAAACAAGGCTGTCTGTTGTCTCCATATCTATTTATTATGGCCATTGAAATGCTAGCCATTCAAATTTTATCCAACAAGAACATTAAGGGTTTAGAAATCCAGACGATAAAAACAAATGTCAATGTATGCCGATGACTCAAGTTTTCTTAAGTCCGCAAACTGGATCCCTGCACACTCTCATGGAAGATCTTGATCACTTTTCTAGCCTTTCTGGACTAAAACCTAATTATGAGAAGAGTACATATTACGTATTGGTTCGGTAAAAGACAGCATTTACCAATAAAATGGGCGGTGAAGTAGACATGCTTGGTATTCAAATCTCAAAAAATATTAATGAACTTACCATAATCAATTTCAATAGAAAGTTTGCAAAAATTTATATGATTCTGCAACCATGGAGAGGTGTTTGATAAAGTACGACTTGTCTATTAATAGGGGGAAAAAAATCACATTTATGAACTCTTTCGTCCTATAACAGTTTACTTACCAATGGTGCTGCCTACTCCAGACGACTCCTTTTTTATTCATATGAGCAAAAAAAAAGGTTTCATTTGGAATCCTAAACCAGACAAAATTAAATGTGCCTATTTATATAATGAATGTGTATTTGGGGGGCTAAAATTAAATATGAATGCTTTAAACCTCTCACTAAAAGCTTCACTCATGCATAAATTATACTTAAAGCCAAAATGGTTCTCCAGTAGATTAAGGGTCACCCTTTCTTTAAAAATTGCCTTTATACAGATTACAACTTCTCATTTCCCGAATAATTGAAAATTCAATTGTTTAAAGTATCACCCTTTCTTAAACAAGCCATACAAAGCTGGTTACAATTTCAGTTTTTATCCTCCAGAAAAGATAGAACAAATATTACAACAAATGTTATGGTTAAACTCAAACTAATGAATAAAAAAACTTTATGGAAAAAAATTGATTATTGTATTGCCCCTATGTAGCTTGTTTCTGGTCACAGGTTCAGGAATGGTAAAAAAAATATATATTCTTGTATTGTCCCTATGTAGCTTGTTTCTGGTCACAGGTTCAGGAATGGTAAAAAAAATATATATTCTTGTATTGCCCCTATGTAGCTTGTTTCTGGTCACAGGTTCAGGAATGGTAAAACAATATATATTCTTGTATTGCCCCTATGTAGCTTGTTTCTGGTCACAGGTTCAGGAATGGTAAAAAAATATATATTCTTGTATTGCCCCTATGTAGCTTGTTTCTGGTCACAGGTTCAGGAATGGTAAAAAAATATATATTCTTGTATTGCCCCTATGTAGCTTGTTTCTGGTCACAGGTTCAGGAATGGTAAAAAAAAAATATATAAAATGTATTAACCTTAGAAACAGCAGTGTTGGATCATTTGGAAATCCATAGTCAAATAATATTACACTCATAGGAAATGTTTATCTTTTTTTTGTTGTTTAATTTTTACCCCTTTTTCTCCCCAATTTTGTGGTATCCAATTGTTTAGGGCTCGGGAGAGACGAAGGTTGAAAGTCATGCGTCCTCCGATACACAACCCAACCAAGCCGCACTGCATCTTAACACAGCGCCATCCAACCCGGAAGCCAGCCGCACCAATGTGTCGGAGGAAACACCGTGCAACCTTGGTTAGCGCGCACCACGCCCAGCCCGCCACAGGAGTCGCTGGTGCGCAATGAGACAAGGATTTCCCTACTGGCCAAACCCTCCCTAACCCGGGGGACGCTAGGCCAATTGTGCGTCGCCCCCCGGACCTCCCCGTCGCGGCCGGTTACGACAGAGCCTGGGCACGAACGCAGAGTCTGGTGGCACAGCTGACGCTGTAGTACAGCGCCCTTAACCAACCACTGCGCCACCCGGGAGGCCCTAGGAAAGGTTTTTCTTTAGTTCACAATCTGTGGAAACTATACGATTAGAAAGGTTCAAAATGTAAATCACAGCAAAATTGAAAAATACAGCACATAGAAACCAAACGAGGGTGGTCTACGGTGATCGGTGGGATGGGCTGAGCGTGGCTGAGGGATGGGATTAAAGAACTTATGCTTTGTATGTGATTGCTTCATATCAAAGAACCATGTCTCACATCATGGAAGCAACACTTCCCTAAGGTCTAGTAAAAATATTGAACAAGATACATTACATGGTATATGGACACCTGCTTGTCAAACAGCTCATTTCAAAATAATGGGCATCAAGTTGTTCCCCTTTGCTGCTATAAAACAGCCTCCACCTGATGTTGGGGACTTGCTTCCATTCAGCCACAAGGGCATTAGTGAGGTCGAGCGATTAGTCAGCATTCCAATTTATCGCAAAGGTGTTTGATGGGGCTGAGGTCAGTCAAGTTCAACACTGATACTCAAACCTGGTCTTGCTGAAACAGGAAAGGGCCTTGCCCAAATGTTAAAAGCACTAATTGTATGTAGCGTTAAAAAATCTCCCTACACTTAAAGGGGCTAATTCTTCACTCCAGAGAACACCTTTCCACTGCGCCACAGTTCAATGACGGCAGGTTTTACACCAGTCCTGCCGACACGTGGCATTGAGCATGGTGATCTTAGGGTCGTGTGCCGCTACTCTGCCATGGAAACCTATTTCATGAAGCGCCTGAACAGTTCCTGTGCCGACATTACTTCCAGAAATGTGGAACCCTAGTGAAACGGAGACGATTTCCACACGCCGTGTGGCGCGTAGAAATCCCATTCTGTGTGGCCTAACACTGAGCCAGTTGCTTTGACATTTCAGCGCCACCATAACTTAAATCAGGGCAGTTATAGGAAAGAAAAGACTTATCGGCAAGGTGGTATCCGAGGACAGTGCCACATTCAAAGTCACTGAGCTCTTCAGTACAGGTCATTCTGCTGCCAAGTTGTTTTTTTAGTAAGACTGCATGCACGGTGGCTGAACTAGCCAATCCACCAATTTGAAGGTTTGTCTACATACTTCTGGCCATGTTGCGTAGCAACCTTTATGTAGACCTACGGTCAAAGTGTCATGAAAATAAAGCTTGAGCCATCAGCCACAAGAGTCTCACAGCCAGCCAAAGACCAAAAAGTAATTTTAGTTGATGGGAAAAAGTGCTCAAGTCTTATTTCTACACCATGCTAAAATATGGACTTCCATTTGGCAGTAATCAAGTTTCAGAATTGACAGGTAGTAGTGTTATTCATTTTATTGTACAACATTGAATATTAATAGTAAATGTCATAGCTTTATTAAATCTGGCAATACAAAATAAATCTAAACATATTACATCACCGCTTAAGTTAAAATCAAAAGTTGAGAACTTAACATATAAAATGTAGCTATTCTACAAATCACAAGAGTATATCAAGCCTTTGACAAAGTATACATTGCAGTTTCAGGAGTAGAAATAGCAAGTGTAACAGGTGTGAAATGACTAGCTGGTTAATGGTGAGAGGCAGTTGTGTTCAGATGGTCACTGGTTCAAACCCAGGTTGGAGCTTGGACTCAAGTGCCAGACAAAAATATAGGTTACATTAATTACAGAACGCATCTCAACCAACATTATATGCAGTTGATTTCCCAGGCACAGCAAACATTTAGCTTCAGAAGTTACAAAACAGTCCAAAACGACAGCCTGCTGTCTGGACACTGGAACCAACAGAGTCAAAAAGCAGAGTTCAGTACATCCTCATGGCCTGCCGCCATTGAGGGGACCACACCATAGGGCCAGTAAGCAGGGAGTGTATGCCTGCCTATACTGGGTTGAAATAGCCGGGGAGGTGTGATCCAAATAATTCCCATCAGAAAGGGGTTCTGTTCCACCGATTGTATTCGTGGCAGTGTCTTTAGTGCTGATGAACCCTCAATAAGCGGCCCTGTAGGAGCGAGCCCGCCACCATGAGAATGAGCAGCGTAAACGCATTGGACTGCAAGGACGCGCAGGCTCCTTTGGGAATGGTGATGTTGGTGGTAGTGACAATATCGGGTACCTTGGTCATATTGGAACGTGCGCCGCCGGCAACTTTGGTAGTGTTCACAGTCATCGCCGGGGACCTTGTTGTAGGCCTACGCCTAATATTTTGTGAGAAGACCTGAAACATGAGCATAGGGCCGCGTCAGTGGCAACAAACTTCATGTATAGAAAAAAAAAAACATTTTCCCCAATTTAAATCTCACTTTCGTCCGACCAATTTAAAAAACGCAAAAAGTGTGAAGTTAAACATATTGCCTGCCATAGGGTAATTGAGAACTTACAATTTCGTGCCATCACCTTATGAAAGAGGCAAGTTTTCCCCATAAATTACCTTTATATTGGATTCAGTATCTGAAGGCATTACCGTTTGACATTGCGCTCGTCTCAAATTATTAAAGGCACGTTAGATTAAACAGTCTAGTCAGACTAAACACCCGAGGCCAATTATCCACGTCATCATTAGCGTGTCACAGAACGCGTCTATTTGTAAACTATATGGAATAGCCTATGCTATTTGACCTTTCAGAATACCTAGCCTACTCCCCAGAATGTTGGGTAGGCCTAACGTCAGTGTAATTAAATAAAGTGTATATTTCACAAATCAAACATTGCAAATAATTTCAGAAAAAAAAGTATCTTACTTGTGATAACTGCATGGCAAGGAGAAGGAAGCCAATGTAAGTTATCACCATTTTAGTCATGTTGTCAGGTTCTTTCTTAGCCTCAATTAGGTGAGTAGCGTAACCTGTCTGTCTATGGCTATTTTCCCCACTCACGGTAAATGAGTAGAGTGTAAATCCAGGGGATTTTATACCCCCACTGATTGTGACTTCAGGTCAACCGGGCTCGTCCCCATAACCACCTGTCTAGTTTGCCCCTCCAATGGAAACCTACAATTTACCCTAAGCCTCCCATAAAACATGGTTTCTAAAACTTGGTCCTGGCCTTTCAATTAGGACATAGACAACCAGGTGCAGGTTGCAAATTAGTGTAGCGACTTTATTTCATCAATCAAATACAAGGGAGGAGCGAACCGCAGATACTCGGGCCCCATCCTGGAATGAGGTTGACACGTGCTTTACAGCATCTTTGATTTACTGTCAGCAATTCAAATAATAACCTTTGTTTTTAATCACTGTCTTTTTTAGGCCTATATATCACGGTCAGTGAATATGCCTATTAATTCACAAGTTTATAATTTGAAGAGCTTGATACTATTATGATCTCTCCTCAGAGTTTATCACCTGTTGTCCTCCCTGAACATAATGGGGGCATTTTCTACACTAGGCCTATAGGTAGTTTATGATGTAGAAAATATTGGCTATTATGTTATATCCTGATGATAAATGTCAAATAAATGTTTTACACAAAAACAGGTCTAGCGGTAAATATAAACTATCTACCACAATGACAACTAATTTGGCCTTTACATGTTCGATGCACTGTTGACAGCTACATCCCGAGGGGTTCGTGCTGATTGTATGGAGATTGTGACAGCAGGTTAAATGGCGTCTCTTGACAATGCAAGAACAAGATGTTTGTCAGGAGAAGTGCAGTATTATCACAAGGAGAGTTATACTTGAAATATGGAGGAGGAAGGAGGGAAAAAGAGAGTCAGAGGTCTAAGAGAGAGAGAGAGGGAGGAAGAGGGTGAGCTTGGGTCAGTTAAATGATGGGAAAAAATATGGTTTGTTAAAGAAGAATGGTAGAAAGTTTAAGCAGAGAGAGTTGGACAGGAGGAGAAGTGAGTGAGGGTGAAGTATTGGAGGTGGTAGGTGTGAGGAAGTTGTCGGGGCCCGAGGCTTGCACGGAGGGTCAGGATAAAGATTAGTCTGTGAAGTTTTTGGAAAAAGTGGACCCTTGCCTATTGGCTGATCCATTTGAGGTTTCAGGGTCAATGAAAACAGGGTTGATGGCTGTGGAATTGGTGAGAGTAACCAAAAGTTGTATTGTGATCATTTGTATGTATTTCTGCTGGTCAGAGGGAGCAGGCGCTCTGTGTTAAATGAAAGGGGGCAAGAGATGTGAATTGTTTGGCTCTCAAAAATAGGGCGCCATTGAAAGGAGTGATTACTGGGGTAGAGGTAAATGTGAAAGCTGACCAACTGAAGGGGAAGATTCCCGGTGTTTGTGACGCTTGTCGTTTGGTGCGACGCAGACAGGGTGGCATGTGTGGAGAAACATAAATCATTGTCTGTTCTTTTGAGTTTTGTTGAGTCTTTGCCCAACAGTGATGTTAGGATATATAAATGATCCTGTATGAGCTTTTATGCTGACTACATTACATTGTTACAGGTGTCAAGCTTATGGGCATGTGGCAGCAGTCTGTAGGAGGGAGGTTCCTAGGTGTGAGAAGAGTGCAGAAGGGCATGAGACAAAGGAATGTGTAGCATTGTGGAAAGTGGTGGTATGTGTTAATTGTAGGGGTGCCCATGGGGCTGGGGATCAGAAATGTCCCGTGCGAGAGAGGCAGGTTGAGGTTTCCAGGGATAGAGTAGTACAGAAGTTGTCGTATGCTGAGGCAGTGAAGAAAGTAGAACAAGATTTGGTTAAGGGGGAGGGATCTGAGAGGAGTGGTGTGAGTAGTAGATCTGTACCAGTACAGAGGGATGGACCAACAAGTGATATATGTTTCAGTAAGATTGGACTTTTGGCATTTATAGTAATGGTTATCAACTGTACAGCAGGGATGGAACGTAAGTCGCAGAAAATAGAGTTTGTGGTTGCAGCTGCGGAGAGGTATGTGTGTGTGCGAGACACAGGGTGTGTCAAGTGGTTGTGTCCCATCCTTTCAGGCCTGAAGTAGGACTACATGCATTTAAATAGTGGAGTATGGCATTTATTATTCTTTTTGTTTGTGTAGTGTTAGATGGTAGGGTATTTTTTTAGATTTTTTTTTGATTAAAAAAACACAAATGTAAGTATAAGGGAGTTATACTCCAGTTTAGTAGGTGGCGGTAATGCAACATTTATTGGATGCCAACCGCCGTTGAACCTAATCGAAGAAAACAACTAATTTGGCCTTTCACAGTTTCCGTAGTAGCGTGTTACGTCCAGTACTTCCGGAAAACAAGAAAAAAGCGATCCAATGCTCTAAAGGGTCGCAATCAGATCGATCACAACAGCAAACCGGTTTTAGAATTTTGGTAGGTAGAATAGTACGAAGTGTTTGCCTCTCCATGCTGCTGTGCCGCATTTCAGCAGTGAGCCAGAGCGTAGCGAGATGGGGAACGAGTGTTCGGAGAGGCGCCCTTCTCCACCCCGCACTCTCCTTCAACACCAGCCGTTGTCAAAATGTCAGCTCCACCGAAGGTACGGTTCACCCTGCAGCCGCCCAGGGTGCCGGGCCGTACCGCGACAGTGTGTTGCTTCCCCGTACTGAATTCCCCATGAAACTAACCGGACAGAATCTCATAGACCGGGAGGTACAGATACAACAGGTAAGACGAGTGCTCTAGTCTAGCATGCTAATGTCATACTAACTAGATAGCTTACCAGTGAGCCACATGTTTCGAAACGGGTGCGTGTGACCGATTGCTAAAGAATGTCAGATAAACAAACGAGGTTTACTAGCCACTGCAAGACTCCTTTTGGTTAGCTAACTAACTAACCTTTCTCAATGAGACTGTGTCTGAAATTCAGCTCTGTGCCTGTGATGTGACTATAGACTTGACAGTAATATGTCAGTGCATTGATTCTGTCTGTCTAGGAGTGTGGCTTTGCAGAACTCTACTCATGGCAGAGAGAGAGGAAGGCCAAGAAGGAATACTGTCTCCACGATGGCCCCCCATACGCCAACGGGGACCCACATGTGGGACATGCCCTCAATAAGGTGTTGTTATTTGCCACATTTTACATTTTAGTCATTTAGCAGAGAATCAAGCTGTGCAATATTTCTCAACTGGACTTGAACCCAGAACAGAGATTAATCCGTGATGGCTCTCACTGGCAAGACGAGGCCTTTATCATAATGATTCTTTGGTGTTGTGTGTTCCAGATCCTCAAAGACATCCAGAACCGCTTTGAGATGCTGAGGGGGAAACAGGTTCACTATGTCCCAGGCTGGGACTGCCATGGGCTGCCCATTGAGCTGAAGGCACTGGGAGAGCTGGGAACCAGTGGACTGAGCCCTCTGCAGATAAGACAGAAAGGTCAGTGGGGCAGGGAACAGACAGCTGATACATTACTGGTCACTTATTGTGGATGGATGGAACTGACTAGGTATCAAACCCAGGTCACCAGCGAGACCTGGCAAGGATCATGTTAGCCTATTGAGCTGAAAGTGTAGGCTGTTAAAAGCGTAGGCATTCACTTTTGGAGCTTACACAAATATTCAGGTCTCAGACAAAATTACTCATCACATGACTGTGGTTCACAAACACAAAAACAGCTCTGCCTATTGATTTAAAATAATCTGATATCCCCCTGTGTATGTATGACACCAGAAAATCAGCTGTGTGTGTGTGTCTGTTGATGAACTGTGGTCCCTCTGCTCTCCAGCTCGGGAGTTTGCGGAGGGGGCGATCGCTCGTCAGCGTGCTGCCTTCCAGCGCTGGGGTGTGATGGCGGACTGGGATAAGTGCTACTACACCTTTGATGGGACTTATGAGGCAGCTCAGCTTAAGGTCTTCCAGGACATGCACAGCAAGGTGGGATATATTCTATCAATTTGGGTCAGCCTGTCTCTCCAGAAGATCTGACACTCATTATTTCGCTTGCTCGCTCTCTCCCCCCCAGGAGCTAACTGTTTGTTCTTGTGTTGTAATTTCTAGGGTCTGATCTACCAGGACTACAAGCCAGTTTTCTGGTCTCCCTCCTCCAGGTAGGCAGCACTTAGTGGCTTCTGGATATAGTCTCTGCTACATAGCTCTTCCACATACTTTTGGCCATGTAGTGTATATGGATACCCCTTCAAATTAGTGGATTCGGCTATTTCAGCCACACCCATTGCTGACAGGTGTATTTTATTTATTTAACTAGGCAAGTCAGTTAAGAACAAATTCTTATTTACATTGACGGCCTAGGAACAGTGGGTTAACTGCCTTGTTCAGGGGCAGAAAAACAGATTTTTACCTTGTCAGCTCTGGGATTCGATCTAGCAGCCTTCCGGTTACTAGACCAACGCTCTGACCACTAGGCTACCTGTCACCCAGTGTATACAATCGAGCACACAGCCATGCAATATAGACAGAGATTGGCTGTAGAATGGCACGTACTAAAGAGCTCAGTTACTTTCAAAGTGGCACCTTTCCAACAATTCAGTTTGTCAAATATCTGCCCTGCTAGAGCTGCCCTGCTCAATTGTAAGCGCTGTTATTGTGAAGTGAAAACGTCTAGGAGCAACAACGGCTCAGCCGCGAAGTGGTAGACCACACAAGCTCACAGAACGGGACTGCCGAGTACTGAAGCGCATAGTGCGTCTGTCCTCGGTTGCAACACTCACTACCGAGCTCCAAACTGCCTCGGGAAGCAGCGTCAGCACAAGAACTGTTCGTCAGGAGCTTCATGAAATGGGTTTCCATGGCCAAGCAGCCACACACAAGCCTAATAGGTTTATGTTTAATTTATTTGCACCAAAAAACAACTTTTCGTCAACAATACAGATAAAAACATTTAAATTAAAAAAATGGTGTGCAGGTGTGGTCGGTAGCCCATGGGCTGATATAAAATACTATACTAATTCTGTTTTTATTTATTTCACCTTTATTTAACCAGGTAGGCCAGTTGAGAGCATGTTCTCATTTACAACTGCGACCTGGCCAAGATTTTTGTTTTGTTTTACCTTTTTTTAACTAGGCAAGTCAGTTAAGAACAAATTCTTATTTACATTGACGGCCTAGAAACAGTGGTTTAACTGCCTTGTTCAGGGGCAGAAAAACAGATTTTTACCTTGTCAGCTCTGGGATTCGATCTTGCAACCTTTCGGTTACAAGTCCAACACTCTAATCACTAGGCTACCTGCCGCCCATGAAGATGAAGCAGCGCGACAAAAACAACAACACAGAGTTGCACATAAACAAACGTACAGTCAATAACACAAAATAAAAATAGAAAAATCTATAGATCTGTAGGGAGGTAGGCAATAAATAGGCTCTAGAGGTGAAAATAATTACAATTCAGCATTAATAGTGGAGTGATGGATGTGCAGATGATGATGTGCAAGTAGAGATACTGGGGTGCAAAAGAGCAAGAGGGTAAATAATAATATGGGGATGAGGTAGTCCGGTGTGCTATTTACAGATTGGCTGTGTACAGGTACAGTGATCGGTAAGCTACTCAGATAGCTGATGCTTAAAGTTAGAGAGGGAGATGTAAGGCTTCAGTGATTTTTGCAATTCGTTCCAATCATTGGCAGCAGAGAACTGGAAGGAAAGACGGCCAAAGGAAGGGTTGGCTTTGGGGAGGACCAGTGCAATGTACCTGCTGGAGCGTGTGCTACGGGTGGGTGTTGCTATGGTTACCAGTGAGCTGAGATAAGGCGGGGCTTTACCTAGCAAAGACTTATAGATGACCTGAAGCCAGTGGGTTTGGCGACGAATATGTAGCGAGAGCATACAGGTCGCAGTGTTGGGTAGTATATGGGGCTTTGGTGACAAAACAGATGGCATTGTGATAAACTACATCCAGTTTGCTGAGTAGAGTGTTGGGGGCTATTTTGTAAATGACATTGCCGAAGTCGAGGATCAGTAGGATAGTCCGTTTTACGAGGGTATTTTTGGCAGCATGAGTGAAGGATGCTTTGTTGCGGAATAGAAAGCCGATTCTAGATTTAATTTTGGATTGGAGATGCTTAATGTGAGTCTGGAAGGAGAGTTTACAGTCTAACCAGACACCTAGGTATTTGTAGTTGTCCACATATTCTAGGTCAGAACCTTCCACAGTAATGATGCTAGTTGGGCGAGAGGGTGCGGGCAGCAATTTGTTGAAGAGCATGCACTTAGTTTTACTAGCAGTTAAATGCAGTTGGAGGCCATGGAAGGAGTGTTGTATGGCGTTGAAGCTCGTTTTATGTTTTTTTTAGCACACTCTCCAAAAAAGGGCCAGAAGTATACAGAATGGTGTCGTCTGCGTAGAGGTGGATCAGAGAATCACCAGAAGCAAGAGCGACATCATTGATATCTACAGAGAGAGAGAAGTCGGCCTGAGAATTTAACCCTGTGGCACCCCAATAGACTGCCCGAGGTCCAGACAACAGGCCCTCCGATTTGACACATTGAACTCTATCTGAGAAGTAGTTGGTGAACCAGGCGAGGCAGTAATTTGAGAAGCCAAGGCTGTTGAGTCTGCCGATAAGAATGTGGTGTTTGACACAGTGCAAAGCCTTGGCCAAGTCAATGAAGACGGCTGCACAGTACTGTCTTTTATCGATGGCGGTTAGGATATCGTACATGAGTACAAAAATAAAAAAGTTTTTCAAACGGATAACAAAAACTTCTAATTATAAATGAATTGATCAGTAACTATGATCACCATGCGCAATGTCAAGCATCGGCTGGGATGATGTAAATCTTGCCGCCGTTGGACTCTGGAGCAGTGGAAACACATTCTCTGGAGTAATGAATCACGCTTCAGCATTTGACACTCTGACAGACACATCTCCATAGACAATTATTCCTCCATAGAAAAGATTGTGAACGGCCCTTCAAATTAGTGGATTCAGCTATTTTCCGAATCCACCAATGGCATGCTCCTGGCGGATGTCAGCATAGTGCCAACTGTAAAGTTTGGTGATGGAGGAATAATGTTGCGGCTGTTTTTCAAGGCTGTTTTTCATGGTTTGGGCTAGGCCCCTTAGTTCTAGTTAAGATAAATCTTAACGCTACAGCAAACAATGACATTCTTGACGATTCTGTGCTTCCAACTTTGTGGCAATAATTTGGAAGAGGCCCTTTCCTGTTTCAGCATAACAATGCTCCCGTGCACAAAGCGAAGTCCATACAGAAATGGTTTGTTGAGATTGGTGTGGAAGAACTTGACTGACCTGCACAGAACCCTGACCTCAACCCCATCAAACACCTTTGGGATGAATTGGAACGCCGACTGCGAGCCAGGCCTAATTGCCCTACATCAGTGCCTGACCTCACTAAAACTCTTGTGGCTGAATGGAAGCAAGTCCCTGCAGCAATGTTCCAACATCTAGTGGAAAACCTTCCCAGAAGAGTGGAGGCTGTTATGGCAGCAAAGGGGGGACCAACTCTATATTAATGCCCATGGTCTTGGAATGAGATGTTCAGCGAACAGGTGTCCACATTCTTTTGGCCATGTAGTGTATCTCTGCTGCGTCTCTCCCCCCCACCCCTCCTTTCATTCTCCTCCTCCTTACCTCTAATTTTCTCTCTCCCTCTCGCTCTCTCTCCCCCCCCCCCCAGGACAGCTCTTGCGGAGGCAGAGTTGGAGTATAACCCACAGCACGTGAGCAAAGCAATCTACGCCACCTTTGCCCTGGCCACCCTACCCCCTAAGATGGCGGAAGCTGTAGGGGAGTTGGGCGGCATTTCTGTGTTGGTGTGGACCACCCAACCATGGACCATCCCAGCCAACCAGGCTGTCTGCTTTATGCCCAATGCCCAGTAAGTGCTGCTGTCAACAGACATCCCCTCACACACCTACCTGCACCTTCAGTACTCTACGGTATAACTCCCACCTTTTGTAAATGTGTTTTAATATCTCACACACAGGTACTCAGTAGTGAAGAGGAGAGACAGCTCACAGCTCCTCCTAGTGGCCACTGAGCGCGTTTCCAGCCTGGCAACACTGCTGAGCACAGAGCTGGAGAGTGTGGGCACTTTCACAGGTAAACTGGACACACACACACACTCAGACAGACAGACAGATAAACATTGTCATGTCACTCTTGTCACTTTCTCTTCCCATCCCCACTTCCAGGTACAGAACTTGAGGGAGGAGTCTGCCAGCATCCCACCATTCCCAAGAAGGAGGTTCCATTGCTTCCAGCTAATTTTGTAACCATGGGCAAAGGAACGGGATTGGTTCACACAGCTCCTGCCCATGGGATGGAGGACTACAGTGTGGCCTCCCACTTTAAACTATCAGTGGTGCGTTCCTTTAGTTGACTAATATATCAATGGGATTGACAGAACAATATCAGTTGGCTAACTTCAAAAACATTCTGGCTTCCAGGCTAAAAGTCTTCATGAACTTCCAATGACATCTGTCCTAAAGATGGGCACGGTTTATTAAGGATTCCCATTAGCTCTTCCTGGGGTCCAATCTCTTCCTGGGGTCCAATCTCTTCCTGGGGTTAATCAAATGTCCGAACGGATGTTAGTATTTGATTACTTGAGTGGGTGTTCATTTTCAGAGTGAACCAATTTCAGGACTATTTTAACAATGAAAAAGCTTTTGTCTAAATTACATTATCCTTGTGACATTTTTACTTGCAATGATATACCCAAGAGTTTAATAACCACTACATTTGAAATTCCTAATTTAATCAAACTTTTGAGTGTAGTTTTTATAATGGTGCATTACATTGCTATTGCCCCACTTCAAATAGCAATTACAGGTGCTCATCTAAGAGTTTCTACAATACCTGACGCAGATCAACGCAAAACACTCACCAGAAACACTTTTTGTAACAATCAGTTATCTTAGTGAAAATCACACTTCTCGTTCACTGTTGCTGTTAGCCAAACTACTGAAGAAAAGCAGAATGGCCTCTGTTTACCTCTGCCGTGTGCATTTGTGTCGTTCTGATTGGTCGATAGTCTATAATTTTTTTGTGTAACTCTTTATATAACAATGAGAATTTCGACTCCGTATATCTGAACGTCATGATATTATTCGAATAGTAAAATCATTTCAATTACCCACCCCTAATCTGTATGGCTGTGTGTGTTTCCTCTGTTCTAGGAGTGTATCGTGGATGAGGAAGGCAGGTTCACTGAGCTGGCTGGGCCTGAGCTACAGAGTCTGTCTGTGATGGGGGAGGGCAATGATACAGGTAGGAAGAAACGGTGTGAGAGAGACAGGGAGGATAATGCTCAACTTGTATTGTCTAGTTCAACTTCTTGCTCTCTTTGTACAAGCTTTTGTGTGTGTTTTGTGTGCATGTCAGTGATCTCCATGCTGAAGGCTGTCGGTTCTCTAGTGAAGGAGGAGGAGTGTGTCCACAGTTACCCATACGACTGGAGGAGTAAAGAGCCTGTAGTCATCAGACCCAGCAAACAGTGGTTCATTGACATCGCCAGCCTCAAAGACAAGGCCAAGGTAGGAATCACACACTGAGGATAACACTTACTTACTTACTGACTTTATTGTCCCCATGGGGAAATTCTGTTGCAGTGTTATGTACACATTCAAAGTGGCGTTTAAATACAAAACACGATTGACAAAACAACTTTCATAACATTTACGCACCAATAAAAATAATAATAGTAAGAAATAAGAAATAAAACATAAAAAAAACGAAGAAAAGATTAGCCTGCTGGCCTTACGGGGTCAATGGGAACATTCGCCCGAGCTATTTAGGAGGGATATCACACCTGGCACAAATTATTGTCTCGTTCTGTTTTTCCTGCTGAGGGGTGCCCTGTACCTGCGCCCAGAGGGGAGTAATTCAAAGTCCAGGTACATGGGGTGGCTTGGGTCTAATATGGTTTTGTGAGCCTTACAGAGGGCCCTGACCTTAAAGATCTCATCCAGGCCTGTCTGTTTGACTCCAAGTACCTTGCTTGCTGTGGTAATAATCCTTCTCAGCATGTTTCTCTGGCTGACAGTGGCATTGTCAAACCAACAAACAATACAAAAAGTTAAAATACTCTCAATAAAAGATTTGTAAAACAGAGTCAGTATAGTACAGTCTACATTAAAACAACATTTTTAGAAAGTACAGTCTCTGTTGGCTCTTTTTGTAGATCAGGTCTAGGTCTGTACATTTACTCCACTGAAGCTTATTGTCCAAAAAAACACCCAGATATTTATATTCCTCTGAATTCTATATTCTGACCTCTGATAGATGTTGCAGAGGTAGGTGTTGTATGCTTCCTGAAGTCTATGCACATCTCTTTGGTCTTGTTGGTATTGAGGACCAAGTGTGATTCCTCACACCACTCTACAAAATCATCTAGGACCGGGCCAAGATGTTCCTTGTCATTATACAACAGGCTGATCAAGGCAGTGTCATCAGCGAACTTAACGAGGTGTCTGTCAGTATGGGAACTAGTACAACTATTAGTGTACAAGATGTACAGAAGTGGGGACAAAACACATCCCTGAGGAGAGCCTGTGTTGGTATTGCGTATATCTGACACATGGGGACCTATTTTGTCTCGCTGTGAGCGTTGGCTCAGGAAGTCCAACAGCCACAAAACCAGCCCCCCGTCTAAGCAGAAGTTCCGAATGAGTCTCTGTGCCAGAATGTAAGGATGGTGTTGAAGGCAGAAGATAAGTCAACAAACAGAACCCTGACATGGGATTTGGCACCCTCTAGATGTCTATAGACCATGTTTAAGGAGGGTAAGAATGGCATCATCAACTCCTCTGCTAGGCTGATAGGCAAACTGAAATGGGTCGAGGAGCTTCTGGGTGACACTGAGAATATGACTTTTCACAATTTTCTCAAGGCATTTCATAACTAAAGATGTCAAGGCGACAGGGCAGTAGTCATTCAGCACAGAAGGATTAGATGCTTGAGGAATTGGTATAATTATTGATTTTTCCACAATACTGGAATGTGTTGCTGGTTGAGTGAGGATTGGAAAATGTCTGTAAAAACACCAGCCAGTTGTTCAGCACAGTGCTTTAACACATGTCCACTTATTTTGTCTGGGCTTTTGTATGTGTTACATCCCCTGAACAACTGAAGAACATCAGACTGTTGAACAACAACTCCCTCAAACATTTGTAATGATGCTTCCATTTGTTTTACCTCCGACACGAAAATGTCTGATTCAAATCTTGAGAAGAAAACATTCCGTTCATTAGTCATGTTCTGGCCCTCATATTCCCCAAGGTCAGCACTGGTTTTTCCCCAGCCTATATGGGGGGCACTAGCCATGGATTTAATCCCTCGCCAGGCCACCCTTGCGTTTCCTGAGGAGAGGGTCTTCTCCACCCTTGCGTTTCCTGAGGAGAGGGTCTTCTCCACCCTTGCGTTTCCTGAGGAGAGGGTCTTCTCCACCCTTGCGTTTCCTGAGGAGAGGGTCTTCTCCACCCTTGCGTTTCCTGAGGAGAGGGTCTTCTCCACCCTTGCGTTTCCTGAGGAGAGGGTCTTCTCCACCCTTGCGTTTCCTGAGGAGAGGGTCTTCTCCACCCTTGCGTTTCCTGAGGAGAGGGTCTTCTCCACCCTTGCGTTTCCTGAGGAGAGGGTCTTCTCCACCCTTGCGTTTCCTGAGGAGAGGGTCTTCTCCACCCTTGCGTTTCCTGAGGAGAGGGTCCTCTCCACCCTTGCGTTTCCTGAGGAGAGGGTCCTCTCCACCCTTTGCTTGTTTGCCTCCTTGTCCACCAGTATCTGTCTTTTTGTCTCACGTTGTACATCTCTTAAAGCCTGTCTATCACCCCCAGAGATGAATCTGTTCTCACTGCGATACATTGAGAGGGATTCTTTCAAACAGGTGATGATTCTCACTCATACACTTAGAACAGGTCCCACTCAGTAAGTTAGACTCTTAGAAACGGAGAATGATTCTTCTTATAGAGCAGGGATCAACTGAATTCAGCTGCGGGATGATTATTTTCTTCTTCAGCGGATGGTCAGGGGGCCGGAACATAATTACAAATCATTTTTTAGACTGCAAGAAGCCCAAAAAGCGAATATTTGACTAAAACATTTACTTGTGGAGCCCTGCTCTAGAGGATAAAGAAACTATTTCTGACTGTGTGTAGGAAGTGCTGGCTAAGGTGCGTGTGATCCCAGAATCGGCGAGGGGCAGTCTGTTGGCCCACCTGGACCGAAGACCGTACTGGTGTATCTCACGCCAGAGGAGCTGGGGTGTGCCCATACCTGTGTTCTACCACAAGGAGACAGGAGAGCCTCTCATTAACAAGTAACTACACACCCACAAACATACACACACACACACACACAACGCCACCCCGCTCTGACCCCTGCTCTCTCCCCCTAAAGGCACACTGTATCCCATGTGACCCAGCTGTTCTCAGAGAAGGGCAGTGACTGCTGGTGGGAGCTGCCCCTGGAATCTCTACTGCCACCAGAGGTGCTTAAGAAGGTGAGTCACCGCAGCACTTTCACTCTCAAGTCAGTGAATATGGTTGTATGATTAAAAGAGGATTTTAGCACCTTGTGTGTGTGTGAAGGTTAACGTATGTGTGTGTTTGTCAGAGTAAAGCAGGAGAGGTAACAGACTACGAGCGTGGAGATGATGTGTTGGACATCTGGTTTGACAGTGGAACCTCCTGGGCTGCTGTTCTTGGAGGTGAGGCTCTGTGTTCAGCTAACCTGGCGAAGCTACGTACAACATCTGCCAAGTATTCTTACACTAGCGACTACACTTGTGTTTTCTTAGAATTCAAGGCTGTGTCTGAAGGTTGTTTTCTTAGCTAGGCCTAGCTAAATCACAACTTTCTAAGTGTCCAGTTAATGAATACTGTACAAACTGCATGGTGATGCTATCTCTCTCTGGCACATGGTGAATTGTTTATGCATTAGAAATTACTTCAATCTCATATGAAGTGTGTGTAGTCCTCGTCCATCGGCCATTAGCTTTATCCCTCTCTGGAACACACCTTACTGAAGTGTTCTATAGTCAGATAATAAGGAAGACTTTCATTTGTTTGGATATTGTTCTTGTTGTGGCATTTGGCAAGACTGACATCCAACATACAGCCACACAATTTCCCAAGGTTTACCCATGTTGTCCATGTGAGTGGTTGTGTTGTGTTTTCAGAAATGAAGGAGGAGAGTGACACTGACTCTGAGTCACGGCTCAGCTGGCTCCCTTCCCTACGCAAACCCCTGGTGCCAGGTTAATAACCCCCAGACCCCTCTTCTACTCACCCCCCCCCCCCCCTCCCCCTTCTTCTACTCACCCCCCCCCCCCTCTTCTACTCTTCCCCCCTCTTCTACTCTTCCCCCCTCTTCTACTCTTCCCCCCTCTTCTACTCTTCCCCCCTCTTCTACTCTTCCCCCCTCTTCTACTCTTCCCCCCTCTTCTACTCTTCCCCCCCTCTTCTACTCTTCCCCCCTCTTCTACTCATCCCTCCTTCCCCCTCTCTTCTACTCATCCCTCTTACTTCCTCTCCATCTCTTCTCAATATTTCATATTTCCATTCCATTTTTCTATTGATTTCTGTTTCTTTCTCTCACTATCCCCCCCCCCCCCCCTCTCTCTCTCTCTCTCTGACTCTCTCCTGCTCTCCTCCCCTTCTCTCCTCAGCATGTGGGACTCTGAGCACCTTGTTTGGGAGCTGAGAACCTTAAAGATTGGTTATCTATAAGATTCACTCCCTGGCTGCGCTCTCTGTTTAGTCAGCAGTCTCTCTCTTTGGCAGCAAGGGAGGATCTCCCCCTGAAAGCCTGGTGGCTGTCCCTGTGCTATTGTCTAAGGCAGGAGCACTACGGTCTCTAAGCCGCTCTCTAACCTCTACAGTACCCCGTGGCTTTGGAAGGCTGCCTCGCCATGTAACGTTTCTGTACCGTCTCTCCCAAGGCTGGCCAAGGTGGAATGTCTGTCGCTACTACTTTCACGCAGGGCATTGGTCAAGGCATGGTTGCACAATCTTGGTATACTTGTCATGCATTGTCTCAATGTCCTCACTACCAGTGGCTGTGGTCTCTGTCCCTCTAGACTTGTCCTACCTCTTGTGGACAAAGTCAGTGACGTTCTCCTGATACTAACCATCTGGCTTTCCTCTCTGTTCGCATGAATTGGTAAAGAACTAAACATGTTTTTCCGCTCGCTCGCTCTCTCTCTCGTCAGACTCGAGGGCTGATGTGTATGTGGAGGGAAAGGACCAGATAGGTGGTTGGTTCCAGTCCTCTCTGCTCACCAGTGTTGCCGTGCAGAAAAGGGCTCCCTACAAGTCAGTGAAATACTTTTTATATCTAGGTGTGCTTGTTGTAAATGTGTCCGTAAGAAAGCCAGAGAAGAATCTGTATTTATAACTTTCTCTCTCAGGGCTCTGATGATGCATGACTTTCTCTCTCTTTCTCTCTCTCAGGGCTCTGATGATACATGACTTTGTGATAAGCGAGAAAGGAGAGAAGATGTCCAAGTCTTTAGGCAACGTAGTAGACCCCGATACAGTCATCCACGGGGGGGAGGTGAGAGGCTGTGGATGAGACCTAACCTTTCTGGAGAAACATACACACACTGCCAGGGTGGTCAACAGTGTTAGTCCTTAAAGGCATTCACCTATCTCTTTCCCTCTATTTCCCCCAGGACCCCAGTGTGTCTCCTGCCTATGGAGTGGATGTGTTGCGTTGGTGGGTGGCAGAGTCCAACGTCTTCTCTGAGGTCCAGATCGGCCCCAACGTGCTCAACTCAGCCAGAGACAGCATCAATAAGGTGAGTGTCATGGTGTCTACTATCTGTGGGTCTGTCAGTCTGTGTAGAAGTCTCGTTACCTGCTTCTCCACTCCACTGTAAAAGCTCTTCCTCGTCTCGTTCTAGTTGAGGAATACCCTGAAGTTCTTGCTAGGGAATCTGCAGGGTTTTGACCCTCGTACTCAGGCAGTGGACCCTAAAGAAATGCACTACATCGACCAGTACCTACTGCACCTTCTACGGAACTACAGTATGAAGATGACAGATGCCTACAATGATTTTGGTGCGGGCAGGGCCATCCGCCTGCTCCAAGCCTTCATCACCAGAGACCTCTCCAAGTTCTACTTCAGCATCATCAAGGACAGGTACTGATACTTTTGCTAAATACTACTACCACTGCTATTGTTATTACATTGTCTACTACTACTCTGTTACACTTATGACAACACTATAATGACTGTCATTACTACTATATGGCACTATTAATAGTCTGTTACTCTCTCCTTCTCTCAGGCTGTACTGTGATCCTGAGGACTCGTTGGGTCGGCGGTCCTGTCAGACGGTTCTAGAGGAGATTCTGGACGGAGTGACGCGCTCCATCGCTCCTATCCTACCTCACCTGGCCGAAGAGGTCTATTTACACGCCCCAGGACATAACGGTATGGCCTTGTGTGTTTGTGTGTGCCTGTACCTGTGTGTGTGTCTCAGTGACTCTGAAAGTCTCTATCTTCAGAGGGGGAGACCCTGTTCAGGAGTGGCTGGATTAAGAGCAGTCCTGTGTGGCGTAGGCCGGGATTGGAGGAAGCCGTGGAGGGGGCATGCGCTATCAGGGATTCCTTCCTGTCCTCTATCCCAGGACGCAATGCAGCCGAGTATGAGCTGACCATAGAGATTGAGCCTGGCCTACTGTTTGAACTCATTGAGGTAAGGGGGCAGAATGCGCTCTCTGATGTCCTCGTCATAATCACTATACCACAAACGGCTGAGATGTAGTTGTATGGAAGGGACGGTCTTTCAGGCCTCAGAAAGGCGACTCCAAGTTGGCTACCACAAACTTTACCTATCTAATCTCTCTTTCTCAGTCTCTCCAAGACGAACCTACTTCCTCTTCCTCTCAGCTAACAGAGCTGATGATGTCATCGCAGACAACCCTGACTAGCGCCCTGCCCAGAGACCTGCCCGCTGATGCCCTCATCAGCAATGGCAGTTTCCTCATCAACCTTGAGGGTGAGTCCAAGCTAAGCTAACACTAGTACATTTACAATGCTGTAGTAGCTGAATCCAAAATGAAACTCGGGGTTCTATAGGGCTCCCGAGTGGTGCAGCGGTCTAAGACACTGCATCTCAGTGCAAGAGGCGTCACTGCAGTCCCTGGTTCGAATCCAAGCTGCATACAATCCGGCCGTGATTGGGAGTCCCATAGGGCGGCGCACAATTGGCCCAGCGTCGTCCGGGTTTGGACGGGGTAGACCGTCATTGTAAATAAGAATTTGTTCTTAACTGGCTTGCCTAGTTAAATAAAGGTTACTTTTAAAAATGTTTTTATATACAATCATATCCGCTTTAGCTGACATCCACAAAGCGGTTGTATTGGCAGTGAAGGAGGTAGAACTGCGTTAGAGCTGTCAAATCCACAAGCAGCTCCTTTCCATTGGCTGCACGGAGTCACATTAAGAAATCCCATGCAGCCTTGTTTACAAGTTCGAACACTAGAATATGTGATGTAATCTACACCTTTATTACGATGATGCAAATCCTCATTATTTAGTTTAAGGATTATTTTTATTTGAGCGTCATTATTTCTATATAGCCTAAACTTTCTCATTCTGAACTTCTAACGCGAGTGGGATAGGTGTGGCTTCATGACACTGATCAAGATAAGCTGCTCACCAGTTTGACAGCTCCAACACAGTTAATAGCCAATTCATACTTGCTCTAGCAATGCGATCCGGAGGCTCCGTAAGGAGGGTTTGACACAGTTGATGGTAGGTGGGGCAGGAGGTCCTGTATAAACATCACCTTCTTGACAACTTCCTTCACAACAGCTCTGCTCAGGGAAGCTCAAGAAGTATGAATGCTCTGACTACTTCTACTTCTGTACTTTTTGAAACTAAAATATGAAAAGGTTTCGGTACTATAATTTCTGTTACTTTCCAGAAGTGTCACGTGGGTAAAATCACACGGGAAGCCAAGCCAGAAATAAAAAGCAATATTACAACCAGTGATGTAGTGGAGGGTAAACACTGTTTACACCTTTTTGGTTACCACTGCTCTAGAAAGTTGCGTGAAGTTCAATCTCATGCTTCACTCGGTGGGCTGATAATTCTAAGTGGCAAATTTTATTGGTCACATACGTATTTAGCAGATGTTATTGCAGGTGTAGCGAAATGCTTGTTTCTAACAGTGCAGTAATATCTAACAATTTCACAACAATACACACAAACTAAAGTAAAGGAATGGAATTAAGAATATATAAATATTTGGATGAGCAATGTCAGAGCAGCATAGACTAAGAATAGAATACAGTGGGGCAAAAAAGTATTTAGTCAGCCACCAATTGTGCAAGTTCTCCCACTTAAAAAGATGAGAGGCCTGTAATTTTCATCATAGGTACACTTCAACTATGACAGACAAAATGAGAGAAAAAAAAAAATCCAGAAAATCGCATTGTAGAATTTTATATGAATTTATTTGCAAATTATGGTGGAAAATAAGTATTTGGTCACTTACAAATAAGCAAGATTTCTGGCTCTCACAGACCTGTAACTTCTTTAAGAGGCTCCTCTGTCCTCTGCTCGTTACCTGTATTCATGGCACCTGTTTGAACTTATCAGTATAAAATACACCTGTCCACAACCTCAGTCACACTCCAAACTCCACTATGACCAAGACCAAAGAGCTGTCAAAGGACACCAGAAACAAAATTGTAGACCTGCACCAGGCTGGGAAGACTGAATCTGCAATAGGTATGCAGCTTGGTTTGAAGAAATCAACTGTGGGAGCAATTATTAGGATGACAATTTTTATAGGCAGCCCAATTCTGAACTTTGTTTTCACTAATCGGTCTTTTGACGAATCAGATCAGCTCTAAAAAAACAAGAGCTGATGTGATCGGTCAACACCAATTAGTGTAAAGAATATCAAAATTGGGCTGCCAGTTTAACACACCCAAGTATTTTAGGGGTCATACAGTAACCTGGTTCGTGTTCACTATACACTGAAACTTTTTAATATGGTGTGCACTAATGAATATGATCTTTTAACCTCCCTAATCATAGCCCCTAGTAACCTTTTCTCTCTGTCCAATCAGGTGGGGTTATCCGTGAGGACAGTGCTTACCAAGTAGCGGCAGTGCCCACCTCCATGGCCCGGTGCCCGAGGTGCCGACGGTACACCTCAAGCTCTCCAGACTGCCCCTGCCCCCGCTGCCAGACCATCCTTACTAGGGCGCAGTGACACGTCCGCCCGCACCATCACAACCTGCAAATTGCCGTCTAACCCGGTCTGTCTGCTTGAACTGACTCCAGACAACCAGGGGTCAACCAAGAAAGACCCTGCTTAGCAACGCACTGAGAGGGGTAACAGCGACAGCCAGACTGTCTGAGTTACCTAAATGACATCTTTCTTCAGCTCTTCAGCTGACATTGACTCTGGCATGTTGCCGCGTGAGGATGGGATGCTTTACAAGACAGGCTTCGTAAAACAAAGCACACATTTTATTTTGATAGAGGGAATTGTCATAAGAGCTATGCAGTACTTTTGAGTTCATAAGACACCTCTCCCAAAGAAGGGCACATCAGTGATGTTTCCTAGAAAGGGACATGTATTGATAGTCCTGGACCCCTCCTATGAGGCACAGAGTGCAGTAATATACCTACTAAGAGAATCAAGTCATCGGGTCTGATTATTGTATGTATTAGAAGGATATATAGGGGATGGTACAACACTGAGCGCTTAGTTTTTTTTATTTGTATTCATGTTTAATGATAATCTGTATAGTTCTCCTGTCCACTTGTACGAAATCTATTAAATAAAGGACGATCATTAAAATACACTCGGAAGCCAAATAAGTGCAATATTCCTAAAAATCCTCTTAAACCAGTGATTCCTATCACCCTTTGAAAACCAAGGTGTCATTCAGTAGGGTACAAATATCTGAGTCTACCTGAATGGTCTGGAGAGAATCCCATGGCGGTTTTTACTGAACGCCACGTTTCCCCAAAACCTTCTTGGAACAGACATTGAAGTACGTTCGCTCCATTTAGTGTGGCTTGAAGCAATGCATGACATATTAATGATGCATTTAACCCACAACCCAACCTCTCCCCATTTTTTCAGAACAGCACCGTTTCCATTACTCAACGCAGCCATGTACTGCTACCATCTTTGGAAATGACCAGTGTTAACTGTTCTTCCCCCAGGCCCAGAGAGAGAGAAACCATGCTGAGCATTAAACTTTTTTATTCTGCTGTCTGCCCCCAGTGGGGTCCCTCAGCCAGTGTCTAGATTACAGGTACAGAACAGTACAGCAGCATGTATAAAGTCTGTATCATACATCACTAATCTGAGGGAGGGATGCTTACTGAACATCAAACGGCACACACCCTGCAACCCCCTTTTGAGTGGGTTTTAAGTATGTTAAAAGGTAGAGTACAGGGGCTGCTAGGTATAGCTGGGAGACAAAAAGTGACAGGACATATCCAACTCCATCTAGGCCCCCCATATTCCATTCTGAAATACAGACTTGGACATTGATCAACCTAATACAATGTTACTTATTTGAATCGGAGTAAGATGAGTGAGCACTGAATTAAATTAAAAACCCATCCTACCCCCCCCCATCATTTACACTTAATTAGATTCAACCTTTTTCTCAACTGAACACAAGTCTCCCTCTCATAACAGGGTACCTCTGCTTCCTGTACTGTACATGATAGGTAATATACCAGTTCACTACCACTCTCTCACTCCTATATTGGATGCTAGCAAGAACGAAAATGCACAGAAGCCATCTAAGTTCCCTTTCTGCAGATCTTCTACTCCCTCTCTCTCAGTCCTCTCTCTGCAGGTCCTCCACAGCCTCCAGTAGGTGTAGTGCCAGGCTGTACTGGCCATGGTTCTCAGGTAGGATCTCTATGAGGCGGCTCACCAGCCTGCTGGTCTGACTCAGGGGCACCGATGGGCACCCCAGCTCACTGGGGTCCTGGGGAAAACACACATGAATAGCATCAGTAGCTCATACAAAACTAGGGGGTTGAATTAGTTACACAATATGATGTTCAGTGGTTATAGGATGATGCCGAAGACTAGCTGGTCTTACCATGGCCTTAAGTGTTATGAAGGTGCCATAACGTGGTTATAGTGTGTATTCAGGAGGCTGGTAAGTCTCACTATAGGCTTGAGCCAGGTGTTCTACAGTGGTTATAACATGTTATAAGGTAACACAGAGGTTGATCTCACCATAGCCTTGAGCCAGGTGCAGAGTGTGGGGGGGAGGCGAGCCAGCAGCTCCATGGCGGGCCGGGTCTGGGTCTGGGTGTGGAGCAGGGAGTAGCTCAGCCTCTGGCCTGTTAGAACCAACAGCTGGGAACCCAACACGTCCTTATCCTCCACCTCAAACATCACCTGACGACAACACACAGGCTTCAATGTCATATTTTGTGTGAGTGATCATATTCATTGTGTGTATAAAGTTATTAAATATGACAAGTAACATGAGTGTACGAATATGTACACTCATTGGATAGTTTTAGGTACACCACCCGCTCACGAAAATGGATCTCTCCTACAGACAGTGAGTCACGTAGCCGTGGCTTGTTTTATAAAGCAGACAGACGTCAATGCATTGTTACTGTTCTATTGAATGTTAGAATGGGCAAAACCAGTGACTGAGCGTGATATGATCATTAATGCTAGGCACTCTGGATCCAGCATCTCAGAAACAGCCACCCAGGTTTACAGAGAATGGTGAGACTGACATAACATCCAGTCAGCAGCAGTCCTTTGGGCGAAAACAGCTTGTTGATGAGAGAGGTCGAAGGAGAACGGCAAGAACCGTGCAAGCTAACAGGCAAATAACAGTGCAGTACATCAATACAGAGCGGCATCTCTGAAATGCACAACTCCTCGATCCTTGTCAGGGAAGGGCTATTGTAGCAGACGACCACCCTGGGTTCCACTCCTACTAGAGAAAATCAAGAGGGCTCCAGTGAGAACACGGTCACCAACACTGAACAATTGAGGAGTGGAAGAACATTTAGTTCAGTTGAGTGGCCTGGTCAGTTCCCAGACCTCAACCCAATAGAGCGTCTTTGGGATGAGATGGAACAGGCTGTTCGCAGCATGAATGTACCAACGTCCAATCTGCAGCAACTGCATGATGCCATCGTGTCAGCATGGACCAAAATCCATGTGGAACATTTCCAACACCTTGAAGAATTCAGGCTGTTTTGGAGGCATAGGGGAGTCCAACCCGGTACTAGATGGGTGTACCCAATACACTCACTGGGGGGTTTATGTTTTATGTGTTAGTATGTGTATCAGTTTCTATCCAGTTACCAGCAGATGTGTATTGAGGGACCTGTTGGTGTATGACTACCTACCTGCTCTGCCCGGGGGTCCAGGCCCTGGTTGTACAGCTCACACACCAGATGTCTGCGCAGGATGTCCGGGTTGACCTGCAGCAGGAGTCCCAGGTCCAGACACAGAGAGGGCCACGTCTTGTCCCCTGACCCAGACCCAGGGCCCTCCACCGCCACCCTCTGGGTCGTCA
Source organism: Oncorhynchus mykiss (assembly GCF_057628025.1). Lineage (NCBI taxonomy): Eukaryota > Metazoa > Chordata > Actinopteri > Salmoniformes > Salmonidae > Oncorhynchus > Oncorhynchus mykiss. Next base: position 59,129,976 of record NC_143040.1, read on the forward strand.
CCCAGCCTGTCAACACCCTGAGCAGGAACTCCTGTCTGAGGGAGACCAGGCCAGGGTCCATGTCTCCACTGGGCATCAGCTGGATGGACGACAGCTCTCTAAAGAAGGCATTCTTACCCTGGAAGAAGGAAAGACTTGCAGTGTATAGTGTAGGTCATTGTTTCCCAACCCTCTCCTCAGGGCCTCCCAGACATTTCAAATGTTTGTTTTAACCCTAAAAACTGGCACACCTAACTCAATTAGTCAACTAATCATCAAGCCTGTGACTAATTGAATCAGGTGTGCCAGTTTAGGGTTAAAACAAACATGTGAAACATCTGGGGAGGCCAGAGGAGAGGGTTGGGAAACACTGCTGTAGGTGTTATGCATGTGTGTACTCTTTGGTTTACACTACGTGTTTGTCTCACCTTGCTGTCGAACAGGCTGAGTGGTTTGACCCTGAGACTGAAGGTCATAGCAGTGTGGAGTAGAGAGGCCAGGAGATAGTGGTGTTGTACAAGGGGGTAGTGAACTCCCTTCTGCTCCAGGGCTAGCTCTGCTAGGGAGGCAGGACCCTCTGCTCCCCCCCACACCTCCTCCACACACAGCTCTGGAGGAGTCACCTCTTCTACCCCCGAGTCTGCCTGGAGGGGAGAGGGGTTCAGAGTAACCAAAGACCAGCATCAGGATTAAAAACCATCCAAAGCGCAGTCTATCTGTGCAACTACAGATGCTTTAGTTCAAAAATAATTCTTCTAAATCCCCGTGCTGCAGTAATGGTACACTGTGACAAACTCTCTTGCATGGTGACATGCACATATACCCACTTTGCATGCAGCACATGCTTTTTACCTGTGCTGCAACGCAGGGAAACATTTTAATCTGCCCAACTGTATGCATCCATCCATCTTTTTTGATCCGTACCTCCATCAGAATCTGTAGCAGCTGAACACAGGAGCCCAGGAATGATGTCATGGCACAGTCTCCCATTCCCACATCCTGAATACACACACAAACAGACGTTATCTACACGTCTATTCACAACAAGTCCCAATCAGAGAGGTATGTAGCTGTAAGGCTGAATAGGGCAGGGCTGCTCACCCGTCGACACAGGCGGTCCTTAGGGGCCTTCCCCACCTGTGGAGAGAGAACACAAACAGACGATCAATTGCAGCACTATGAAGAGAATCATGATCCGAATCAGGACACACCGGGGACTGATTTGAATGGTTACATCCCTACAGAATGTTTGTTTTGTATGTGAGAGTTCTGATGAACATATTCTGTAGGGATGTAATGATTCACAGATATGCATCGATCCCCGGTTCAAATGTTTAAGATAGGACTGAATCGGTCAGAAACTGAAACGTTACGTATCGCCGGTTCACTAACATGGCTCATATTACTTTATTTCCTCTCCTTCAGTGTCGAGCATTTAACTGTGTTGACAGTCATTGATCAATATCAGTAGCCTAGTCAAAGTGCACATTGCCTAACGAGAGGTCGGCCACCTGTCACCTTCAGCATTCAAATGTTTAAAATGGCTTGCGCAATATTAGGCTTTATTAGATGAGTGACAAGTTCAACCGATGTAATTTCAAGGTTATTGTTATCAAAGGTGCTGTTGAAAACGTCATTTTACTGGAATAGCCTAAGCTACCGCTACAACTCTCATTTGGATATAGTGGACTAAACTCCACTCCATGGTGAAGGAAGATTGTGATGACTCCACAAACAGTGGAGCAGAGACCTGGGTTTGTGGAACCTAGGACCACCTCCATCGATTCGCCCAAGGTCAATCCTTCAAATGCATTTAATTATCGAATGCCTACCTTCTACCTATGTCTGTCCTCTGTAGTGGTGTGCCTTTTGTTTGCTGAAATCCATACATTTTCAATAAATGTTAATCAAATACAACCACCGACTTTTTCCTTGTTGAGATTCAATTGGCACATGAGCATTTGCGACGAGTTGCCATCTGAGCAACAGCAATGAGCAAACAGTCGGTGGTTGTTTTTGTTGAAAGTTTGAAAAAGTATGGATTTCGGCAAAAAAATAAATCCAAAAAGCTGTGCTATATATTGATACATTACTAGCTCAAACACTTTGAATCTGCAAAAATGATGAATTGATTAGTATTTCAGATCAACAGTGGGGGGAACAAAAAGCTAACATTGCCCCCCCCCCTCCCTCCCTCTATCTGATAGTGGGGTGGCAGGTGCCCAGTTTCCCTTGTGGCTTAGCCCTACATACACCATACATACTGAACAAAAATATAAACACCATGTAAAGTGTTGGTCCCATGTTCCATGAGCTGAAATAAAATATCCTAGATATTTTTAATACGCACAAAAAGCTGATTTCTCTCAAATGTTGTGCACACATTTGTTTACATCCCTGTTAGTGAGCATTTCCTCTTTGCCAAGATAATCCATACACTTGACAGGTGTGGCATATCAAGAAGCTGATTAAACAGCATGATCATTACACAGGTGCATCTTGTGCTGGGGACAATAAAAGGCCACTCTAAAATGTGCAGTTGTCACACAATGCAATTGGCATGCTGACTGCAGGAATGTCTGTCCACCAGAAGTTAATGTTAATTTCTCTACCATAAGCCGTCTCCAATGTCGTTTTAGACAATTTGGTACTGCGTCCAACTGAGCTCACAACCACAGACCACGTGTAACCACGCCAGCCCAGGACCTCTACATCCGGCTTCTTCACCTGCAGGATCGTCTGAGACCAGCCACCCAGACAGCTAATCGAATAATTTCGGCACAAACTGTCAGAAGCAGTCGTCTCAGAGGAGCTCATCTGCGTGCTTGCGTCCTCACCAGGGTCTTGACCTGACTGCAGTTCGGCGTCGTATCTGACTTCAGTGGACAAATGCAGCACGGCCCCACGCTGAAAAGTGTGCTCTTCACGGATTAATCCTGGTTTCAGCCACACCCATTACTGACAGATGTATAAAACCGAGCACCCAGCCATGCAATCTCCATAGACAAACATTGGCAATAGAAGGACCTTACTGAAGAGCTCAGTGACTTTCAACGTGACACCGTCATAAGATGCCACCTTTCTAACAAGTCAGTTTGTCAAATTTCTGTCAGCCCGAAGGACGCATCTGGGTTTGGCTGCTGCCAGGAAAACACTACCTGCCCCAATGCATACAGCCAACTATAAAGTTTGGTGGAGGAGAAATAATGGTCTGGGACTATTTTTCATGGTTCAGGTTAGGCCCCTTATTTCCAGTGGCATTCTAGACGATGCTGTGCTTCCAACTTTGTGGCAACAGTTTGAGGAAGGGCTTTCCTGTTTCAGCATGACAATGTCCCCGTGCAGAAAGCGAAGTCCATACATAAATGTTTGTCGAGATCGGTGTGGAAGAACTTGACTGGCCTGCACAGAGCCCTGACCTCAACCCCATCAAACACCTTTGGAATGAATTTAAACACTGACTGCGAGCCAGGCCTAATTGCCCAAGACCTGTGCCAGACCTCACTAATGCTCTTGTGGGCTGAATGGAAGCAAGTTCCCGCAGAAATGTTCCAACATCTAGTGGAAAACCTTCCCAGAAGAATGGACTAAGTCCATATTAATGCCTGTGATTTTGGAATGAGATGTTCGACAAACGTGTACTTTTGGTCATATAGTGTATCTGTGACATACAGATGCAGAACTGTATTCCCAGTCATGTGAAATACATAGATTAGAGCCTAATTACTTTTTCAAATTTCCTTTATATGAACTGTAACTCACTAAAATCTTTGTTGCATTTTGCATTTATAGTTTTGTTCAGTGTACATGTACATAATTTACACACACAAAGACAGCGAGAAGTCAGCAAAGGCAGATATAGCACACACACACAGGTCAGCTCAGGCAGATATAGCACACACACACACAGAGAGAGGTCAGCTCAGACATATAACACACACACACACACACACACACACAGAGAAAGAAGTCAGCTCAGACAGATACAGCTCAGAGTCCTAGCTCATCAGATCCATCTGCAGATTTGAATTTGGAATGGAAAATGTGTGTGTTTATGCAAACCAATGTTAGTGCATCGTATCGAACCGATTCACATCGATTCCTTTCAAACTAAAACGTATCATTCCTGTATCGTATCGGAGCCCGTGCATCTAGATATCGATTCGTGTTGAAGGGGAAAGATGCACATCCCTAATACTCTGCTCACCTTCTCTATAAGGAAAGCAGCAGCTGAGAAACATTTAACGATGAACGTGTTCCACATCATTGAAGAGATGCCTGCAGGAGAAAGAGAGAACCATCTTATAGCACAAACGAAGGGACACACTGAGTGAATATTGCATAACGTGAAGCATAGTCTCACCCAGCTGGATGTGAGGACTTGAGACTAGCTTCAGATGTTCCACCGCCCAACAAAGATATCTCCCCTCCTACAGAGTGAGAGACAACAAAACATTTGATTGTACACCTCAAACTGTCAGTATATACAGTATCAGTCAAAACCTACTAATTCCAGGGCTTTTCTTTATTTTGACTATTTTCTACATTGTAGAATAATAGTGAAGACATCAAAACTATGAAATAACACATGGAATCATGTAGTAACCAAAAACATTTTAAACTAATCAAAATATATTTTATATTTGAGATTCTTCAAAGTAGCCACCCTTTGCCTTTGACAGCTTTGCACACTCTTGGCATTATCTCAACCAGCTTCATGAGGTAGTCACCTGGAATGCAATTCAATTAACAGGTTTGCCTTGTTAAAAGTTAATTTGTGGAATTTCTTTCCTTAACGTGTTTGAGCTAAATCAGTTGTGTTGTGACAAGATAGGGGTGGTATACAGAAGATAGCCATATTTGGTAAAAGACCAAGTCCATATTATGGCAAGAACAGCTCAACAACAGTCCATCATTACTTTAAGACATGAAGGTCAGTCAATGCGGAAAATTTCAAGAACTCAAGTGCAGACGCAAAAACCACCAGGCGCTATGATGAAACTGGCTCTCATGAGGACCGCCACAGGAAAGGAAGACCCAGAGTTACCTCGACTGCAGAAGATAAGTTCATTAAAATTACTCCACCTCATATTGCAGCCAAAATAAAAGCAGCAGAAACATCTCAACATCAACTGTTCAGAGGAGACTGTGAATCAGGCCTTCATGGTTGAATTGCTGTAAATAAACCACTACTAAAGGACACCAATAAGAAGAGACTTGCTTGAGCCAAGAAACACGAGCAATGGACATTAGACCGGTGGAAGTCTGCCCTTTGGTCTGATGAGTCCAAATTTGAGATTTGTGTCTTTGTGAGACGCAGAGTAGGTGAACGGATGATCTCTGCATGTGTGGTTCCCACCGTGAAGCATGGAGGAGGAAGAGGGGTGTTGCTGTGGGGGTGCTTTGCTGGTAACACGGTCTGATTTATTTAGAATTGAAGGCACACTTAACCAGCATGGCTACTACAGCATTCTGCAGCAATACACCATCCCATCTGGTTTGCACTCAGTGGGACTATCATTACCCAAAACACACCTCCAGGCTGTGACAGGGCTATTCGACCAAGAAGGAGAGTGATGGAGTGCTGCATCAGATGACCTGGACTCCACAATCACACAACCCAATTGAGATGGTTTGGGATGAGTTGGACCGCAGAGGGAAGGAAAAGCAGCCAACAAGTCCTCAGCATATGTGGGAACTCCTTCAAGACTGTTGGAAAAGCATTCCAGGTGAAGCTGCTTGAGAGAATGCCAAGAGTGTGCATAGATAGCTGTCATCAAGGTAAAGGGTGGTTACTTTGAAGAATCTAAAATATACTTTCATTTGTTTAACACTTTTTTGGTTACTACATGATTCCATATGTGTTATTTCATAGTTTTGACATCTTCACTATTATTCTACAATGTAGAAAATAGTAAAAATAAAGAAAAAAACATTGTTTAAGAAGTGTCCTAACTTTTGACTGGTGCTGTAGATGTGTATGTATGTGCATGTCTGTGTGTGTAAATGTGAGTGTGTATATAGATATGTATGGATGTCTGTGTGTATAGATGTGAGTGTGTTAGATGTGAAGGTCTGTGTGTCGGTACTGTACGGAGCCCCACCTCTGGGTCTTTGTTCCACTGCACCACGTACTCCCAGCAGCAGTGGGCAAACAGCAGGTCAGGAGAGAGGGAGTCTGGGAAACGCTGACACACAGACACCAGCAGCTCTGGAGGAACACAGGAACACACACTAATATAACAACAACAAATACACTTCCCTATGGAGGAATCAGGTTAGTGACCACAGGAGTACACACTCACCTGCTGCCCTGTTGAAGGCTGCATCCTCCTGGCTCTTTTCTCCCTTCCCCTGCTCTGGCTGGGAGGGCTGTTCCGTGCTCTCGGCCTCCCCCCTCCTCTGCAGCATGTCCTTCAGCCGCTCAGGGGCCAAGTCCTGCCTGAACACCCACTTAGCCACGCTGTCTGCTATACCACCTGAGAGAGGACGAAGGGGAGAGAGAGAGCGTAGGTAATCACTGATCTACTGTATATGTGATTGTATTGTATCACTCTCACCAATCCCAACCCTCTCAGATCTGAGATTCCTTCAGAGATTATGGACTTTTTTATTTCTTATAGTACGTATCCAGTACCTCGGCCCCCCTCCAGCAGGGCTTTGACTGAGCAGTGTGGTGTGGCGCTCCCTGGTGTTCCCTGAGGAGGAGGCACACACAGCAGTGTCTGCAGGGACAACACGTCCTCCAGCTGTCTCACACACACCGCCCACTGCTCCAGCTCCAACGACACCGCCTCCCACTCCGACTGGAACTGATACACACACACACACACACACACACACACACACAGAGAGTCAGTGACGAAGCACACATATCAGTGTGTGTGTGCTAGGGTGTGTGTGTTCACCCTCTTCTTTGCCAGAGCCAGGTGATTATATGTGTGTGTGTGTGTGTGTGTGTGTGTGTGTGTGTGGTGTGTGACCTTGGTTTCAGCCAGGATGGTGATGTTAGCTTTAGCAGCGCGGTGAGCCACTATTGCAGCCAACAGGGCGGCAGCAGAACTGTGGGACTGGACACACGCAGACCGCACCTGCTGCCACCAGGGGGAGACACACTGCATGTCCCACGACTCCTCCACCGCACCTAGGGAGAGGAGGAACACAGCCGTCTACAGAAGTCAATGGGAGTCTAGCCACATACCATCTAACCACAAGCTAACTCAATGTCATCACAGCACAGACCACATTGGAAATAAGATGTGCTCACACACCTTTCATGGAGCTGAGTGCAGTGAGCAGTGTGTGTAGGTGTCTGACGGCCTCTGTTTTTTTCAATACTTCCTTCTCTCTGTGCAGCCATACACTCAGCAGCAGAGACTGAGGGAAAACACACACGGACAGACAAGATGGATGAGTAACATGTCATTCTATTTCAAACAGTCCATTCTTCCTCCCATTCCCAAATCCTCCCTTTCTAGAATCGGCTTCCTCTTATTCCTCCACCACCTCTTTACCCTCTCTCCCGCCTCTCCTCACCAGTAGTTGCTGTGGGCTGATGCCGGTCTTCTGCAGTGTGTTACAGACTTTCTGTAGAGGGCTCTCTCCTGTCAGACAGCCCCAGAACAGAAAGCTCCCTACAGGGGAAAAACACACACAAACTAACCTCTAATACACTTATAGGTAATAGTGTGTGTGTGCGTGTGTCTGTGCGCATCTTTGTGTCGTGTGTGTGTGCGCGTTTTCATTCTACCAAGCTGTGTCCAGTCTGCGTTGGGCCCTGGCACAACTCTGATCTCCTCTCCCTCACACTCCATCTGGGACAGAAAGCTCCGGACAGGAAGTGATGCGTCGGGGGAGTCCAGGGCGAAAGAGACGGAGGGGCGGGAGCCGGATGTGAGCTCTGCGTAGCGCTGCAGGGTAGGGGAGACACGGGCCAGCTCCTCCTCTATACCTGCAACCTCCGTCTGAAAAGGAAGAGGCGGATGTGGAACAAGAGAAAATAGAAAAGAGGTTCTAGATTCCAAATTGGTGACTGTTGCTGACAACTCAGCAATGGCCTGCCGTTTACTGCTCTGACTGTAGCTAATTAATTCAGTGTCAGACTGCTGTACAACCAGTGGTGTTTGTTGTACTCACAGGTTCAGTGTGTGTGTCTGTGGTGGCCTCCCCAGTAGAGTGGAGCTGTTGGATGTCTGTGTAGAGCTGCAGCAGTTTCAGCTGGGAGGAACACAACTGGAACAACCCTTCATCTACCGCCTCAGGGTCTGCAGGGACAGTGCACACGGGCAACACACACAGGCATTAACCCACACACACAGACATTAAGACACTTATTTGTACACGGTTTAATAATATTCAACCTCAATACATATCCAGAAATACACAGTACCTTGCCCTTTGAGACTGGCCAGTAAGACCCGGGTGATGTTGGTCAGACAGGAGACTGGAGCATTCTTATTGGCTAGCAAAGACTCCAGGGCCTAAAGGACAGAGAGCAGTAAGTAGTAGTACTGACCCCACTATGTGTGTATGTGTGTGTGTGTTGACCTGTTTCTTAACGGCAGGGTGTTTGATGTCCAGCAGTACACTCTGGGCCTCGCTCTCCAGGATATCTGTAGAGAGGTGGTCAAAAGTAAGAAAGAGCTCTTCTGGTTTGCCCTGTTCAAATACTTCCGTAAAGGGTATCCTCCCATCTTTTCATTTCCCCCCTCCATCTCTGTCGTACCTGGTTCCACCTCTCTGCTCTTCAGTAGTGTGGTCAGTCTCTTCAGCAGGTGCATGTCCTTCGCCCTCTCACTCTTCTTATCACTGACATAGGGAACATAATCATTATGTCCCTTTGGTAAAACTACACAGGCTGTGTATGGTGCATTCGGAAAGTATTCAGACCCCTTCACTTTTTCCACATTTTGTTATACACCCCCAAAAAACTTGTCTGTAATCGCTGCCAAAGGAAGGAAGCCAACAAAGTACTGAGTAAAGGGTCTGAATACTGATATTTCAGCTTTTTATTTGTAATAAATTTGCAAAGATTTAAAAAACGATTTTATTCAATTTAGAATAGGGTTGTAATGTAACAAAATGTGGTAAAAGTCAAGGAGTCTGAATACTTTGAATGCACTATATATGTGGAATCTTTCACAATACAAGAATTGTACTCCTGATCTTCCCAAGATGTCCCAACTGTACTATGAAGTGTGTGTTAGTGTGAAAAGTCACCTGAGGGCCAGATGGAAGGGGACAGTGACAGTGCGTAGCACTCCAGTAGCAGGGTCAAACAGACACACCTGCTGTGTGTGGAGCAGCCAGCCCTGACTAGTCACACTGTTCACCCCCATCAGCCGGTAGCCTGCATACAGCAACCTGACACATACACACATAGGAGAGAAGGAAATGGTTACTGGTTAAAGTAGTTCAAATGCTTTAGAAACATACAATTAGAACTGTGTGTGTGTGTGTGTGTGTGTGTGTGTGTGTGTGTGTGTACCTGCAGTGTTTCCCTACAGTGAAGGCTCCTACTCTGGGCCCCTGCTGTGTGCCCCACACCTCCAGGATGCCTCTCCTGGGTGCATAGATGACCAGGAACTGGGCGTGGCGCCGAGGGAGGGGCGCAGAGGGTGAGGACTCGCGCTCGCCCCGCCCCTCAGACACCTGTACCCAACCCAGCTGGGCATCCCGGTATCCTGGGAAAACACAGAAATAGGTTATTATAACTAGATAAATAAGTAGGGCCTTTTTCCAAGTCAAACACTAGACCCTACTCAACATTAGCTGTCTTTATACTAAACCAGATAATTCATTTGCTGATGAGTTGGGCTGTGATGATACCAGTATTGCAATATTTTTTCCATGGCAAAAATGAAAACAAGAAGCAAGAAGGGCCTTTAAAAACCTGCTGTGTGTTGAATATTGTGTACTATAGCTTGGAAATAAATTCATGTGACTCTGGATGACATCATAATGATGTTTGTTTCCAACATTAGGGCTGTTTTCATGTTTTCTTTTCTTGCCACGATACTAATGATACTGGTATCGTTCCGGCCCTACTGTTGAGTGTTGAAGGGAGAATTCTCTTTCACCCTTCCACATGCGGATAGCTATGCCTCTCCCCACGTCAAGCAGCGTGACCCTGCCGAAGTCGTCCGTGACCCCAGCCAGAGTGTTACAGGGGGACAGACAGATGAACTCCCCGTGGCGCCGCGAGTCTGGGAGACCAAACCTGAGGGCGGGACACGAGAGGGAGGAAGGAGTTTGGGCTAGCCAATCAGTTAAGTGAGAAATGTAAAAAAAAATAAAAAGGCTAATTGATTAACGTTAAAGTGATAAAAAGATAACTTGGCAATTTGACTGCGTAGATTGCATGTGCAGCACAAACAGTTCCCTAGTTCTTCTGATAAAAGGGATGGTGTTGGTCACCTGACTGCCAGCGGCGTGGCCGGCTCCACCTTGGGCTTCTGTTTCTGAGTTGGCTCCTCCTCACTCTGTTTCTTCCAGCCCAGCCACCCACTGACGAGAGAGCGAAAGAGATCAGTGCGAAAGAAAGGTCAGATAGGAGAGAGAGAGAGAAGGGGAGAGAAAGGGTGCAGAAAGAAAGGCCAGATAGGAGAGAGAGAGAGAAGGAAAGGGGAGAGAAAGGGTGCAGAAAAAAAGAAGCCATGCAGAAGAAAGACAGAGGGAGAAGAGGGAGAGAACATACAGAGTTATAATTCATTAGTTGTCAGGGAAGAGATGCTATATATCAGTGTATTGATGTTGCTGCTTTGTGTCCTGTGTGGCTGTATCAGAGGTAGCATGGCTCAGTGAAGGCCCCAGCCGTATCAACACACCCACACACAGCACCACAGGGAATACTCACCATGATTAAAGGGAGCAGGAGGCCAAGATACTGACAACCGGGAAAAGACTCATAAATACAATCACCAAGAAAAACACACACGCACCTGGCGGCGCTGAACAAGGCCGATGTGAGTTTGCTCGCCACAGCCAGAGCCACATGGGAGAGGAGAGGCTGGGAGCTACCCTGGAGAGAGATAAAAACAATATTTTATGACTGGACATTTTCGTGTTGATTTGGTGGAAATGTCCGCTCTGTTTACAGCAGGGGTGGGAAAAATAAGGCAATCCAGTCGGCGGGAGATTTGAGTAAAAACCATTTTTGGGGGGTGGGGGGTAAACTATTTTGGGTTAAAATAACACTACAGGCTAGATAGAAAGTATGTAGAAATTATAATGGACCTTTATAAATGTTCAAATAACTGCCCTTTTTCAAAATAACTCCTCCTCTGAATTTAGAAATCCTGATGTGGCCCACGAGACAAAATTATTGCCCATCTCTGCTCTAGAGGGAATAGACAAGTCAAAAATCACTGCTACTGGTCTGAACTAATGCCGACTGTGCTTACTTCTTAAAGAGTAACTACCAATCTCTCAAGGAGATAAATAGACAGGCATGAGGTGAAGAAAAAGATGGACAAACACACACCTCAATGGCATAGTAGAAGCCTGTGTAGGGTCCTCCCCCCACAGTTATGTACTGACTCATGGCGGGGGGGCTGCCCTTCACAGAGGCATGGAAACCCCCCAGGATAGACGCATTTTTCATCTGGTCAAACACACACAGCGTCATTATACCTGACAAGGGAGGGAGGGGCGGAGAGAGAGAGTACCGTTTTAATGGAGAACATAGCTACACTTTCACTGTCTGTCAACCAGAATCCATGATCTTCTCCAACTTCTGCTCACCATGCACCTGCCCCACTCCCTGTCCTCCTGCCCAACTTCCTGTCCTCCAGCCCCCCCCATCCACTCCCTGTGCCCCTCCACCCATCTGACCCTCCCTCCTCGACTCTCTCACCCACGCTGCTGTGGTCTACGATGGTGTCCATATCCTGTAGACCCCACTTCTTATAGGCCAGAGGAGGAGGATGGACCACCTCACTACCTGCTGCTGCTGCTGAGGGGGCGAGTAGGGAGAGAGAGAAAGGTAAGACACAGAAAGTTAGGAATAATGAGTAAGAGAAGGGGTTTGGAGAAAGAGATCAAGGAAGTGAGGGTTGCCAGAGAAAGAGGAGATGAAGGAAAGAGTTGAGTAAATGGTGTGGAATGACAAAATCACCTCAAGCCACAATACACAAAATATACCCATTAAGAATGCTACATGTACTACCCTAAGTGCCAAATACTAGCTTTTGTGCGTGTGTCAGTACCTGCATCCTTTCTGGCGAACTCTGTCAACCCAGCCAGCAAATAGAGAACATGGTTCTATTAAACATCATGTAACCTTTATAGCACAATTACTATGGTACTACAACTAGTTTTACAACTACGAACACTAACCTACAGCGCTGTGAAAAAGTATTTCCCCCTTTCTAATTTTCTCTACTGTTGCATTTTTTTATACTGAATGTTAGCAGATCTTTAACCAAATTTTAGATAAAGGGAGCCTGAGTGTACAAATAACACAACAATGACATACATATTTTATAAACAAAGTTATGCAACACACAATGCCCCTGTGTGTAATTGCCTTACACTCAATAACTGTTTGTGCCACCTTTAGCTGCAATGACTCCAACCAAAAGGTTCCTGTAGTTGTTGATCAGTCTCTCACATCGCTGTGAAGGAATTTTGGCCCAGTCTTCCATGCTTTAACTGCTTTAACTCAGTGACATATGTGGGTTTTCAATAATAAACTGCTCGTTTCAAGTCCTACCACAACATCTCAATAGTGATTAGGTCTAGACTTTGACTAGGCTATTCCAAATGTGTTGCTTTTTAACCATGTTCATGTAGACTTGAATGTGTGTTTTGGATCATTGTCTTGCTGCATGACCCAGCTGCGCTTCAACTTACAGACGGATGGCCTGACATTCTCCTGTAGAATTCTCTGATACAGAGCAGAATTCATGGTTCCTTCTATTCAGGCAAGTTGCATCCTCAAACCAGCACACTACCACCACCATGATTTACCGTTGGTATGGCAACACAGTGCCATCAATAACACAGAGAGGCTGCTGCCTACATACAGACTTGAAATCATTGGCCACTTTAATAAATGGATCACTAGTCACTTTAATAATGCCACTTTAATAATATTTACATATCTTGCATTACTCATCTCATATGTATATACTGTATTTTGTACCATCTATTGCATCTTAGCCTATGCCACCCTGTCATTGCTCATCCATATATTTACACATATACTTATTCCATTCCTTTACTTAGATGTGTGTGTATTAGGTAGTTGTTGCGGAATTGTTAGATTACTTGTTAGATATTGCTGCACTGTCGTAACTAACTGTGGAATGCAGTTTTTGGTTTTCGCCAGACATAATGGGACCCATCTCATCCAAAAAGTTCACTCAAGTTTGCCAAAAAGCACCTGGAAGATCATCAAAACTCTAGGATGAATGATCTATGGACAGATAAGTAAAAAGTATATGTTTTTGGAAGACATGGGTCCCATTATGCCTGGCGAAAGCCAAACACTGCATTCCACAGTAAAAACCTTATACCAACGGTCAAGAATACATTCTGCTCTGTATCAGAGAATTCTATAGGAGAATGTCAGGCCATCTGTCTGTGAGCTGAAGCTGAAGAACAGCTGGGTCATGCAGCAAGACAATGATCCAAAACACACAGTCAAGTCTACATGTATATTATTAAAAAGTAAACATTTTGAAGTTTTGAAATGGCTTAGTCAAAGTCCAGACTAGAGGTCGACCGATTATGATTTTTCAACACCGATACCGATTATTGGAGGACCAAAAAAAGCCAATACCGATTAATCGGACAATTTAAAAAAAAATGTATTTGTAATAATGACAATTACAACAATACTGAATGAACACTTATTTTAACTTAATATAATACATCAATAAAAATCTATTTAGCCTCAAATAAATAATGAAACATGTTCAATTTGGTTTAAAAAATGCCAAAACAAAGTGTTGGAGAAGTAAAAGTGCAATATGTGCCATGTAAAATATGTGCCATGTAAAAAAGCTAACGTTTGAGTTCCTTGCTCAGAACATGAGAACATATGAAAGTTGGTGGTTCCTTTTAACATGAGACTTCAATATTCCAAGGTAAGAGGTTTTAGGTTGTAGTTAATATTATTTATAGGACTGTATTTATAGGACTATTTCCCTCTGTACCATTTGTATTTCATATACCTTTGACTCATGGATGTTCTTATTGGCTCTATAGTATTGCTAGTGTAACAGTATAGCTTCCGTCCCTCTCCTCGCCCCTACCTGGGCTCGAACCAGGAACACATCGACAACAGCCACACTCCAAGCAGCGTTACCCATCGCTCCACAAAAGCCGCGAACCCTTGCAGAGCAAGGAGAACAACCGCTCCGAGTCTCAGACCGAGTGACGTTTGAAACAGTATTAGCGCACACCCCGCTAACTAGCTAGCTAGCCATTTCACATTGGTTACACCAGCCATTAGGCTGATAGGCTTGAAGTCATAAACAGCGCTGTGCTTGCGAAGAGCTGCTGGCAAAACGCACTAAAGTGCTGTTTGAATGAATGCTTACGAGCCTGCTAGTGCTTACCATCGCTCAGTCAGACTGCTCTATCAAATCAGACTTAATTATAACATAACACACAGAAATACAAGCATTTGGTCATTAATATGGTCAAATCCAGAAACTATCATTTCGAAAACAAAACATTTATTATTTCAGTGAAATACGGGACCGTTCAGTGTTTTATCTAACGGGTGGCATCCCTAAGTCTAAATATTCTTGTTACATTGCACAACCTTCAAAGTTATGTCATAATTCCGTAAAATTCTGGCAAATTAGTTTGCAACGAGCCAGGCGGCCCAAACTGCTGCATATACCCTGACTGCGTGCAATGAACGCAAGAGAAGTGACACAATTTCACCTGGTTATTGCCTGCTAACCTGGATTTATTTTAGCTAAATATGCAGGTTTAAAAATATATACTTCTGTAAATTGATTTTAAGAAAGGCATTGGTGTTTATGGTTAGGTACAGTCGTCCAACGATTGTGCTTTTTTCGCAAATGCGCTTTTGTTAAATCATCCCCCAGCGTTGCATCGATTATATGCAACGCAGGACACACTAGATAAACTAGTAATATCATCAACCATGTGTAGATAAGATATAACTAGTGATTATGATTGATTGATTGAAGATAAGTTTAATGCTAGCTAGCAACATACCTTGGCTTCTACTGCATTCGTGTAACAGGCAGGCACTCATGGAGTGCAATGAGAGGCAGGTGGTTAGAGCGTTGGACTAGTTAACTGTAAGGTTGCAAGATTGGATCCCCTGAGCTGACGAGGTGAAAATCTGTCGTTCTGCCCCTGAACAAGGCAGTTAACCCACCGTTCCTAGGCAATAATTGAAAATAAGAATGTGTTCTCAACTGACTTGCCTAGTTAAATAAAGGTATAAAATATATATATATAAAAATCGGAGCCCAAAAATACCGATTTCCGATGGTTATGAAAACTTGAAATCGGCCCTAATTAATCGGTCAGTCCGATTAATCGGTAGACCTCTAGTCCAGACCTAATCCCAATTGAGATGTTGTGGCAGGACTTTAAACGAGCAGAAAATTAATCCACAGCCAAAAATTAATCCACAGCCAAAAATTAATCCACAGCAATGTGAGAGACTGATCAACAACTACAGGAAGCACTTGGCTGCATTCATTGCAGCTCAAGGTGGCACAACCAGTTATTGAGTGTAAGGGGGCAATGACTTCTTCACACAGGGGAATTGGGTGTTTCATAACTTTGTTAATTAAATAAATAAAATAAGTATCAATTGTTGTTATTATTTGTAAACTCAGGTTCCCTTTATCTAATATTAGGTTATGGTTGAAGAACATTCAGTATCAAAGATTTTTTTTTTTTAATCGAGAAAATTATTTCTAATTTGCTGTCAAAAAGGGGAAAAACCTTTTTGACAGCACTGTACCTCTACTGCTACTACAGTACCTCGACAGACACAAAACACACACACAGAGCAGTACCTCGACAGACACAAAACACACACACAGAGCAGTACCTCGACAGACACAAAACACACACACAGAGCAGTAACTCAACAGACACAAAATACACACACAGAGCAGTACCTCGAGCCACCTGGTTTCTGCAGGCGCGTAGAGACTGAAAGAGACTGAAGCCATCAATAGTGACCAGGGCTGCTGGGTAAAGAATGCTCAGCTCCTCATGCTAAGAGAGAGAGAGAGAGAGAGAGAGAGAGAAATTCATAAATACAAAGTGTCATGAAAAGAACCTTGATACCCAGGCCCAGACAGCTGTCAGTGTTTTGGTGTGTGCTACAGCCGTACCTGCTCGGTGACACCAGGGTGGCGGGGGATCTCGTAGGTGCGACACTTGAGCCTCAGGACAGGATCCTCATTCAACAGCTGGGCTAGGAGTAGAACCCCACTCTGACAAAAACACACAAAACACCACTGTTAGAATAACATTACAACACCAGCCAGACTTCCAGGTAACAAGTCAATACTGCTGTACTGCACCTCTGTGTAGAAGCGAACATAACCAGATGAGAAGCCCACTACAATACAAGTCCAGTCTGGCCGACCTGTGGAACTCCTGAACACACACACACACACAGACCGACAGACAGAGTTAATACTTATCATTAGAACACAAACCTACATACACATTGATATGTACACACAAGTGATCATACATGAAGGATGGACACACACACAGACAGTGTCGGACACACTAGATGGCTTACCTTTTCTGGCTGGCCAGAGGTATACAGATGACACTGCTCACACTCTCCCTGTAAAGGCAGACACGCACACACACACAGTCGATATGTATACTTTTACCATGTAAGTAATAATGAACTTGCCATGTCAAAAAAGTCAATTGAATTGAATTGAAACTGGAATCTAATCTTGACTTCTTTCTGTGTCCTTTCCTTTCCTCACATTCTCTCAGTCTAACACCCTCTCTCATTCATCCACCCTTATGTTTCTTTCCCTCCGTTCTCTCCCCCACTCCTCCATTCTCTCCCCCCCTTCCTCCATTCTCTCCCCTGTCCTCCTCTGTTCTCTCCCCCCCACCTCCTCCGTTCTCTCCCCCCCTCCTCCGTTCTCTTCCCCCTCCTCCTCCGTTCTCTTCCCCCTCCTCCTCCGTTCTCTTCCCCCTCCTCCTCCGTTCTCTTCCCCCTCCTCCTCTGTTCCCCCCCTCCTCCTCCGTTCCCCCCCTCCTCCTCCGTTCCCCCCCTCCTCCTCCGTTCTCTCCCCCCTCCTCCTCCTTTCTCTCCCCCCTCCACCTCCGTTCTCCCCCCCCTCCGTTCTCCCCTCCGTTTTCCTCCCCCCCCTCCTCATGCGTTCTCCCCCCCTCCATTCCCCCCCTCCGTTCCCCCCCTCCTCCTCCGTTCTCCCTCCCCCTCCGTTCCCCCCTCCTCCTCCGTTCTCCTCCCCCCTCCGTTCCCCCCTCCTCCTCCGTTCTCCTCCCCCCTCCTCCTCCGTTCTCCTCCCCCCTCCTCCTCCGTTCTCCTCCTCCTGCGTTCTCTCCCCCCCTCCTCCTGCGTTCTCTCCCCCCCTCCTCCTCCGTTCTCTCCCCCCCTCCTCTGTCCCCCCCTCCATTCTCTTCCCCCCTCTTCCCCTCCTCTGTTCTCCCCCCTCCTCCTCCGTTCCCCCCTCCTCCTCCGTTCTCCTCCCCCCTCCTCCTCCGTTCTCTTCCCCCCTCCTCCTCCGTTCTCCTCCCCCCCTCCTCCTGCGTTCTCTCCCCCCCTCCTCCTGCGTTCTCTCCCCCCCTCCTCCTCCGTTCTCTCCCCCCCTCCGTTCTCCCCCCCTCCTCCTCCATTCCCCCCTCCTCCTCCGTTCTCCCTCCCCCTCCGTTCCCCCCTCCTCCTCCGTTCTCCTCCCCCCTCCTCCTCCGTTCTCCTCCCCCCTCCTCCTCCGTTCTCCTCCCCCCCTCCTCCTGCGTTCTCTCCCCCCCTCCTCCTCCGTTCTCTCCCCCCCTCCTCTGTCCCCCCCTCCATTCTCTTCCCCCCTCTTCCCCTCCTCTGTTCTCCCCCCTCCTCCTCCGTTCTCTCCCCCCTCCTCCTCCGTCCCCCCCCCCCTCCACCTCCTCCGTTCTCCCCCCCCTCCTCTGTCCCCCCCTCCATTCTCTCCCCCCTCCTCCTCCGTTCTCTCCCCCCTCCTCCTCCGTTCTCCCCCCCTCCACCTCCTCCGTTCTCCCCCCCCTCCTCCGTTCTCCCCCCCTCCTCCTTCTCCCTCTGTTCTCCCCCCTCCTCCTCCCTCTGTTCTCCCCCCTCCTCCTCCCTCTGTTCTCCCCCTCCTCCTCCCTCTGTCCTCTCTCCCCCCCACTCCTCCTTATGTTCTCTCCAACCCCTCCTCCCCCCATATTCCCCCCCGTTCTCTCATTCCCTCCTCCCCCCGTTCTCTCACCCCTCCTCTGTGCTGAGAGTTCCACTCCAGGACACAGCCAGGGTCATCTCCTCTCGGCCGCCATCATCTGTCCGCCACTTCGCTGCAAGAAAGAGGAGACAATGTCAACACACACCCCGCCAACAGCAGTGTATGTGTCATTGGGGAGATGTTTATGTATTTGAGAACATTGACTTTATTTCATGTAGCTTTAATAAGGGTAGGGTAGATAGCTTTTGTGTGTACATTAACATGCGTGTCTGTGTTTTGGGACACATACCTGAGAGAAACACAGCCTTGTGGTCTTTGGCAACGACCATCAGGTCTGAGCAGGGAGACAGAGAAACCACACAGTCCTGCAGCCAGGGGGCACTCCCTGCAGCACTGTCCTCCTCCACCCCCTAAGGAACACAACAACAGGACCAAACCTTATAGATCACAGCGGGCAATGGAAGGGTGCTGTCTGATTTAGGCTAGTCTTTAGTTAAATAAGATAAATAGTGTAAGAGACAGACAAACTGACCGTGGTGGTGCCACTGCCATCTTCTTTGGCCTCAGGGTTATCCCATGACCCCCAGTCTGAGTCGTCCCAGGCCAGCTCATTCTCTGAGCGAGAGAGATCAATCACAACTATTAGGTGGTGCAATCCAGAGTCAATTGTCAGTTAAAATGTTAGTGGTTATTTGTAACTCAGCTGGTAGAGCATGGTGCTTTTTATGCCAGGGCAGTGGGTTTGATTCCTGGGACCACCCATAAGTAAAATGTATGCACACATGACTAAGTCACTTTGGACAAAAGTGTCTGCTAAATGGCATATATTATTATTATTATTATTATTATTATTATTATAATAGTTAGGCTATAAAGCTGAACATTTATTAAAATCAGGTGATGCATGATACACTTGTACACACATCTTTGGACTGGCAGGGGCAAACTAACAAAGAAGGCGGAGAGAAAGCTGAGCATCAAGTACAAGAGACCTCCCCCGACCCAAAGAGAGAAGGGATGAAGTTGGAGATGCTATAAATATCAGTAAGTGGGGGAAGGAAAGAGATTGACAGAACTCGCATTGACAGTGGGACTCCTGTTGACATAGTCTGACTGCAACATCCATTTACAATGGCTCAGGGCTTTGAGTATGTGTATGTATGCTTATGTGTGTGAGTGTGTGTCTTCCTTTGTCCAGCATCATGCGGTAATCTGTTCAAGCGCCCTCCTGTAGGATGACTCATATGACAAAGGGCAAATCGCCCCTCCTTCCTCCCTCTTTCCATCTTCATCTGCCTCCCGCTGGTACTGCAGCTCTCCAGGTCTCACCTGCACTACACCTTGCGCTCATCAACTGCTATAATCTCTAATTCTATTATTCATGATGTGACAGGTCAAAGATTTAAAGAGACATAGGAATACGTGCATTCTTTACACTCCCTGGTATTTGTAGCACTTAGATCACTGGAACAAAATTTGCGACTTGAGTTGTTAGAGAGAGTTGTCAGATTCTGCAGGCATGAGATGACAAGTGACGTAGCCCATAGAACAAATTACAGTCTAATGTCAACTGGATTGTCAACAACAAGTTGTGCAATTTGTGAACCATTATTTAGTCTCAATTTTTTTTTACACACACTTCATACAAGTCAATAGCAAATTTTGCTGTTTGTATACCTCGTCTCTTTTTTCAAAGCAATCAAACAAGTTGGTCATAACCAGCAATGTAGCTCGCCCAGAGCTGAGCGTTAGCTAGTTAATTTACCTGTTTTCTTGTCCCCCAAAGAAGGGTTGTTTTGCTGGTTCTGGAACAAGAACTCCCGGACTGCTTTGAGTTCTTGGACCCGGCAGAACTCGAGCAGGCAGCAGGACATTTCGATCCCGTCCCGACGAGGCAGAGGGGATACAGGGAATTAGCCAGCTAAGCTAACGTTAGCTGGCAGCTGCAGTCCAACGGGGAAACAACAACGTTGCAGTATGATGAAGTTAGCGCTAATCAAGAAGACAAGACTCCTCAGGGATCCTTTGCGTTGAAATATGTATCGTTTCCATGAATGTTAGTAAACAAATACATGTACAAGGTGTTGCTGTCAGTGGATTTCGTTAATATTTGCACCGTTTCAACCCTTTACTTCAAGTGTTTTGGTGATGACCAATGACTGACTGTATTGTGATGACACATCGCTAACCATAAAATACAATCTCGAGGCACTTTTACAGAGACAATTTCGTGTACGTCGCCCTCTATCGCTCAGGAAGGCAGGTTCAACAAATAAAATTGAGCTTTGTTCAAGGTCAGCAAAGGTTGACAATTCAACACAGCAAAAACGCCTACCCTTAAGGCTTGAATCGATAATTACATTAGTGCCAGTAAAATAATAATATGTGAAATCTATTGGTGCTGCCTTTTCACACGGGGTTTAAACCTGGGATGCATCTTGAGAGGACTGCACCGGCGTTTGCATAATATGAACCGTGTACTGTTCTTGAATGCACCACAAGCCTGCGAACATTTCACTGCGCAAACCATAGAACAAACGGCATTTGTTATGACTCTGACATTATCAAACTCGTTCTAATTTGCTGTTCATGCCATTTGATTTTCCCACGTTGGATGTAACAAAACGTCATACATAATGATGATAAACCGCTTGTCCTAGTTTATCGCTTTTGATACAATGTAACTCGTCGTCCTGAGTGTTCGAAACAGCGGCTCGCTGGAGTGGACAGCTTCTTACTTCCTGATGTATGTTTCAACAGCGAATGGAAATTATTATGTAGGGGTTGTGCAACCCAGTTTGTGGCATGAAATATCTAGCGCTGCAACATGAAAATAAATCCTGTGTCTAAATAACTGACTGGTCAGTTTAACGGCAGACAGTATGCTAACACAGTCTGTTGTATTCTAGCTTGCTCTGCGGAATCCTTACAGCCTTCAAGATGCTTGAGACTCCTCCTGGCTATCCCTTCGAAGAGATAGAATATGAGGACATAGAAGTTGAAGAGGTAAGTGTCGTATGATAGCTGCCTATAGTACCAAACAATTCGCCTTTTGTGAGGGGAAATTACAGTAACCTTGTTGAATAGAAGTTTAGTGTTGTGATCATCCATGCCACTTCTGTGTCAGTTTCAACTATGGAGCCAAGATAGGCTACCTCTTTCAAAACACCAGCAGTATCTAATGATTTTTATAAACGGGGTGGTTCAAGCCCTGAATGCTGATTGGCTGACAACCATGGTATATCAGACCGTATACCACGGGTATGACAAAGCATTTATTTTTACTGCTCTAATTACGTTGATAACCAGTTTATAATAGCAGTAAGGCACCTCGTGGGTTTGTGATATATGGCTAATACACCATGGCTAAGGGCTGTGTCCAGGCACTCAGCGTTGTGTTGTGCTTAAGAACAGCCATTAGCCGTGGTATATTATCCATATACCATACTTCCTCTGGCCTTATTGCTTAAGTAGATTATACAGAAAATTATGAGACCGACCACCACTCAGCAACATGTCAGATTATAACCTAGAAGAGGACCCGTTGTCCAGGACTCTCAGAAGGGACAGAAATTAAAACACAATTATTTATATACTCACTATTTATATATACCACCTCGTCTCCATCTTGGCACTCCCCCACATTGTAAAATAATTTGGATGCTATAGAAATGCATTTATTAATGTCTACATTTGTTTTTTCCATATTTATTCTATTACAGACACCTTAATGCATAGTTTCAAATTGTATTGTGTAAGTTAAACATGAAACAAAATATACAAATATTTTCTTTAACGTATAAAACAATGCAGTACCAGTTGAAAGTTTAGAAACCTACTCATACCAGGGTTTTTCATTATTTTTACTATTTTCTACATTTTGTACATCTTCAGTATTATTCTACAATGTGGGAAATACTATAAAATAAGAAAAGCCCTTGAATGAGTGGGTGTGTCCAAACTTTTGACTGCTACTGTATATTTTTGACCTTGAAACATTTAATTGAAATACTGTAGAATTCCATTAATTCCTATGGATGACTGCTTCTTCTGGCTGCATCAAAGCCTCTCATTGGCCAATACATAGCATCAGCAATCCAGGGTTTATATACATTATTGTGAAAACACAACATTTTCCTTGAAAGCATGTTACTAGACTAGAGCTGCTGTGTTTTATATGTGTGACATTTGTTTCTTTGTGTTTCTCCAGGTTGTTGGCAGAGGGACATTTGGAGTTGTCTTCAAGGCTAAATGGAAAGGCAAAGATGTGGCCATCAAGACCATAGAGAGTGAATCTGAGAGGAAAGCTTTTGTAGTAGAGGTACAGGAACCTCCTCTCCTTACCTGCTGTAAAGCATCGTTTTTCGTTTAACCCTGTTTTTTGGGGTCTAGTCTATTGTTGAAATAAGTTTTGTTATCCCAATATAAAAATTCTCGCTAACATTTATGGACTCTTTTGATATTAGGTAGCAGCAGTCAAATGATATCCAATTACAATGTAAATTAAGCAATACATGAATGTTAAGATGGTGAGATCCGTTTCCATGTCTCTTCTTCATCCAGCTCCGCCAGCTTTCCAGAGTAAATCACCCAAATATTGTCAAGCTCTATGGCTCATGTGATAATCCAGTGAGTACATTCAGGAGAGTTGTCTTCTTAGTATGATTTGCCTGGTGTTCAATTATATACTTTAGGCCCATGTGTAATTATTCATTTATTAGTGATGTATTATTCATTTAATAGGTCTACAGATTTTCCTCTATATTGACACCACGTTTGCAATCTCATACACTAAGTGTTTTCCCTTTTTATCAAAATGATTGTAACATTCTCACACAGGTGTGTCTTGTTATGGAATATGCTGAGGGTGGCTCCTTATACAATGGTAAGAAATCAATTCAGCTTCATTTCAACATAGTATTTTCTTTCATGTCATTTCTTAGCTATTTCAATAAGTGTATTGTTAGTACTTCAATTTGCCAACCATAGCTTGAATCCCTCATCTTAGTCGAAGTGCATTTAACAGTGTATCAATCTCCCACCATATTTCTGTCTAGTTCAGTGTGGTGTCTTGTGCAAGGGATTCTTACTGTATGTCATTGTTCAATCATGATCTGTGAGGGTCTGTGCCAGTTACCATGGTTAATATTGTATCTCTGTCTGTTCTGTGCGCCCCACCCGACTTTCTGTCTCTCTTTCTCTCTCTTGACTGTGTTGTCTGTCCATTCCAAGTGCTGCATGGAGCTGAGCCCCTGCCCCAGTACAGTGCATCCCACGCTATGAGCTGGTGTCTGCAGTGTGCTCAGGGTGTATCCTATCTCCACGCCATGAAACCCAAGGCCCTCATTCACAGAGACCTCAAACCACCCAAGTATGGCCCTTTTGTTTGTGCTGTTGCTTAACTGCCTGTTTCTGGGTTGCAAAATTCCGGGAACTTTCCCACATTTCCTCAGTTTTCCAGAAATCCTGGTGGGAAGATTCCTGGAATTACGAGGGAATAAGCAGAAAATTCACGAGTCCTCCAACCAAGATTTCTGGAAAACCAGGGAATTGTGGCAAAGTTACCAGAATTTTGCAATCTGTTTACAGTACTTAAAAAAAAGAATATTGTATATATGGTACCAGTCAAAAGTTTGCACACACCTACTCATTCGAGGGTTTTTCTATATTTTTACTAATTTCTACATTGTAGAATAATAGTGAAGACATCACAATTATGAAATGACACATGGAATCTTGTAGTAACTAAAAAAGTGTTTAACAAATCAAAATATATTTGAGATTCTTCAAATTAACCACCCTTTGCCTTGATGACAGCTTTGCGCATTGGCATTCTCTCAACCAGCTTCATGAGGTAGTCACCTGGAATGCATTTCAATTAACAGGTGTGCCTTGATAAAAGTTCATTTGTGGAATTTATTTCCTTAATGTGTTTGAGACAATCAGTTGTGTTGTGACAAGGTAGGTTTGGTATACAATTATGTCAAGAACAGCTCAAATAAGCAAAGTCCATCATTACTTTAAGACATGAAGGTCAGTGAATTCGGAAAATTAACAACTTTTAAAGTTTCTTCAAGTGCAGTTCCAAAAACCATCAAACGCTATGATGAAACTGGCTCTCATGAGGACCCAGGAAAGGGTCTGGAAAAGGAAGACCCACAGGAAAGGAAGACCCAGAGATACCTCTGCTGCAGAGGATAAGTTCATTAGAGTTAACTGCACCTCAAATAAATGCTTCCAGTAACAGACACATCTCAACATCAACTGTTCAGAGGAGACTATGTGAATCAGGCCTTCATGGTCGAACTGCTGCAAAGAAACCACAACAAAAGGACACTCATGACTTTCCTGTGCAGATCCGAAGGATCAGGTTACAGTGGATCAGCTCTACAGCGCCCTCTCTCTCCCACAGAGGGGGAGAGGGATGGAGTTAGGCAGTTTTATGACGGTCGTAAATAAACTCAGCAAAAAAAGAAATGTCCTCTCACTGTCAACTGCGTTTATTTTCAGCAAACTTAACATGTGTAAATATTTGTATGAACATAACAAGATTCAACAACTATGACGTAAACTGAACAAGTTCCACAGACATGTGACCAACAGAAATGGAATAATGTGTCCCTGAACAAAGGGGGGGTCAAAATCAGAAGTAACAGTCAGTGTCTGGTGTGGCCACCAGTACTGCAGTGCATCTCCTCCTCATGGACTGCACCAGATTTGCCAGTTCTTGCTGTGAGATGGTACCCCACTCTTCCACCAAGGCACCTGCAGGTTTCCGGACATTTCTGAGGGGGGGGAATGGCTCTAGCCCTCACCCTCCGATCCAACAGGTCCCAGACGTGCTCAATGGGATTGACATCTGGGCTCTTCACTGGCCATGGCAGAACACTGACATTCCTGTCTTGCAGGAAATCACGCACAGAACAAGCAGTATGGCTGGTGGCATTGTCATGCTGGAGGGTCATGTCAGGATGAGCCTGCAGGAAGGGTATCACATGAGGGAGGGGGATGTCTTCCCTGTAACGCACAGCGTTGAGATTGCCTGCAATGACAACAAGCTCAGTCCGATGATGCTGTGACACACCACCCCAGAACCTGACGGACCCTCCACCTACAAATCGATCCCGCGCCAGAGTACAGGCCTTGGTGTAATGCTCATTCCTTCAACGATAAACGTGAATCCGACCATCACCCCTGGTGAGACAAAACCGTGACTCGTCAGTGAAGAGCACTTTTTGCCAGTCCTGTCTGTTCCAGCGGAGGTGGGTTTGTGCACATAGGTGACGTTGTTGCCGGTGATGTCTGGAGGGGACCTGCCTTACGACAGGCCTACAAGCCCTCAGTCCAGACTCTCTCAGCCTATTGCAGACAGTCTGAGCACTGATGGAGGGATTGTGTGTTCCTGGTGTAATTCGGGCAGTTGTTGTTGCAATCCTGTATCTGTCCCGCAGGTGTGATGTTCGGATGTACCTACCCTGTGCAGGTGTTGTTACACGTTGTCTGCTACTGCGAGGATTATCAGCTGTCCGTCCTATCTCCCTGTATCACTGTCTTAGGCGTCTCACAGTACGGACATTTCCATTTTTTTGCCCTGGCCACATCTGCAGTCCTCATGCCTCCTTGCAGCATGCCTAAGGCACGTTCACGCAGATGAGCAGGGACCCTGGGCATCTTTTATTTGGTGTTCAGTAGAAACGCCTCTTTAGTGTCCTAAGTTTTCATAACTGTGACCTTAATTACCTACCGTCTGTAAGCTGTTAGTATCTTAACGACCGTTCCACAGGTGCATGTTCATTAATTGTTTATGGTTCATTGAACAAGCATAGGAAACAGTGTTTAAACCCTTTACAATGAAGATCTGTGAAGTAATTTGGATTTTTACGAATTATCTTTGAAAGACAGGGTCCTGAAAAAGGGACGTTTCTTTTTTTGCTGAGATTACCTTGCCGAAACTCTGCCTTTGGGCTCTGCAGGATTGAGGGGAAAGAACCCTTTTGTTACAAGGAGATTCCTCCCACCAAAACTACATCATCAGAATGTGGATTATGACACAATATTCCTAACAAAAATCATGTGGGAAACGGTTTGTGGGGCTCGAAACAATAATCATGTCAAATAAGTTGTTGTTTGATATCTTTAAGGATGGTATAACCAAATAACGTAAACTCCACAAATGTATATGTCCCAGTTATCAGATTTCCATCTAAATGTTGTGAAACATATATGATTAAATATGAAACTATTTGTGAGAAGATGAATTGTGATTTTAGTCTTCTAAATAAGAGTTGTTTTTCCACGCCCACCACGCCCACGTGATCACAGACCTTTTAGCAACGTGATGGAACCGAAGGCATAAAAAGGACGCTAACAAAATGTACATTCGACCAGAGAACGTGAGGACCATCCACACGTTGAAATGGTTGGAATATCTACAGACCAGTATACGGACGGTAAACCGGACGTGTAAAATGGTTAGACTACATTAGACCAGCGTGACCAACAGTGTGAGCTGAAAGGTACGAAATGGTTAGACTACATTAGACCAGCGTGACCGACAGCGTGAGCTGAAAGGTACGAAATGGTTAGACTACATTAGACCAGCGTGACCGACAGCGTGAGCTGAAAGGTACGAAATGGTTAGACTACATTAGACCAGCGTGACCGACAGCGTGAGCTGAAAGGTACGAAATGGTTAGACTACATTAGACCAGCGTGACCGACAGCGTGAGCTGAAAGGTACGAAATGGTTAGACTACATTAGACCAGCGTGACCAACAGCGTGAGCTGAAAGGTACGAAATGGTTAGACTACATTAGACCAGCGTGACCGACAGCGTGAGCTGAAAGGTACGAAATGGTTAGACTACATTAGACCAGCGTGACCGACAGCATGAAGTTTTGGCTAAACTGCTGAGAAATGGTTTAAAACTAAAGACCAGTCGAAGTACAGCGTGAGCTGGATATGGCAAAATGTTTTGAAACTGCAATACCAGAAAATGGTAAGACCCTCTGAAAATCGAAGAAGAAGACTACACGGGAGCATTCATTCTGCAGCTGTTTATGCACTGTTAGCCTAGGAAACTGGACTGAAGACGAGAGACAAAGAACAATTTTCTCTCACCACTATAGGTATCTCTAGGGCAGTCATTGCCAAACTTGTTATAGTCCCGTACCCCTTCAAACATTCAACATCCAGCTGCGTACCCCCTCCAGCACCAGGATCAGCGCAGTCTCAAATTTTGTTTTTTTGCCATCATTGTAAGACTGTCACACACACACTATACAATACTACACACACACTATACAATACTATACACACTATACAATACTACACACACTATGCAATACTATACACACACTATACAATACTACACACACTATACAATACAATACACACTATACAATACTACACACACTATACAATTCTACACACACTATACAATACTATACACACACTATACAATTTATTAAACATAAGATAGAGTGTGAGTTTTTTTCACAACCCAGCTCGTGGGAAGTGACAAAGAGCTCATATAGGACCAGGGCACAAATAATAATAATCAATAATTTTGCTCTTTATTTAGTCCTCTTGCATATAAAAGTTTATTTGTTCATCAAAAATGGTGAATAACTCACTACAGGTTAATGATAAGGTTGTGTTTGAAAGGATGCACACAACTCTGCAATGTTACGTTGTATTGGAGTGAGTCTCAGTCTTAAATCATTTTCCACACACAGTCTGTGCCTTTATTTAGTTTTCATGCTACCGAGGGCCAAGAAGCCACTCTCACATAGTTACGTGGTTGTAAAGGGTGTCAGTGTCTTAACAGCGCAATTTGCCAAGGTAAGAAACTGAGTGCAGCCCAATCCAGAAATCTGTCAGTGGCTTCTGATTAAATTAAATTTTTACAGAACTGCTTGTTGCATTTTCGATGAGGCTCTCTTGTTCAGATATCAGTAAGTGGGCTGGAGGCAGGGAATGAAAGAGATAAAGAAACCAGTTGTTTGTGTCATCCGTTTCAGGAAAGTACCTGTGTAATTATACACCAAACTCACTCAGGTGCTTCGCTATATCACATTTGACATTGTCCGTAAGCTTGAGTTCATTTGCAAGCAAAAAATCATACAATGATGATGGAAAGACCTGTGTTGTCCTTGTTATTGCAGACAGAAAATAGCTCCAACTTCTTAATCATAGCCTCAATTTTGTCCCGCACATTGAATATAGTTGTGGAGAGTCCCTGTAATCTGTGTTCTTGTATGTGTGAACTGCTTTGCTTTATCTTGGCCAGGTCTCAGTTGCAAATGAGATCTTGTTCTCAACTAGCCTACCTGGTTAAATAAAGGTGAGAAAAAAAATACATGTAAAATCCTAAAATTGAAAACCAGCACATATCACATTTTTGTCCCTTGATAACCAGCATATTTCTGTATGTTGTAAAAGCATTACATGGTCTCTGCCCATATCATTGCATAATGCAGAAAATACACGAGAGTTCAGGGGCCTTGCTTTAACAAAGTTAACCATTTTCACTGTAGTGTGCAAAACGTCTTTCAAGCTGTCAGGCATTCCCTTGGCAGCAAGAGCCTCTCGGTGGATGCTGCAGTTTACCCAAGTGGTGTCGGGAGCAACTGCTTGCACGCGCGTTACCACTCCACTATGTATCGCTGTCATAGTGACACAATCGTCGTAATCACACTCGGACCAAAGCGCAGCGTGAAATCGGTTCCCCCCAAAGGTGCGGCAAAACCTGAGTCTATAGGGGAGGGTCCGGGTGGGCATCTAGCCGGCACAGGTGGCACGAGGATGAGACACAGGATGTACCGGACTGGGAAGGCGCACTTGAGGCCTACTGCGTGGAGAAGGCATAGGTGACACCCACTTCAAGTGCGAGGAGCAGGCACAGAACGTACCGGACTGGGGAGACATACTGGAGACCTGGTGCGTGGAGCCGGCACAATTGGTACAGAACCGATGACAACCTTCACACAGTGAGTGCGGGGAACTGGCACAGGGTGTACTGGGCTGTGGCGGTGTACTGGAGACCTGGTGCGTGGATCTGGCACAGATTTTACTAGACTGATAGAACGCTCCTCAGTACAAGTACAGAGAGCTGACTCAGGTGGCATCAGACTGATAACACGCTCCTTAGGGCGAATGTCGTGCATCATACACCAACACAACAACTCTCTCATTTCTCTCCTCCAATTTCTCCGTTGACGGTCTCTGACTCTCTCCGGTCACTCTCCTCCAATTTCTCCCTCTTCTCCCAGACTGGTTCTGGTTCACTCCTCGGCTCTGCCAACCACCCCATGTGCTCCCCCCTGGGGCTGTCTTTTGGGCTTTCTATGTGGCCGCGAACCCCGGCGTCGTCACTGTCCTCCCTTCTCTCCTTGCGTCTGCTTCCAAGGAAGGCTTTCGTCTCCTGACATAATTTCCTCCCAAGTCCAGGATATCTTCTCCTCCTTGATCTCCTCCCAAGCCCAGGATACCTTCTCCTCCTGGGCATGCTGCTTGGTCCTGTTGTGGTGGGATCTTCTGTCACGATCGTCCTAATCACACTCGGACCAAAGCGCAGTGTGAAATCGGTTCAACATATTTTAGTTGAAGTGAACCGCAAAAAAACAATAAAGAATAAACGGAACGTGACGTTCTGGAGTGCTCACAGGCAACAACACAAAAACAAGATCCCACAAAAAAAACGTGGGGAAATTGGCTGCCTAAATATGATCCCCAATCAGAGAGAACGTTAAACAGCTGCCTCTGATTGGGAACCATACCAGGCCAACATAAAAATAAAACAAACTAGATTACCCACCCTAGTCACACCACTACCTAACCAAAATAGAGAATAAAAAGGCTCTCTATTGTCAGGACGTGGCACATGGCTTTTGCGCCATCAGTACAGATACCAAAACGTCTTGACCACCAAAGTCCATTTGATGTCACAAAGATGTCCAGTACTTTAAAAATATCCTCTCATGTTGTCCTGATTTTCTGTGGTTTGCAGAAAAGGGTGTCTTCCTTAATTGACCCCCCATAAACGTAACAGACATTTACCAGGAGCTGTGCCAGGTCCGCCACGCCTGTTGACTCATCCAGCTGTAATGCGTATAATTCACTGGCTTGTATGCGAAGCAGTAATTGTTTCAAAACATCTCCTGCCATGTCACTGATGCATTGTCAAACAGTGTTGTTTGATGAAGACATTGTCTGTATATTTCTTTTGGGCCTTTTCCCCCAGCATTGTCCCAGCCATATCCACGGCAGCAGGAAGAATGATGTCCTCCACAATGGTATGGAGCTTGCCTGTCCTAGCCACTCGGTTAATGTGGTGGCAGGTAGCCTAGTGGTTAGAGCATTGGGCCAGTAACCGAAATGTTGCTAAACCGAAATGTTGCTTTCATACATGTCTTACTACTCGAAAGTCGTCTTTATTCTCACTCAAAAAACTCCGTGGCTTATTTTTCAAATGGTCATGTTTCATTTCGAAATATCTGTGCAAGAGTGAAGGTTTCCCGCGAGAGAGTAACGGTTAATGTGATTGGATGTTAATTATTTGAATAGGCTAGCTATATTTGACATTGGGTTGTTATTACACTGAACACTATATGGTTTAATTAGATTTTTGCCAGTGAAACGAGGCTACTCAGGCGAGAGAAAAAACTCACCCAAATGTATAGCCCCGTTGGAAAATATAAATATACCGTTTGAAAATGTGAAGGGAAAAAAAAACATTATTTAAAAAAAAATGTGAATCACATTTTTATTTGGCGTACCCCCAACGGCATTGCACATACCCCAGTTTGGGAATACCTGCTCTAGGGTATCTATTCTAAACAAACAGAGTGAAGACTAAGGCCCACTGAACACCCCGTGGTACACCTCTGGAAGATGTGTTCTATCAGACACTCCGAGACCAACCTACTATAACTACAAAGGACATGGTGACCTCTGGTGGACAACCAGAGACTTACACAACCAGAGACTTTCTGATGAACTACTCTCCACAGACTGATCGAGTGATTTCACCAGAGACGACAAAGACATACAAGCGTAAATATGTACTTTGTATTTCTAAATCCGAATGAGCGGTTGTTAGGGTGCTAAATATCCACATTTACAATGAGCATATTATTCAACTGTATGTATGATAGTTGAATCCCTTTGTCTCTCCTCCCGTTCTTTCGTTTCCCATCCCTTTTCATTGGGGCGGCAGGTAGCCTAGTGGTTAGAGCATTGGGCCAGTAGCCGAAAGGTTGTTGGATCGAATCCCTGAGCTAACAAGGTAAAAATCTGTCATTCTGCCACTGTTCCCCGGTAGGCTGTCATTTTAAATAAGAATTTGTTTTTAACTGACTTGCCTAGTTTAAAAAGGTTAAATAAAAAATAATAAAACATTTCAAAAATGATGTAACCAGCCATCATATCGGGTTAGTCCACTAGGGACTTTTCATTACATCATGTTAATCAATGTTTAATCTATCCTGTGTGTGTTTATGTAATTCTGTGTTATTTATTTAGTTAGTAAATAAATAATTAAGCCAATTTGTGTATCGCTGATTCATCCTGGAGACTAGGGTTGGTGCAGATTTGAAGTCAACGACGTTCTGAATGAGACTGATGTGGTAATAATGATAATTAATGGATGACTGGTATAACTATATATTTATATCTGTGGAGTTAATTTGGGAAACAGTAACTCATTAAACAAACTTTTCCCGTGGTGACCCAAGATTGCTAATCAGTTAATTGTTACATGATTAGTTTAATCATCGTAATAATTAAACATAGTTAATTGATTTTATAAAATAATCGTCATCACATTAATGGTACCAACATCACAACAACACCAATAATAAGAAGAGACTTGCTTGAGCCAAGAAACATGAGCAATGGACATTAGACCGGTGGAAATCTGTCCTTTGGTCCAAATGTGAGATTTTTGGTTCCAGCCGCCATGTCTTTGTGAGATGCAGAGTAGGTGAACGGATGATCTCTGCATGTGTGGTTCCCACCGTGAAGCATGGAGGAGAAGCTGTGATGGTGTGGGGGTGCTTTGCTGGTGATACTGTCAGTGATTTATTTAGAATTGAAGGCACACTTAACCAGCATGGCTACCACAGCATTTTGTAGCGAAACGCCATCCCATCTGGTTTGCACTTAGTGGGGTTGTCATTTGTTTTTTCAACAGGACAATGACCCAACACACCTCCACGCTGTATAAGGGCTATTTGACCAAGAAGGAGAGTGATGAGGGCTGCATCAGCTGACCTGGCCTCCACAATCACTCGACCTCAACCCAATTGAGATGGCTTGGGATGAGTTGGACTGCAGAGTGAAGGAAAAGCAACCAACAAGTGCTCACCATATGTGGGAACTCCTTCAAGACTGTTGGAAAAGCATTCCAGGTGAAGGTGGTTGAGAGAATGCCAAGAGTGTGCAAAGCTGTCAT
The DNA here is from genome assembly GCF_057628025.1 of Oncorhynchus mykiss. Classification (NCBI taxonomy): domain Eukaryota; kingdom Metazoa; phylum Chordata; class Actinopteri; order Salmoniformes; family Salmonidae; genus Oncorhynchus; species Oncorhynchus mykiss. Next base: position 59,162,808 of record NC_143040.1, read on the forward strand.
CAAGGCAAAGGGTGGCTACTTTGAAGAATCTAAAATATTTTTGATTAGTTTAACACTTTCTTTGGTTACTACATGATTCTGTATGTGTTATTCCATAGTTTTGATGTCTTCACTATTTTTCTACAATGTAGAAAATAGTAAAAAATAAAGAAAAACCCTTGAATAAGTAGCTGTGTCCAAACGTTTGACTAGTAACTGTATATGTAATCCTGAAGAGTCTATTAACACATCTAAGTAACATTTTTTTAAATCCCATCAGAATCCGTCAGTTTAAGCTAGAGATATCAGTTTTTTTTGCATAGGCTGCATCTCAATCCACTGCATCCACCAATGTCAGCCTTATGCATCTGGGGTGGAAAGTGGCCAACCTACAGCTGTGTTTTTCAGATCATGAGACATCCTGAAAATCGGTAGTCTCACTAAAATGTCAGAAGCGTCCGAAATGTCTGTATCGTCAAACTATTATGACCACTCTATGGAAAGGGGAGACTCTCATGAGACTCTCATTGCTCTATGACCCCCACAAGTGTCACTGGACTCGTCTGAAGTTGGTAACGCTGATGTGCCAACTTCTGTCTGTGGCGTCTGAACCATTTGCGCTACAAACTAATATGACCCCACTATGGAAAGGAGAGACTCACGTTTGCTCTATGACCCCCGCAAGTGCCATGGGACTCGTCCGAAGGTAACCCATACAAACAAATGGAGGTAGTTTTGTGCCAACAAAAAATAAGGGGTTAAATATGTGTCCAAAAAAACTAAAATATTGTCTGAGCTTTCTTGTATCTCCTAGATATAGGACAGACACTTCAAAACCTTATGGCTTATGTTTTATTTGTTTGACAGTCTTTTTTAAATGTGTGTGTTATTCAATGTGTTTATATGGGCTGTAGTAGTAGTAGTAAAGGCAAAATTCTAAATCAAGTAGCTAAATGATCCATGTTAAGACCCCCTCCGCAAAACAATTCCCCCCAACAGCTTAGACTTCTAGAGGTTAATGAGGTTGTACTCTCTGAACCTAAACCATAGCCACGTGTTTCAGTCTGCTACTTGTACAGGGTGGCACAGTGTTGAAGATCTGCGACTTTGGGACAGCCTGTGACATCCAGACACACATGACCAACAACAAAGGAAGTGCAGCCTGGATGGCACCAGAAGTGTTTGAAGGCAAGTAACCTTTAGCAAGGGGTTTTCCTCCTTTCATTCAAAAGCAGAAGACCAAAATGGACCAAGCACCAAGTCTCTCTGTTTCACCAATAGAACAGTCTAGGATCTCACTCTAACCTGTATTCCTTCACTCACCTGTATCTCTCTGTGACTCTGTTGTCCAGGCAGTAACTACAGTGAGAAGTGTGATGTGTTCAGCTGGGGCATCATCTTGTGGGAGGGGATCACTCGTAGAAAGCCCTTTGACGAGATCGGAGGATCGGCCTTCTGCATCATGTGGGCCGTGCACAGAGGTGAGAGGTTTCCGAGCCATAGACGCTTAGTGTAGTTACACAGAGGAATACAACCGAAACCACAAAATGTCTGTGTAGTGAAGTGGAATATAGGTTTGAAAGAAAATCTTACCTAGTTGTTAGATGAAGATGAGTAGAAGAAGCCACTTTAGGCTATTGATATTCCCACACTGACATGCCATTCTCTTGTATGGGTTATCAGGTACTCGCCCCCCCCTGATAAAGGACCTCCCGGAGCCCATCGAGAATCTGATGACACACTGCTGGGACAAAGACCCTTCCCAGAGGCCCTCCATGGAGGAGGTCAGGAACACCATGGCAAGCCTCATGAAGGTACAGTACTGGAAAACCCCACAGACCCATGAGGTCAGAACTTCACATTCACAGCACTAATAATAACCCATAGATGTTAGTAAAAACCTGCAGCTTATTTCTTAGTTATTATCAAATGGTGTCTCTTCCACAGTTTATGAGAGTTTGATTTTAGATCTGCGATTCCTGTTTAGCATTGTGTACTCTTCCTCCATGTGTATGCAGTACTTCCCAGGATCTGATGAGCCTCTCCAGTACCCTCACCAGTGTCCAGGCAACAGTAGGAGTGGCTCATCCTCAGCCACAAGCACAGGCCAGTCCCATAGATTTAAATAATCTGTGAAGGTTGACGGATTTTATTAACAGTTGTTGACAAGTATCACTTTACATTGTACTAACATTGTGCTATGTAGTAATTGCTTTCAAAATGCATATTCATGAAATTCAGAAGATTCTGTTGTTGCAGCAGTTTCTGTAAAAACAGATTGAAAACGCCGTCGTCTCTTCTGTAGGTTCCTATGCAGACAACACTATCAACAGCTATCGAACTGAAAGCAACATGGAACACAGAACAAACTGTCAAGGGAGAGATGACACCCTGAAAAGCATTGAAGCTAGATTTCCACTTCAGTTTAAACAATCAAAGGTGATGCAGATATAGTTGGAGTATTAAGTTATCTCATCCATACCAATGTTCATGCTGTTCATGTTCCTTCTCAGGGGGGAACATTACGCCCCAGCCTGCCCTCGTCCAGAAGGGCTAGTGTGGAGAGCCTGCCTGATCGTGAGCGTACCCAGAGTCCTGCCCCCACTGAGATCAAAGGGCAATGTGCTGGCCAATCGGGGCCAGAGCTGAGGGTTTCTATCAGTCCCACAGGTATGGGCCCTATTTAGTTTTGGTTGTTGTAATAGAGCCAGTTTACAGAATATGTTATATGACCGGAATCTACTATATGTCTGACACATTGTCACTGCAGTGTTCACCAGGGGGCAGTACCATACAACATACAGTAAACATGTCATACTTACCAGTATGTTTTCTATGTCTTCAGATATGAATGGTTTGGACAGCTCCATCCCCATGGCATATCTGACACTGGATCACCAGCTGCAGGTACTGCAGGAATGGGGAGTTTCTCCATTCATCTTCAATGCTGACTGATACTGATAACCAACCAGTCACATTTGATACACTATCTAAAAGCTTTCTTACTACCTTTTTGGGGATTTCATGTGTCCTCTACTTGAAATATGAAATATGTTAAAGAAGTTAAGTAATTTACAATAAGAACAATGTGATAAATTGTAAGTGCATGACGGTGATGTGTGTTTCTGGGTTGTGTTTAGCCCCTGGCCCCATTCTCTAACTCCAAAGAGTCCATGGCTGTGTTTGAGCAGCACTGCAGAATGGCCCAGGAGTACCTTAAAGTGCAGACTGAAATCACCCTTCTCACCCAAAGAAAGTATGTCACATATTACCATATATACAGTGCCTTCAGAAAGTATTCATACCCCTTGACTTATTCATTTTGTTGTCGAACAGCCTGAATTCAAAATCGATTAAATTGCTTTTTTCTCTCACCCATCTATCTACACACTATACCCCATATTCACAAAGTAAAAAAACATGCTTTTTTAATTTTAGCAAATTTAAAAGAAAGTAAAATACAGAAATATATTTGTTACATACAGTAGCAGTCAAAAGTTTGGACACACCTACTTATTCCAGGGTTCATCTTTATTTGACTCCCTCATGTTGAGAGAATGTCAAGAGTGTGCAAAGCTGTCATCAAGGAAAAGCGAAGCTACTTTGAAGAATCTCAAATATATTTTTATTTGTTAATACTTTTTTGGTTACTAAATTATTCCATATGTGTTATTTCCTAGTTTTGATGTCTTCACTAATATTCTACAATGTAGAAAATAGTAAAAATAAAGAAAAACCCTAGAATGAGTAGGTTTGTCTAAAACTTTAGACTGGTACTGTAAATATTCACATCCCTGAGTTAATACTTTGTAGAAGCACGTTTGGAGGCAATTTACAGCTTTGAGTCATCTTGGGTATGTCAGTATCAGCTTTGCACATCTGAATTTGGGGATTTTCTCCTATTCTTACTTGCAGATGTTCTCAAGATCTGTTAAATTATATAGGGAGTGGCAGTGAACAGCAATCTTCAAGCCATTCCACAGATTTTCTCTGGGCTTTGGCTAGGCCACTCAAGGACTTTCAGATCTTTTTCGGAAGCCATTCCAGCATTGCTTTGGCTGTATGCTTAGGGTCATTGTCCTTTGGAACGTAAATCGTCGCCCCAGTATAAAGTTGTTTGAACTTTGAAGCAGGTTCTTATCCAAGTATATGCCTGTATTTGGCTCGATTCATTGTTCCCTCTATCCTTATCCGTCTTCCATTTCCTGCCACTGAAAAGCATCCCCATAGCATGATGTTTCCACAGCCATGCTTCACAGTAGAGAGACTGGTGAAGAGCTGTGGCTGTTTTTCTCCAGACATAGTGCTATGCATTCAGGCCAAATAGTACAATTCTTGTCTCATCAGACCACAGAATATTTTGCCTGATAATCTCAAGAGTCTTTCAAGTACCTTTTTGCAAACTGCAGGTGTGCTGTCATGTGCCTTTTTCTCAGGAGTGGCTTCCGTCTGGCCACTCTCCCAAAAACCCCAGATTGGTGCTGTGGAGACTTTTCTTCTGGCAGGTTCTCCCATCTTAGCCAGTGGTCATTGGGTTCTTGCTCACTTCCCTGACTGAACTCCTTCTGCTAGCTCTAGGCAGAGTCTGGGTAGTTCCATATTTTTTTCAATTTCCCAATGATGGAGACCATTGTGCTCTTGGAAACTCTAGAAATCGTTTGCACCTGACCTCAATTTGGAGTGTCATAGAAAAGGGGTGGGAAATACTTATCTATATGAGTTATTTCTGTATTTCATTTTCAATACATTTGCAAACATTTCTAAAAACATGTTTTCACTTTGTCATTATGGGGTATTGTGCATAGATGGGTGAGAAAAAAATCTGTTGAATCCATTTTTGATTGCCCCCATCTATCTTCAGAGCTTGTGCTGCTAGGTGACCTAAACTGGGACATGCTTAACACCCCGGCCATCCTACAATCTAAGCTTGATGCCCTCAATTTCACACAAATTATCAATGAACCTACCAGGTACAACCACAAATCCGTTAACACGGGCACCCTCATAGATATCATCCTAACCAACCTGCCCGCAAAATACACCTCTGCTGTTTTCAACCAAGATCTCAGCGATCACTGCCTCATTGCCTGCATCCGTAATGGGTCAGCGGTCAAACGACCTCCACTCATCACTGTAAAACGCTCCCTGAAACACTTCAGCGAGCAGGCCTTTCTAATCAACCTGGACCGGGTATCCTAGAATGATATTGACCTCATCTCGTCAGTTGAGAATGCCTGGTTATTCTTTAAAATGCCTTCCTCACCATCTTAAATAAGCATGCTCCATTCAAAAAATGTAGAACCAGGAACAGATATAGCCCTTGGTTCACTCCAGAACTGACTGCCCTTGACCAGCACAAAAACATCCTGTGGCGTACTGCATTAGCATCAAATAGCCCCTGTGATTTGCAACTTTTCAGGGAAGTTAGGAACCAATAGGAAAGCTAAGGCTAGCTTTTTTAAACAGAAATTTGCATCCTGTAGCACAAACTAAAATAAGTTCTGGGACACTGTAAAGTCCATGGAGAATAAGATCACCTCCTCCCAGCTGCCCACTGCACCGAGGCTAGGAAACACTGTCACCACCGATAGATTGGAAAGCTGCCACAATCATCCCCCTCTTCAAAGGGGGAGACACTCTTGACCCAAACTGCTACAGACCTATATCTATTCTACCCTGCATTTCTAAGGTCTTCGAAGGCCAAGTTAACAAACAGATAACCGACCATTTTGAATCCCACCGTACCTTCTCCGCTATGCAATCTGGTTTCAGAGCTGGTCATGGGTGCACCTCAGCCACGCTCAAGATCCTAAACAAAATCATGACCGCCATCGATAAAAGACATTACTGTGCAGCCGTATTCATCGACCTGGCCAAGGCTTTCGACTCTGTCAATCACCACATTCTTATCAGCAGACTCAACAGCCTTGGTTTCTCAAATTACTGCCTCACCTGGTTCACCAACTACTTCTCTGATAGAGTTCAGTGTGTCAAATCGGAGGGCCTGTTGTCTGGACCTCTGGCAGTCTCTATGGGGGCGCCACAGGGTTCAATTCTCGGACCAACTCTCTGTATACATCAATGATGTCGCTCTTGCTGCTGGTGATTCTCTGATCCACCTCTACGCAGACGACACCATTCTGTATTCTTGGTGGGGTGGGGGGTACTCTTGAAAAAGAGATGGTGCATCTCGAGTTTTCATCCTGCACAATTTCAAATAAATAAATAGTTACCAGCCTCCCTATGCTTTGACAGAAGATGTTCATCCAATTTGCAGACACTGTACCTCAGATGGCACTGTACTCTGTGTGACTAATGACTTACTGGTTTACTTGTTGTATCTGTTGTGATACCAGTTACTCTTAACATGAGTAAATTCATTAGAATTTCTTTCCAAAACTGTATAGTATTTTACTGTGTAATCATTTATTGTACAGTTACAGTGAATATAGGCTACCTAAACGCTAAACATGTTCTCTCTCCCTTTGTGGTGGTGATGTGTAGGAAGGAGCTGATCTCTGAGCTGCACCAGGATGAGAGGCAGCAGCAGAACACGTCCCGTCTGATTCAGGAACACAACAAACTGTTGGACGAGAACAAGAGTCTCTCCACCTACTTCCACGTTTGTAAGAACAAGCTGGAGCGGATCCAGAGTCAGCAACAGACGAGTTAGAATGCCTCCTGATGTGTGCCTGTTGCACTAGAATTGTCCTCAGATCAGCAGCAGCCGAAGACACTGTCTGTCAAGTGGCCATTTTGTGATGTCTCTTCTGTTGACCCTCAGCTGTTTTGGGATCAGCTGCAGCCAAATATACCTACCATATTTGTAATGAATCCTTCATATTGCTCATCAACTGTTTTTGGATGAGCAGCTAAAGAGACTGGCCATTTGTTAACACTTCCCTGTTGCTCTTAAACTGTTCTTGGATCATTGGCCAAAGAGGAAAGCCATACTATTATGAATGTTTTGTAGATCCTCAACTGATCCACAGTCAGCAGCAGACTGCACACAGCAGGTCTCCCCTCAGGTCCTTGCTCCCCAATGCGCTGTACAGTTAAGATACTCTGCCGCATTAGGTACAACAATAATATTGTGCAAGATGTCTCATTAACAGCTCAGTTCATTTGCACGCATGTCTCGCAAAGACGTTATTCTACTCTACCAGAGGAACAGTGGACTCGTTGAACATGGGAAGCCTGGAGGCCCTGTAACATCTTCTCCTACTGTAGCAGTCGACATCCAAAATAAAATGCAGTTGCCTCTAGAGATTGATCTTTGGTCAGTTTTGTATTCCCCTCCCCAATGTTTAAAGTTAGGATTTGAGGAGGACAAGCTGATCCTAGATCTGTGCCTAAGTTTAATGTATGCTCTTAGTGTGGCTGTTGGTGTTGTTAAGGTGTATGACTTGCAGTAACACCTCAGACGACTTGAGGTGTTTCCTGTCTTGCGGCAGATGTCTGTCCCCTCCCCAGGGCTGTTGTAGAGGTGCTAGTATTGAAAGAAGTGGCTCAACTTGTTGTTCTTCTCTGGCTCTGACCTCTCTGTGACAGCTAGCTTTGTATGGAGATGACTAAGATATGCACAAAAGGCTGTCGTTTCATATATATTTGCGTCTTTTAAAATTTCTATGGCATTCTTATATCTTTTCCCCTTTTCATATGCACTGGCTCATTGAGAAGTAATGACACTATTTTAAATGGATTTTTATGATTTTTATATAGCCTATACTTTTCCATGTTCGGAGAATCAGCAAAGTTTTACATTTGTTTTGAGATCTTTCTCAATCTTTCTGCCTTGGAGGTTTTAGATATTTCTTTTCTCATTCTCTAAATGTAGAATGCCACCACCACTAAGTATTAGTTATTATATTTTGTTAATTTAGTCAATTATTTTACTTTTGTATCCACTCCTACAGTGTTAAATGTGTATGTGCTGGTTGTGGACTAAGTGTTTGGTCTTGTTCTATCACTTACAGAAATGTGTTATATACTTCTGTTCGCTTTATTTGCCCTCTGTGTGCGCCTGCGTGTTCACAAGTTGCCTTAGGCTATATCTCACTTTCTGTGCTGTATTTTTAAAAATAGCATTTTGACTTGCAAAACCAGATGTCGTCAATGCACTTTTGAATGTACAGTGAGCTCAAAACGTATTGGGACACATTTGTTGTTGTTTTGTCTCTGTACTCCAGCTCTTTGGATTTGAAATGATACAATGACTATGAGGTTGAAGTGCAGACTGTCAGCTTTAATTTGAGGGTATTTATTTATTTTCATATCAGGTGAACCGTTTAGAAATTACATCCATTTTAGGGGACCAAAAGTATTGGAACAAATTCACTTGTATGTGTATTAAAGTAGTCAAATGTTTAGTATTTGGTCCCATATTCCTAGCACACAATGATTACATCAAGCTTGTGACTCTACAAACTTGTTGAAAATAATTAGCTGTTTGTTTTGGTTGTGTTTCAGATTGTTTTGTGCCCAATAGAAATGAATGGTAAATAATGTATTGTGTCATTTTGGAGTCACTTGTTGGATGTATTTGATCTTTGTTTTGGTTGTTTCAGGTTATTTTGTGCCCAATAGAACTGTAAATGGGGGGGACTATGTACAAAAAGTGCTGTAATTTCTAAACGGTTCACCGTATATGGATGAACTTACCCTCAAATGAAAGATGTCACTGTCCCAATACATTTGGAGCTCACTGTATATCTAAGGATTTCAAAAGTACTCAAATAAAAGGTAATGCACACAAGAAAAGGCTATTTTTACATTATTTGTATAAAGGACATCGCTAATATAATGTTGCCCTAGCATATCTTTTTGATTTAATTTGCACTTTGTGTGTCACTCAGTGTATCGGAAATGCCTGTATACTTAAGTGCATAAAACAGTTCCTAATATCTACGATTTCAATGGTTTTGGTATATTCTGTATATTCTGTAGAATAATATCTGCACTAATGTCCTTTATTTCAATTGACTTGTCCCTTTCTTTAAACCACTTGGTGACACCCTGGTGACACTGTTTTTTCATCTCCTTTATTTCATCTCCTTTATTTCAGTTTTGTGCTCTGGTATGTGCTTGATGCATAAGAAATCATTTTGGTAGCCCCTGTTCACATGTGTGCTTCTCAAACCTACTGAGTAAAGTTATGAACTCCTTTAAAGCTACACGGAACACAAATATAAACGCAACCATTTCAAAGATTTGACTGAGTTTCAGTTCCTATAAGGAACTAGTCAATTGAAATAAATACATTAGGCCCTAATCTATGGATTTCACATGATTGGGAATACAGGTATGCATCTGTTGGTCACAGATACCTTCAAAACAGGTAGGGGTGTGGATCAGAAAACCAGTCAGTATCTGGTGTGACCACCATTTGCCTCATGCAGTGCGACACATCTCCTTCGCATAGAGTTCACCAGGCTGTTAATTGTGGCCTGTGGAATGGCTGTTTGAAGTTGCTGGATATTGTCAGGAGCTGGAACAAGCTGTCGTACACGTCGATCCAGAGCATTCCAAACATCCTCAATGGGTGACATGTTTGGTGAGTATAGAAGAACTGGGACATTTTCAGCTTCCAGGAATTGTGTACAGATCCTTGCGACATGAGCCGTGCATTATCATGCTGAAACATGAGGTGATACCTTTGGATGAATAGCACAACAATGGGCCTCAGGATCTCGTCACGGTATCTGTGCATTGAAATTCCCATCAATAAAATGCAATTCTGTTTGTTGTCCGTACCTTATGCCTGCCCATACCATAACCCCACCGCCACAATGAGGCACTTTGTTCACAACGTTGACATCAACAAACCACTTGCACTAACGACGCCGTACATGCTGTCTGCCAACTGCCTGGTACAGTTGAAACTGGGATTCATCCGTGAAGAGCACACTTCTCCAGCATGCCAGTGGCCATCAAAGGTGAGCATTTGCCCACTCAAGTCGGTTACGACGTCGAACTGGAGTCAGGACAAGACCCTGGTGAGGACGACGATCATGCAGATGAGCTTCCCTGGTTTCTGACAGTTTGAGCAGAAATTCTTCTGTTCTGCAAACCCACAGTTTCATCAACTGTCTGGGTGGCTGGTCTCAGACGATCCCGCAGGTGAAGAAGTCAAATGTGCAGGTCCTGGGCTGGCGTGGTTACACGTGGTCTGTGGTTGTGAGGCCGGTTGGACGTACTGCTAGGTGGCTTGTGGTAGAGAAATTAACATTAAATTCTCTGGCAACAACTCTGGTAGAATTTCCCCCATTCAGCATGCCAATTGCACTCACTCTCAAAACTTGAGACATCAATTGTCACGTTCTGACCTTAGATCTTTTATTATGTCTTTGTTTTAGTATGGTCAGGGCGTGAGTTGGGTGGGTTGTCTATGTTCTTTTTTCTATGATTTGGGATTGCTGTGTTCGGCCTGGTATGGTTCTCAATCAGAGGCACCTGTCAATCGTTGTCCCTGATTGAGAATCATACTTAGGTAGCCTGGTTTCACTTTTGAGTTGTGGGTTTTTTGTTATCTGTGTCAGTGTTTGGTCCAAACGGTACTGTTTCAGTTTAGTTATTTCACGTTGTCGTTTATTGTTTTTGTTTCAGTGTTCACGTTAAATATCAAGATGAACACTTACCACGCTGCGCTTTGGTCCTCTCCTTCATACGACGACCGTTACATCAATGTTGTGTGACAAAACTGCACATATTAGTGTAGCCTTTTATTTTCCCCAGCACAAGTTGCACCTGTGTAATGATCATGCTGTTTAACCAGCTTCTTGATATGCCACACCTGTCAGGTGGATGGATTATCTTGGCAAAGAAGAAATGCTCACTAACAGGGATGTAAACAAATTTGTGCACAAAATTTCAGAGAAATAAGATTTTTCTGCGTATGGAACATTTCTGTGATCTTTTATCTCAGCTCATGAAATATGGGACCAACAACTTTACATATTGCGTTTATATTTTTGTTCAGTGTAAATGTAGTATATGAGGAAGGTATGGAACAAAACCTGAAAGCATTTTTATGTTTCTGAAGTATGTTTTTGTGTCTCCCAGTTGAAACAGCGCAGTGACAATAGATGGGGTTTGCTTTGTCTGCAGTGCAGTGAGGATAACGGCTATATCACTGACTAGTGACTAACATGACTGGCTTGTGATGGTTAAGAAGACTGATGATCTCACTCACCGTCATTCCTGGCATTCCTGTTACAAGCTAGCTACTGTGAAAATACAGTTAAAGTAAGAAATCTACTACAGTATCTTCATCACATGGAGCATTCACTTGTTTATTTCCTGTAAATGTTATATTGTTCTCTGGAAGGTAAATGTTGTGGCTACACCATGATGAGCTGCCTGACCTTAACCTGAGGGATATACCCTGCATGGTGAATAAATATACTTACATTGACTTTCCGAGTAGGAAGTTATATCCAAAATCTACAACATTATGTTGTGAAGTATGTATGATAGATATTGTGTTCATAATGTTTTCAAATCCAAGTTACTTGAAAGTGTTTCAAAAGTTACCATCATATTTCAGTAGCTTGATTAGGTCAAAACTGGAGTATGATAATCTTGGATGCAACAATTTGATTTGGTTGTTCAATTTCAAGTTCTGTGTATGAAAGCTTCCATACAATCATTCAGTCTTAAACTAAACATTTGCACAGAGTTTGAACCCAAGGCCCCACCTACCAACCTGCCCACGCAGGAATGTATCCTACATGTTTCCATCAAGACAAATAACAAGCTTGTCTGTCACTGCTGTGTCATCTGTAATCTCTACTTTAAAAAGAAAGGAGTAGAGGAAACGAGGGAATTGACAGTATGGTTTGGTGACAGACTAATTCCTCAAAGCCCCCCAGTGTGGCTAAGCCTAGTCCTCCACTTCCTTTTATCGAGAGCTCTCCTATTTTCTTTCACTTGCAGAAATGTCTTGTTCAATATCAGGTCATGTTCAAACGTAGGCAATGGTCTCCTGTTGTTTAGTTTTCTGAGAGCCTTGTCAGTTTGACTGTGTGTAGTTGTGTCTCCCTGTCTATTTTGTCTCCAGTATCTGTTGTAGAAATGCATTGTTGGCAGTAGCGTATGTGGGACATGACTAGCAAAGCTAAATCTGTGTTTCTTCCTTGTCAATTTTACACTGCATTTGAAGCATAGGTAAATTGTGTGATTATCCCCATCACTGGCTCCTTGCATTACCACTTTGTACACCATTTCCTGCTGTTGAGCAGATAGAATCAGCTTTGGTTATTTATACCACTTGACATTGAGAATGTGGGCTGATCTGAATACCACCCAGGGAAAATAAATGGGCTCCAGGAGCAGCAAGTCTGTGGCAACCTGATAAAACGTAATGGCTTGCCAGCTCCTTGGGGATCTGCTGTCTCTATATTATAAATCACGCTCTCTCTGCCTGACTAATGCAGCCTCCGTACTGAACCAATAGTCCTATGTTTCTGCATAATGCAGAGGAGAGGACACTCTCTCAACCTCTGAATCATATCTGTCTAATTATGTAACACATGGCCATAAATGATGAATGAAATTATGATTGTCTATAATTGATCATTCATATGAAATGTAGCTCTGTTGTTTGTCCAGGTGAGATTCTTGTTCTGGTGGAGACTCACACATTCTGTCTTACAGCCTGGAACAATTATCTTGAAATAGGTTGTCTGGATGTTTCACTGTGGGTGACTAAAGCCTTGTTCACAGGACTTAATGCTCAAAGGCTTAATGCTCAAATGCTCAGTTTTGTTTTTGAAATCCGTTTTGGAATACTGACTGCCCAAACTGCAAGTGACTAAATCTGGTTGGTGTGTGTTCAGCCAGCAGTCATTTGTTTACATGGCTACGTTAATTGTCATGGCGGGTGTGTGCGCAGTGGTGTAGGATAATTGGTTGTGGTGCTCATGCTTCCCATCGCTCAGAAGTGAGGTAGCTAGCAAGCTGATACATTGACAACAATGCCTGCCATGGATGTTTCCCAGTTGCTTTAGGTGTTCAAAATCACAGTGTAAGAACACTTTTAAAGCCTCAAAGGATACATTGATCCAACTTTCAAAACAAGCCACAGCAGTCAACTAGCTAGCTAGGCAGCTGTTTAGCTCTCTAGCATTCACTAATTTGTCTGTAAATAATTAACAAATTAGTTAGCTAGCTACCACATGTTCTTGTCAAACTGTGAACAGAGTAGATAGCAAGCAACAAGATATGCCAAATAGCAGTCTAAAAACCACTTAAGAGCAAATAAATCAGTTGCATGGCCAGGAATCTGATTTATAATCTGATTTCAAACCACTTAAGAAGGAGGTTTGAAATGTGGTTTGAAATATCTGATTCCTTGTGCTTTTTGGGTGTTCAGACTGCAGGAAGAAGATCAGATTTGAATTGGATATGAAAAACAATTTGAGTCCCTTCAAACTGCCAATGACACTATGATTTTGAACATTCAAAGCAACTGGGAAACGTCCATGGCAGGCATTGTTATACCTTTTGTTTTTGTAAGTCTAGGTATTTATATGTCTATGGAGGCCTGAATTGGTTCCCAATCAGAGGCAGCTGTTTATCGTTGTCTCTGATTAGGGACCATATTTAGGTAGCCATTTTGTCTAGGGTATTTGTGGGTTCTTGTCTATGTGTAGTTGCCTGTTCAGTACTCTTTGTATAGCGTCACGGTTCGTTTTGTTAGTTTTGTTCAGTGTTCATTCTTATAATAAAGAGCGTGGTATGTACGCATACCACGCTGCACCTTGGTCTCCTCGCTACGACGGCCGTGACAGTAGATGGGCGGGAAAAAACATATGTAATCAATTTTTAATTCTGGATATAACACAACAAAATGTGGAATAAATCAAGGGGTATGAAAACTTTCTGAAGACACTGTAAATGTCTTACCTGTGATGAAACGTTTTCACACAGCTAAGTGTCGCTTACCGGATCCCCACATTTCCCACTCTCCCACACCAAATAGCCTGAAGCTACAGGGCTCATCTTGCAGGCTCTGTTTCTTTACTGGGGAGCATTGCGAACCATAGGTGTGGATTTTTTTACCAGTTTACATGTACATTGAATAACACAGCAGCATTTCTGAATGTTTGGTTAGTTCTGTATAACATAAAATCGATGACAAAGTCGGCTATTTTACAATGGGGCTCAATGGGAAAGAATGTCTGTTTTCCCCAATTTGTGGGTGTGGTCGAAGGGAATTCATTTTTATGATGTGAATATTGACTCAGAGTAGGCTCCGGAGTGGCGCAGTGGTCTAAGGCACTGCATCTCAGTGCTAGAGGCATCACTACACACCCTGGTTCGATTCCAGGCTGTATCACAACCGTCCGGGATTGGGAGTCCCATAGGGCAGCGCACAATTGGACCAGCGTTGTCCGGGTTAGGGTTTGGCCGGGGTAGGCCGTCATTGTAAATAAGAAATTGTTCTTAACTGACTTGCCTAGTTAAATAACTAGGTTTAAAAAAATAATAATTAAAGGCTGGAGACTGTTCAGTCAGTCAAGGATCTATAGCAGGATGAGATTGTGCTTTCTGGGTCCTGGGTGTAGGCTAACAGGGATGTGAATGAGTGAAGAGTATCTACTCAAGGGGAAGCTGATGATGTGCACTATGGGATTGTTTTTCTCTGAGTGGTGATAAGCAGTTAATGAGGGGTTAGTAATACATGTCATAAGTGAGATGTATTCATCTTAAATCATGCTGTCAAAATGTAGTGTTTATTTTTTTTTTATGTCTTCGGGTTGGCATGATGATATGCATCCAGAGGATGTTATTTTAGCCTATTGATGGTGGTTCAAAGGATCTTCATTATCCCTAGCCATTCTCCCGTTCCTCGCTCCGCGACGGAATTTACGGTGACATGGTTGTAAAGGCAATTCACCAATCCCAAATGCGCCCACCATTTGGAGTAAAATTTCAACTCTACGGGGGCTTTGGTGTAATTTATGCACAGCGCAATGTTGTGAATGAGGGACAGGGTGACGTCAGCGCTCGAATGTCAACAATGTAGAGCTGGGCGAAAGCATTTCATAGGAGGGATACAAACAGCAGAGGAGGAAGCTGCACGCTGTTTTTCAAATAGACAAAAACGATAACATATATTAGGCCTAACCACGCGTTATGCGTTATAATACGAAATATTGATGACTATTGCTAAACACGCACTTTCAACAGTTTGGAGTGGGTGCTGCTGAAGTCACCATGTGGAATCAATCTAATTTGTAAGAGACCGACGGAGCGCTGACGTGCAAGAAAACAGGAAAGTTAAGGTGAGCCTATTACTGTTTTGTTACCTAGGCCTATATGTAATTACATGATGGTTTTGGTTTAGAGTGCGTCCTTTCCCCTGTATTGCATTTTCCCATTTGCAGTGATGTGTTTCTGCTAATGCATTACATTACATTCTTATACATTCGTTGATATAAAACCATAAATATGCATGCATAACATAATTATGCATGAAGACGGTTGTTTTTTGTTGTTTAATTATCAGCTGAGTGCACCAATAGCCTTTATTTGGCTAGTAATACATTGAGGTGGTCTTCCCATTGCGCAGAGTGGTGACAGTGCGCTTTGTTGCGCAGGGAATGTTTTTCGAACGAGGCTGAGTGGTCGCTGCATGGTCAATATGACATGAGGGCACTGTCATTTTGCGGAAAGAGGGGGCAGAGCGGGACAAAGGATCTCATCGAGTAGCTCGTATTCCCGCCATTGGCCGCTATAGAAAGACATTGAATTATTTGTTTCCAACGAATTAGTGACTTGCAATAATGCAGTGTTGATGTTAACGAACGAAAACGGTAAATAGATTGCACATGGACATGTTTTGTGCTTGCTAGATGTCAGTAAACCGCCGTGATATGTTCAGCTATTGAAATAGGCTACTATAAGAATTTCCATAGAGAACTGTGTCACGGCTAGATGTCGCTCTGCTCCCCACGTGTTAGGCTACCAACACCAATTACAGCTGACAATAAATCTTAACAAATGCAGATGAATGCCTGATTCTATTTATACTTTTTTGAATCACCAATTGAATGACCTAATGTTTTTATGGATTGATTCAACTTTGATTGAGTATAATGGATTTCGTTTCAGTGCCATGCATGAACCTCAATGTTCCTCTTGGTCTACCCCTTCTGGCCATCTAATAATATTGTAATCTTTCAATCTGAATTGTGGTGTCACTCCCTGCCCTGTTTTTTTGCATCTGATCTTAATAAGGTCATTTGCTTTTCCTTATCTTTCCTTGTTTAAGGTCTCACATGATGGGGAAAGGGCATCAGTAACACAAATACTTGAGTTATTGGATTCCCCGGAAGCAGACTTACATCATTGTTTTGAAAGGAATTTGCCGCAAATTAACCTACCTGTTTCATATTACCTCACTATTTTAAACAATATTCTCTGCAATTTAACTATTAAACCACAAATACTGAGAGAGAACATAATGAGAGAGAGAGAGAACATGATGAGAGAGAGAGAACATGATGAGAGAAAGAGAGAGAACATAATGAGAGAGGGAACATAATGAGAGAGAGAGCATAATGAGAGAGAACATAATGAGAGAGAGAGAGAGAACATAATGAGAGAGAGGGAACATAATGAGCGAGAGAGAGAACATAATGAGAGAGAGTGTAATGAGAGAGAGAGAATGTAATAAGAGAGCGAGAGAGAACATAATGAGAGAGAGAGATTATTATTCTAAACAATATTCTCAGCAATTTAACTATTAAACCACAAATACTACTGTAAAATGTAACATTGTAAATACAGCAGGCATAAAAAAACAGAAAAGAGACAGGAGGAAAGAGAGAAAGAGAGAGAGTGACAGAGAGAGAGAACATAATGAGAGAGAGAACATAATGACAGAGAGAGAACATAATGAGAGAGAGAGAGTGACAGAGAGAGAGAACATAATGAGAGAGAGAGAACATAATGACAGAGAGAGAACATAATGACAGAGAGAGAACATAATGACAGAGAGAGAGTGACAGAGAGAGAGAACATAATGACAGAGAGAGAACATAATGACAGAGAGAGAACATAATGACAGAGAGAGAACATAATGACAGAGAGAGAACATAATGACAGAGAGAGAACATAATGAGAGAGAGAGAGTGACAGAGAGAGAGAACATAATGACAGAGAGAAAACATAATGACAGAGAGAGAACATAATGACAGAGAGAGAGAACATAATGACAGAGAGAACATAATGACAGAGAGAGAACATAATGAGAGAGAGAGAGTGACAGAGAGAGAGAACATAATGACAGAGAGAGAACATAATGACAGAGAGAGAACATAATGACAGAGAGAGAACATAATGACAGAGAGAGAACATAATGACAAAGAGAGAACATAATGACAGAGAGAGAGTGACAGAGAGAGAGAACATAATGACAGAGAGAACATAATGACAGAGAGAGAACATCATGACAGAGAGAGAACATAATGGCAGAGAGAGAACATAATGACAGAGAGAGAACATAATGACAGTGAGAGAACATAATGACAGAGAGAGAACATAATGACAGAGAGAACATAATGACAGAGAGAGAGTGACAGAGAGAGAGAACATAATGACAGAGAGAACATAATGACAGAGAGAGAACATAATGACAGAGAGAGAACATAATGACAGAGAGAACATAATGACAGAGAGAGAGTGACAGAGAGAGAGAACATAATGACAGAGAGAACATAATGACAGAGAGAGAACATAATGACAGAGAGAGAACATAATGACAGAGAGAACATAATGACAGAGAGAGAGTGACAGAGAGAGAGAACATAATGACAGAGAGAACATAATGACAGAGAGAGAACATAATGACAGAGAGAGAACATAATGACAGAGAGAGAACATAATGAGAGAGAGAACATAATGAGAGAGAGAGAGAGAGCGAGAACATAATGAGAGAGAGAACATAATGACAGAGAGAGAACATAATGACAGAGAGAGAGAACATAATGAGAGAGAGAGAGAGAGAGAGAACATAATGAGAGAGAGAACATAATGACAGAGAGAGAACATAATGACAGAGAGAGAGAACATAATGAGAGAGAGAGAGAGAGAACATAATGACAGAGAGAGAGAACATAATTTTAATTTTACCTTTATTTAACTAGGCAAGTCAGTTAAGAACAAATTCTTATTTTCAATGACGGCCTAAGAACAGTGAGTTAACTGCCTGTTCAGGGGCAGAACGACAGATTTATACCTTGTCAGACAGAGAGAGAACATAATGAGAGAGAGAACATAATGAGAGAGAGAGAGAACACAATGAGAGAGAGAGAGAACAATGAGAGAGAACATAATGAGAGAGAGAGAACATAATGAGAGAGAGAGAGAGAGAACATAATGAGAGAGAGAGAACATAATGAGAGAGAGAACATAATGAGAGAGAGAGAGAACATAATGAGAGAGAGAGAACATGATGAGAGAAAGAGAGAGAACATAATGAGAGAGGGAACATAATGAGAGAGAGAGCATAATGAGAGAGAACATAATGAGAGAGAGAGAGAGAACATAATGAGAGAGAGGGAACATAATGAGCGAGAGAGAGAACATAATGAGAGAGAGTGTAATGAGAGAGAGAGAATGTAATAAGAGAGCGAGAGAGAACATAATGAGAGAGAGAGATTATTATTCTAAACAATATTCTCAGCAATTTAACTATTAAACCACAAATACTACTGTAAAATGTAACATTGTAAATACAGCAGGCATAAAAAAACAGAAAAGAGACAGGAGGAAAGAGAGAAAGAGAGAGAGTGACAGAGAGAGAGAACATAATGAGAGAGAGAACATAATGACAGAGAGAGAACATAATGAGAGAGAGAGAGTGACAGAGAGAGAGAACATAATGAGAGAGAGAGAACATAATGACAGAGAGAGAACATAATGACAGAGAGAGAACATAATGACAGAGAGAGAGTGACAGAGAGAGAGAACATAATGACAGAGAGAGAACATAATGACAGAGAGAGAACATAATGACAGAGAGAGAACATAATGACAGAGAGAGAACATAATGACAGAGAGAGAACATAATGAGAGAGAGAGAGTGACAGAGAGAGAGAACATAATGACAGAGAGAAAACATAATGACAGAGAGAGAACATAATGACAGAGAGAGAACATAATGACAGAGAGAACATAATGACAGAGAGAGAACATAATGAGAGAGAGAGAGTGACAGAGAGAGAGAACATAATGACAGAGAGAGAACATAATGACAGAGAGAGAACATAATGACAGAGAGAGAACATAATGACAGAGAGAGAACATAATGACAAAGAGAGAACATAATGACAGAGAGAGAGTGACAGAGAGAGAGAACATAATGACAGAGAGAACATAATGACAGAGAGAGAACATAATGACAGAGAGAGAACATAATGGCAGAGAGAGAACATAATGACAGAGAGAGAACATAATGACAGTGAGAGAACATAATGACAGAGAGAGAACATAATGACAGAGAGAACATAATGACAGAGAGAGAGTGACAGAGAGAGAGAACATAATGACAGAGAGAACATAATGACAGAGAGAGAACATAATGACAGAGAGAGAACATAATGACAGAGAGAACATAATGACAGAGAGAGAGTGACAGAGAGAGAGAACATAATGACAGAGAGAACATAATGACAGAGAGAGAACATAATGACAGAGAGAGAACATAATGACAGAGAGAACATAATGACAGAGAGAGAGTGACAGAGAGAGAGAACATAATGACAGAGAGAACATAATGACAGAGAGAGAACATAATGACAGAGAGAGAACATAATGACAGAGAGAGAACATAATGAGAGAGAGAACATAATGAGAGAGAGAGAGAGAGCGAGAACATAATGAGAGAGAGAACATAATGACAGAGAGAGAACATAATGACAGAGAGAGAGAACATAATGAGAGAGAGAGAGAGAGAACATAATGAGAGAGAGAACATAATGACAGAGAGAGAACATAATGACAGAGAGAGAGAACATAATGAGAGAGAGAGAGAGAGAACATAATGACAGAGAGAGAGAACATAATTTTAATTTTACCTTTATTTAACTAGGCAAGTCAGTTAAGAACAAATTCTTATTTTCAATGACGGCCTAAGAACAGTGAGTTAACTGCCTGTTCAGGGGCAGAACGACAGATTTATACCTTGTCAGACAGAGAGAGAACATAATGAGAGAGAGAACATAATGAGAGAGAGAGAGAACACAATGAGAGAGAGAGAGAACAATGAGAGAGAACATAATGAGAGAGAGAGAACATAATGAGAGAGAGAGAGAGAGAACATAATGAGAGAGAGAGAACATAATGAGAGAGAGAACATAATGAGAGAGAGAGAGAACATAATGAGAGAGAGAGAACATAATGAGAGAGAGAGAACATAATGAGAGAGAGAGCATAATGAGAGCGAGAGAGAGAGAGAGAGAGAACATAATGAGAGAGAGAGACAGAGAGAACATAATGAGAGAGAGAGGGAACATAATGAGAGAGAGAGAGAGAGAGAGAGAGCGTAATAATGATAGAGAACATAATGAGAGAGAACATAATGAGAGAGTATAATGAGAGAGAGAGAACGTAATGAGAGAGAGAGAGAAAAAAACATAATGAGAGAGAGAGAGAGAACAATGAGAGAGAGGGAATACAACCCATATTTATGTTGATTTATTTTCCCTTTTGTACTTTGACTATTTGCACATAACTACTAAACTGTAAATAGACATAATATGATATTTGAAATGTCTTTATTATTTTGGAACTTCTGTGTGTGTAATGTTTACTGTTCATTTTTATTGTTTATTATCTAGTTCACTTGCTTTGGCAATGTTAACACATGTTTCCCATGCCAATAAAGCCATTAGAGAGAGAGAAAGAGAGAGGATATCAAGGAGGGAAAGCTAAAGATAGCGAGAGTACAGAAAGAAAGAGAAAATGAAAGCAATAGATGGAGAGAGAAGGACGTTCATCCTTCTCTACACAGTTTGGTCTGGCGCTAAGGCATCCCCAGAGACAGTCTGTCCTTATCACCTTGGATGGGTTGATGGGAGTAGTAAAGGGGAGAGGAGAGGAGAGGAGGCATCGCTCCAATCGCTTTTCCTGAACCTCAGCAAACCTCTCAGACGAACGGGAATCCTGATACACCCTCAGTCACACCCTACGCTTGACTTTCACTACACTGTACACCATAAATTATACATGCACCTCACAGTATTGTCTGTACTCTGTACATACTAAAGGGATGTGCTTCAAGACTGCCTGCCAGACAGTGTGTTGAAGAATAACTTAGGAGGTGATGTCTCGTATTGATAGATTCTGTACTAAATGGGTAGATTCTGTAGTAAAATGCCAGATGTCTTTCTCTGGTTGGGTTGAATCCAATGCATTGGTTTCACTGTCTGCATCTCCCCCTCTGTGTGGCAGCACTGAGAAACACCTCACAGTGCTTCACCATACATAATGTAAGAAATTAGATATGCAGGATGCCCTCCTCAGAAAGATAGCCTTCTGAGGACGTTTTTTCCCCACTGTAGATATAGATTTATCAGTATACTGTATCTCTATTTTTGAGTTGACACTGGATGACCTGACAAAGGACCACAACAACCAGAGGATCTTCCTCTGCCAATCCCCATTCCCAGTCAGTTCCCATCAACACCTCACGTACTGTACTGCCTACCCCCATTCAATTCCCCTTTGGTTGTACCTTTCCTTTGTGATGTACAATGTCTCTGTACTCTGTATTTCTGTACTTGAGCTTGGATGGAGGGAGGCTAACTTTAAGGCCGTCCCAGTGGGGATAGGGTGTTTATGTGGTGCGGAGAAGGGATCTGTAGCTTCAACCTCATTCTGAACTGGACCTGTATGGTTTAGTTGTTTGTTGAACCAGGACTGTTCTCTCATTTAACAGGCGATTCTTGAGCTACCCAAGAAGTGTTGTGTGAAAACAAACAGACAAAAAAATAGATTTGTACAGAAGTTGTGTATAGTTTTCTCTGTGCGGTACAGAAACTCCCTGTCTGAATGTGTGTGTTTGTGTGGTTGTGGCTCCCATCTTGGCTCTTATACACTGGGGTGCAACCAGTGGTGGCAGGCCACTGACAAGGTGATGAGGTATTCTGAGCCACCAGTGGAATCTGGTCCACATACAAACACACACACACTTGCACACACAGACGGACATAGACACACAGGCGGACGAACACACACAAAACACCCTCTGGCAATGTTCTCACATGACGGAGATGAAAATAGACCTGCATTCAGTTCAGCCAGTCCTAGTTATTCAGTTTACCATCAGTGACTCAATATGCTCCCACAAAATATACAGACGCAATCTACAGCCTACACTCTGTATACCAGGGGTCTCTAACCCTGTTCCTGGAGAGTTACCCTCGTGTCGCTTTTCACTCCAACCGCAGTTGTAACAAACCTGATTCAGCTTATCAACCAGCTAATTATTACAATCCGGTGTGCTAGATTAGGGTTGGAGTGAAAACCTACAGGACCGTAGCTCTCCAGGAACAGGGTTAGAGAGCCCTGTTTTAGACTACAGGACAGTAGTCTCCAGGAACAGGGTTGGAGAGCCCTGCTATACAGAATGTGATTGTCAAAATGTTTCTGTGAGATTTATTTTGCTTTTCTGTAAGCTGTCCACAAATCTACAGTGTGTTGCTGATATGACAAAAAACTAAACCTTGCACTTGACTTTTCCTACAAGCACTGACTTTGCTGATAACTTCATTATTGAGGAAAAATGTGCTTACGACGACTGTGATATGTGGCTGTATCACCTAGCTATCTTAAGATGCATGCACTAACTGTAAGTTGCTCTTGATAAGAGCGTCTGCTTATTGTCTGAAATGTAAATGACAAGGCAGTGAGAAGTTACAAGTGAATCCTGTTATTTTACTGAGAGACAGAGACAATACGCCCCCGCACATACACAGCGCAAGAAGTGTGTTTCACACCTTCACTCTCCTCCCAACCGGTCACAGGATGCAAACCGCCAACCTGAACCTGCCCACCTCACACACACACACACATACACACACACTCACTCAAAGTCACTGAAGTAGAACACACGCCACACTTGACACAATAATATCCTCCTTATTAAGGCGCATTGTCAAAGCTCAATCTTGCTCCACAAATCTATGGTGTGTTGCTGATATGACAAAAAAACAAAAACATTGCTCTTGAGTTTTCCAACACACCAACTAGGGCTGTGGCGGTCATGAAATTCTGTCAGCTGGTTATCGTCATGCAAACGACTGCCGGTCTCAAGGTAATTGACCATTAATGAACATAAACATGTTTAGCATCTCAAGGCTCCACTCATACAAGCAGCATACAATCCTCTGATGCATGCCATTGGAACATCTACATTTTAAAAAGTCTAATAAGTCAATTGAATATACGCCATCACAATAAATTCATTATTTATTTTAGTCAGGTCTAGAGAAACGCTATGATATGAAGAAAATGTATTTCAGAAGAATAGAATATGAGTTGGCCTACTGTATGTTAACTGGTCATGTACCATGCCATAGGCTGTAGGCTTGTTCATTTAGCAGACAAGACATGCTTATAAGTCCCGTGCCATTATTTTATATTATATAATTTTATAGTAAGAAGAATATATTTGGACAGCTGAATAAAATAGAAAGGATATATTTCCCATTCCGGAGTGAGAGTGTGTGCATATGAAGTGGCAATGTTGTGGTAATTTGTTGTGATAATTTGAAACTGGTCCTATATGCCAGATTAAGAGTTATTTGGCATCTTTAGTTGTGAATGATACAAACCTTAGAATTCATTAGAAATCAAAATATATACTGTATGGGCTGCATGATGTGACTACAGGCTAATGATGAGTTCAGAAAATCCCCCCAAAAAAGCTTGCTCTCTGTTCCTTACCTCAGGCTGCACCCACTGTTCTCTCATCAATATATTATATTTTCACCTATCAGACTATTCTCAATTTAATCTTGTCTTTACTAATATGTCAAATTAGTTTAGATTTATACTGAAGAAAAATATAAACAGAACATATAAAGTGTTGTTCCCATGTTTCATGAGCTGAAATTAAAGATCACAGAAATGTTCCATAATCACAAAAAGCCAATTTCTCTCAAATGTTGTGCACAAATTTGTTTACATCCCCATTAGTGTGCATTTCTCCTTTGCCAAGATAACCCATCCACCTGACAGGTGTGGCATATCAAGAAGCTGGTTAAAAAGAATGATCATTACACAGGTGCACCTTGTGCTGGGGACAATAGAAGGCCACTCTAAAATGTGCAGTTTAGTCACACAACACAATGCCACAGATGTTTTGAGGAGTGTTCAATTGCATGCTGACTGCAGAAATGTTCACCAGAGCTGTTTCCAGAGAATGTAATGTTAGTTTCTCTACCATAAGCTGCCTCCAACATCGTTTTAGAGAATTTGGCAGTATGTCCAACCGACCTCACAACCGCAGACCACGTGTAACCACAGCAGCCCAGGACCTCCAAATCTGGCGTCTTCACCTGCGGGATCGTTTGAGACCAGCCTGCCGGACAGCTGATTAAACTGAGGAATATTTCTGTCTAATAAAGACCTTTTGTGGGGAAAAACTCACTCTGATTGGCTGGGCCTGACTCCCCACCCATGGCTGCGTCATGTGAAATCCATAGATTAAGGCCTATTGAATTTATTTCAATTAACTGATTTACTTATATGAACTGTAACTCAGTAAAATCGTTGAAGTTGTTACATGTTGTGTTTATATTTTTGTTCAGTATCAAATGGTCCATTATCAAATGGGTATTCTCCCAATGGGCTCTGTTCTTGCAACTACCCCGTGCTTAATTTGTGAAACCAAGTGAAATATGTTCGGGAACATCGATAGTAACATGTTTTCACAACAAAGCATATTTAATTTAACTGTTGACATCCCCTCTGCGTGCTGGAGAAAGGAATGAAGGAGACAGGTGAAGAGATGGAAACTCATGGTGGTGAAATATTCTGTAGCTAAAGGTAATGTGTCAGTCTATTAATTATGACATTTTAGAAAAATCCATATTACTAGGCTATTCAAAATCTAAAACAAATTCACTATAATTGTAGGCTTTATTTGAATTAGATTAATTTATACTAGACCAATTATGTACCAAAGATATCTTAAATCAGTATTACGTTTCTCTGACTTGCGTAATATGCTGTTGGCTATGTATTGTATAAAGGCACAATCAATATTTTAATTCAGGGTTTTTTTCGGACTTGGGCTCATATACGGTATGGCCTATGCTTATGCATAAGCTCTAATTTGCATATGGGTGTTTTGAACGAATCATTACCTTAGAAAGCCCTGTCCATTTAGTTGTTAGGCTTTGAAACAACCTCCACAAGAACCATGTTTTCCACTCAGTTTCAACCTGTTAAACGTATTTCTTCAAACTGATAGATCACAGTGAGGTGAGTTTTAAAAGCACATACTGTTTTGATGATTAGTGTTTGATGTGATTTTCCATTGCATTTGCATTTGCATTGATGTCAGAGTGGTTAGAGGGACAATAGAGCCCTGAGTACCAGGCCATTGGGACCTGATGGAGGGACAATAGAGCCCTGAGTACCAGGCCATTAGGACCTGATGGAGGGACAATAGAGCCCTGAGTACCAGGCCATTGGGACCTGATGGAGGGACAATAGAGCCCTGAGTACCAGGCCATTGGGACCTGATGGAGGGACAATAGAGCCCTGAGTACCAGGCCATTAGGACCTGATGGAGGGACAATAGAGCCCTGAGTACCAGGCCATTGGGACCTGATGGAGGGACAATAGAGCCCTGAGTACCAGGCCATTAGGACCTGATGGAGGGACAATAGAGCCCTGAGTACCAGGCCATTAGGACCTGATGGAGGGACAATAGAGCCCTGAGTACCAGGCCATTAGGACCTGATGGAGGAACAATAGAGCCCTGAGTACTAGGCCATTAGGACCTGATGGAGGGACAATAGAGCCCTGAGTACCAGGCCATTAGGACCTGATGGAGGGACAATAGAGCCCTGAGTACCAGGCCATTAGGACCTGATGGAGGGACAATAGAGCCCTGAGTACCAGGCCATTAGGACCTGATGGAGGGACAATAGAGCCCTGAGTACCAGACCATTGGAACCTGATGGAGGAACAATAGAGCCCTGAGTACCAGGCCATTAGGACCTGATAGAGAGACAATAGAGCCCTGAGTACCAGGCCATTAGGACCTGATGGAGGGACACTAGAGCCCTGAGTACCAGGCCATTGGGACCTGATGGAGGGACAATAGAGCCCTGAGTACCAGGCCATTAGGACCTGATGGAGGGACAATAGAGCCCTGAGTACCAGGCCATTGGGACCTGATGGAGGGACAATAGAGCCCTGAGTACCAGGCCATTAGGACCTGATGGAGGGACAATAGAGCCCTGAGTACCAGGCCATTAGGACCTGATGGAGGGACAATAGAGCCCTGAGTACCAGGCCATTAGGACCTGATGGAGGAACAATAGAGCCCTGAGTACTAGGCCATTAGGGCCTGATGGAGGGACAATAGAGCCCTGAGTACCAGGCCATTGGGACCTGATGGAGGGACAATAGAGCCCTGAGTACCAGGCCATTAGGACCTGATGGAGGGACAATAGAGCCCTGAGTACCAGGCCATTAGGACCTGATGGAGGGACAATAGAGCCCTGAGTACCAGACCATTGGAACCTGATGGAGGAACAATAGAGCCCTGAGTACCAGGCCATTAGGACCTGATAGAGAGACAATAGAGCCCTGAGTACCAGGCCATTAGGACCTGATGGAGGGACACTAGAGCCCTGAGTACCAGGCCATTAGGACCTGATGATTGTTAGCAAGTTGGGTAGGCTACTACAAAGGCATGTCCAGAGTGCATTAGCGGAGATTACCGTGACTCAAAAGTCATGTAGAATTTTACTGTGGTCATGTCTCTTGACTGCCAGTGTGGCGGAAATACGATCATCGTAACAGCACTAGCACCGACTTTGCTGATAACTTCATTATTGAGGAAAAATGTGCTTATGACGACTGTGATATGTGGCTGTATCACCTAGCTATCTTAAGATGCATGCACTAACTAACTGTAAGTTGCTCTTGATAAGAGCGTCTGCTTATTGTCTGAAATGTAAATGACAAGGCAGTGAGAAGTTACAAGTGAATCCTGTTATTTTACTGAGAGACAGTGACAATACGGCTCCATACATACACAGCATTTTAATTAGTTTTAATGAGCAGGCTTTCTTTCATGATTTGTTTTATTTTGACTGGAGCAAGATTGAGCTTTGACAATACGCCTTAAGGAGGATATTATTGTGTCAAGTGTGGCGTGTGTTCTACTTCAGTGACTTTGAGTGAGTGTGTGTGTGTGAGAATGTGGGCAGGTTCAGGTTGGCGGTTTGCATCCTGTGACCGGCAAACAGGTGGTTGGGAGGAGAGTGAAGGTGTGAAACACACTTCTTGCGCTGTGTATGTGCGGAGGCGTATTGTCTCTGTCTCTCAGTAAAATAACAGGATTCACTTGTAACTTCTCACTGCCTTGTCATTTACATTTCAGACAATAAGCAGACGCTCTTATCAAGAGCAACTTACAGTTAGTGCATGCATCTTAAGATAGCTAGGTGATACAGCCTCATATCACAGTCGTCGTAAGCACATTTTTCCTCAATAATGAAGTTATCAGCAAAGTCAGTGCTTGTAGGAAAAGTCAAGTGCAAGGTTTAGTTTTTTGTCATATCAGCAACACACTGTAGATTTGTGGACAGCTTACAGAAAAGCAAAATAAATCTCACAGAAACATTTTGACAATCACATTCTGTATTTTTAAGTTTTTATTTCACCTTTATTTAACCAGGTAGGCTAGTTGACAACAAGTTCTCATTTGCAACTGCGACCTGGCCAAGATAAAGCAAAGCAGTGTGACACAGACAACAACACAGAGTTACACATGGAGTAAACAATAAACAAGCCAATAACACAATAAACAAGTCAATGACACAGTAGAAAAAAAAGAAAGTATATATATAGTGTGTGCAAAAGGCATGAGGAGGTAGGCAATACATAGGCCATATGTGCGAATAATTACAATTTAGCAGATTAACACTGGAGTGATAAATGAACAGATGATGATGTGCAAGTAGAGACTGGTGTGCAAAAGAGCAGAAAAGTAAATAAAATAAAAACAGTATGGGGATGTGGTAGGTAGATTGGGTGGGCTATTTATAGATGGACTATGTACAGCTGCAGCGATCGGTTAGCTGCTCAGATAGTTGATGTTTAAAGTTGGTGAGGGAAATAAAAGTCTCCAACTTCAGCGATTTTTGCAATTCGTTCCAGTCACTGGCAGCAGAGAACTGGAAGGAAAGGCAGCCAAATGAGGTGTTGGCTTTGGGGATGATAAGTGATTTATACCTGCTGGAACGTGTGCAACGGGTGGGTGTTGTTATCGTGACCAGTGAACTGAGATAAGGCGGAGCTTTACCTAGCATAGACTTATAGATGACCTGGAGCCAGTGGGTCTGGCAACGAATATGTAGCGAGGGCCAGCCGACTACAGCATACAGGTCGCAGTGGTGGGTGGTATAAGGTGATTTGGTAACAAAACGGATGGCACTGTGATAGACTGCATCCAGTTTGCTGATTGAGGGTTGGAAGCTATTTTGTAGATTACATCGCAGAAGTCGAGGATCGGTAGGATAGTCAGTTTTACGAGGGTAAGTTTGGCGGCGTGAGTGAAGGAGACGATTCTAGATTTGATTTTGTATTGTAGATGTTTAATATTAGTCTGGAAGGAGAGTTTACAGTCTAGCCAGACACCTAGGTATTTATAGTTGTCCACATATTCTAGGTCGGAACCGTCCAGGGTGGTGATGCTAGTTGGGACGGGCGGGTGCGGGCAGCGAACGGTTGAAAAGCATGCATTTGGTTTTACTAGCGTTTAAGAGCAGTTGGAGGCCACGGAAGGAGTGTTGTATGGCATTGAAGCTTGTTTGGAGGTTAGTTAGCACAGTATCCAAGGAAGGGCCAGAATTATACAGAATGGTGTCGTCTGCGTAGAGGTGGATCAGGGAATCGCCCGCAGCAAGAGCGACATCATTGATATATACAGAGAAAAGAGTCTGCCCGAGAATTGAACCCTGTGGTACCCCCATAGAGACTGCCAGAGGTCTGGACAACATGCTATCCGATTTGACACACTGAACTCTGTCTGCAAAGTAGTTAGTGAACCAGGCGAGGCAGTCATTAGAAAAACCAAGGCTATTGAGTCTGCCGATAAGAATACGGTGATAGACAGAGTCGAAAGCCTTGGCCAAGTCGATGAAGACGGCTGCACAGTACTGTCTTTTATCGATGGCGGTTATGATATAATTTAGAACCTTGAGCGTGGCTGAGGTGCACCCGTGACCGGCTCGGAAGCCGGATTGCACAGCGTAGAAGGTACGGTGGGATTTGAGATGGTGAGTGATTTGTTTATTAACTTGGCTTTCGAAGATTTTAGATAGGCAGGGCAGGATGGATATAGATCTGTTTGGGTCTAGGATGTCACCCCCTTTGAAGAGGGGATGACCGCGGCAGCTTTACAATCTTTAGGGATCTCGGATCAATACGAAAGAGAGGTTGAAAAGGCAAATAATAGGGGTTGAAACAATGGTGGCGGATAGTTTTAGAAAGAGAGGGTCCAGATTGTCTAGCCCAGCTGATTTGTACGGGTCCAGGTTTTGCAGCTCTTTCAGAACATCTGGATTTGGGTGAAGGAGAAGCTGGGGAGGCTTGGGCGAGTAGCTGCGGGGGAGGCGGAGCTGTTGGCCCGGGTTGGAGTAGCCAGGAGGATGCCATGAACAGCCGTTGAGAAATGCTTATTGAAATTTTTGATTATCATGGATTTATCAGTGGTGACCGTGTTACCTAGCCTCAGTGCCGTGGGCAGCTGGGAGGAGGTGCAGCAGGGCTCTCCAACCCTGTTCCTGGAGAGCTACGGTCCTGTAGGTTTTCACTCCAACCCTAATCTAGCACACCGGATTGTAATAATTAGCTGGTTGATAAGCTGAATCAGGTTTGTTACAACTGGGGTTGGAGTGAAAAGCGACACGAGGGTAACTCCAGGAACAGGGTTAGAGACCCCTGGTATACAGAGTGTAGGCTGTAGATTGCGTCTGTATATTTTGTGGGAGCATATTGAGTCACTGATGGTAAACTGAATAACTAGGACTGGCTGAACTGAATGCAGGTCTATTTTCATCTCCATCATGTGAGAACATTGCCAGAGGGTGTTTTGTGTGTGTGTGTGTGTGTGTGTGTGTGTGTGTGTGTGTGTGTGTGTGTGTGTGTGTGTGTGTGTGTGTGTGTGAGACTGTCTTTGTGCGTGTGTGTGGCTCAGAATACCTTATCACCTTGTCAGCGTGCCTGCCACCAATGGTTGCAACCCAGTGTGTAAGAGCCTAGATGAGAGCCAGATGCCTGTCTGGAACCACCACACAAACACACACACATATGCAGTCAGACATGGGAAAATGGCTAGTTATGGCTGAAAGAAAATCTCAGTGCCAGGACACGGCTCATTATAGACCGGGCAGGAGCTACTAATTCTGTGCCAGCAGGGATTTTCTATACCGCACAGAGAAAACTATACACAACTTCTGTACAAATCTTTTTCTTTTTTTAGTCTGTTTGTTTTCACACAGTCCTGGTTAAACAAACAAATAAAGCACCATGTCTGCCTTGTGCATACATTTCTTGACCCAGGCCAGGTCCGTTCAGAATGAGGTTGAAGCTACAGATCCCCTCTCCGCACCACATAAACACCCTATTCCCACTGGGACGGCCAGAAGCTTCTAAAGCCATGACATCATTTTCTGGAATTTTCCAAGCTGTTTAAAGGAACAGTCAACTTCGTGTAGGTAAACTTCTGACCCACTGGAATTGTGATACAGTGAATTATAAGTGAAATAATCTGTCTGTAAACAATTGTTGGAAAAATGACTTGTGTCATGCACAAAGTAGATGTCCTAACCGACTTGCCAAAACTATAGTTTGTTAACAATAAATGTGTGGAGTGGTTGAAAAACAAGTTTTAATGACTCCAACCTGAGTGTATGTGAACTTCCGACTTCAACTGTATTTGCACCTGTGACAAACAATGCTGCGAACATGAAAGCTGCTTGGTCTAAAGTGGAGGAGTCCTACCCTCACATCACACCCATTGGCCGTGCTGCTCATGCATTGAATCTGCTCCTCGAGGACATAATGGCACTGAAAACAATGGATACACTCTACAAGATAGCCAAGAAAATGGTTAGGTATGTGAAGGGTCATCAAGTTATAGCAGCAATCTACCTCACCAAGCAAAGTGGGAAGAATAATAGCACCACATTGAAGCTGCCCAGCAACACCCGTTGGGGTGGTGTTGTCATGTTTGACAGTCTTCTGGAGGGGAAGGAGTCTCTCCAAGAAATGGCCATATCACAGTCTGCCAATATTGACAGCCCCATCAAGAGGATCCTCCTGGATGTTGTATTTTGGGAGAGAGTGGTAAGCAGCCTGAAACTCCTGAAACCTATAGCAGTAGCCATTGCACGGATTGAGGGAGACAATGCCATCCTGTCTGATGTTCAGACTCTGCTTGCAGATGTTAGAGAAGAAATCCGTACTGCCCTGCTGTCACGCCCTGACCTTAGAGAGCCTTTGGTTTGAAATATCCAATAAATGTCATTCCACTTCATGATTGTGTCCCACTTGTTGTTGATTCTTCACAAAAAAATACAGTTTTATATCTTTATGTTTGAAGCCTGAAATGTGGCAAAAGGTCGCAAAGTTCAAGGGGGCCGAATACTTTCGCAAGGCACTGAATGTATGTTCTGTTAGACAGGTAACTCTGTTATCCACAATGCAGCAGGGGGTGTAAAGTCATAAGACATGCGTTTTTCCAGCAACAGACTAAGGTCGATAATGTCAAAAGCCGCACTGAAGTCTAACAAAACAGCCCCCGCAAACTTTTTTATCATCAATTTCTCTCAGCCAATCATCAGTCAAATGCTGTGCTTGTTGAATGTCTTTCCCTATAAGCGTGCGGAAAGTCTGTTGTCAATTTGTTTACTGTAAAATAGCATTGTATCTGGCCAATACAATTTTTCCCTAAAATTTACTCCGGATTGGTAACGGGCTGATTGGTCGACTATTTGAGCCAGTAAAGGGGACTTTACTAATCTCATGTAGCTGAATGGCTTTTTCTTCCCTCCAGGCCTGAGGGCACACACTTTCTAGTACTTAAGTTGAATATATGGCCAATAGGAGTGGCAATATTGTCCGCTATTATCCTCAGTCATTTTTCATCCAAGTTGTCAGACCCCGGTGGCTTGTCATTGTTGATAGACAACAATTCTTTTTTCAGCTCTTCCACACTAACTTTACCGAATTTAAAATTACAATTCTTGTTTAATCTTGCCAATGAAAAAATCGTTAAAGTAGTTCAGTAACATTCATTAAAGTAACATCAGTTGGTTTTGTGAATGAGGTCTCTCCAGAGATGTTAGATTGGGTTCAAGTCCTGGCTCTGGCTGAGCCACTCAAAGACACTCAGAGATTTGTCCCCAAGCCACTCCTGCATTGTCTTGACTGTGAGCTTAGAGTCATTGTCCTGTTGGAAGGTGAACCCCTGCCCCAGTCTGAGGTCCTGAGTGCTCTGGAGCAGGTTTTCATCAAGGAGCTCTCTGTACTTTGCTCCGTTCATCTTTCCCTCCCTCCATCCTGACTAGACTCCCAGTCCCTGCCGCCACCATGCTTCACCGTAGGGATGATGCCAGGTTTCCTCCAGATGTGACGCTTGGCATTCAGGCTAAAGAGTTCAATCTTGGTTTCATCAGACCAGAACATCTTGTTTGTCATGGTCTGAGAGTCCTTTAGGTGCCTTTTAGCAAACTTCAAGCATGTTGTTATGTGCGTTTTACTGAGGAGTGGCTTCCGTCTGGTCACTTTACCATAAAGGATTGATTGGTGGAGTGCTGCAGAGATGGTTGTCATTCTGGAAGGTTCTCCCATCTTCACAGAGGAACTGGAGCTCTGTCAGAGTGACCATGACCAAGGCGCTGGAGCTCTGTCACCTCCCTGACCAAGGCCCTTCTCTCCTGATTGCTAAGTTTGGCCAGTTGGCCAGCTCTAGGAAGAGTCTTGGTGGTTCCAAACTTCTTTCATTTAAGAATGATGGAGGCCAATGTGTTCTTGGGGACCTTCAATGCTGCAGACAGATCTGTGCCTCGACACAATCCTGTCTCTGAGCTCTACGGACAGTTCCTTCGACCTCATGACTTAGTTTATGCTCAGACATGCACTGTCAACTGTGGGACCTTATGTAGACAGGTGTGTGCCTTTCCAAATCATGTCCAATCAATTGAATTTTATACAGGTGGACTGCAATCAAGTTGTAGAAACATTTCAAGGATGATCAATGGAAACAGAATGCACCTGAGCTCAATTTCGAGTCCCATAGCAAAAGGTCTGAATACTTATGTAAGTAAGGTATTTCTGTTTTTTATAAAAAACTGTTTTGCTTCGTCATTATGGGGTATTGTGCGTAGATTTGTTTATAAAATACATAACAAAATGTGGAAAAGGGAAGGGGTCTGAACACTTTCCGAATGCACTGTATATCTATAGTGTGGAAAATAGTCCTTAGAACTCTATCTTTCTGAGGAGGGCATCCTGCATATCTAATTTCTTACATTATGTATGGTGAAGCACTGTGAGGTGTTTCTCAGTGCTGCCACACAGAGGGGGAGATGCAGACAGTGAAACCAATGCATTGGATTCAACCCAACCAGAGAAAGACATCTGGCATTTTACTACAGAATCTACCCATTTAGTACAGAATCTATCAATACGAGACATCACCTCCTAAGTTATTCTTCAACACACTGTCTGGCAGGCAGTCTTGAAGCACATCCCTTTAGTATGTACAGAGTACAGACAATACTGTGAGGTGCATGTATAATTTATAGTGTACAGTGTAGTGAAAGTCAAGCGTAGGGTGTATCAGGATTCCCTTTTGTCTGAAAGGTTTGCTGAGGTGCAGGAAAAGCGATTGGAGCGATGCCTCCTCTCCTCTCCTCTCCCCTTTACTACACCCATCAACCCATCCAAGGTGATAAGGACAGACACTCTCTCTTTCTCTCTTTCTCTTTCTCTCGCTCTCTTTCTCTCCTCCATTAACAATCTTTCTGTGGTGCTCTAGCAGTGGTCTGTCATGTGATTCTGTCTATTTCACACCTATATCCTTTGATTTTTCATCATGACTGTCCGCAAACCTACATATAAACCTATATTCCTTCAAATTCCTATATGACATAAACATTTCTGCATTGATACATTGATAAAACGTGTTGGCCTTTTCTACTATTGCTCATTCAATATTTGATGAATCCATCTGTTTGCACCTTGCAACAAGGAAAATGTGTCACTTGCACAGAAGAAATGTGTTGAAAGTATGTGTTCCTGACATTAAAGCACCTGATGCATGCTGTTCCATGCACTCGTATCTGTGCTGCAAGTACATCATATTCAATAGGCATTGTTTTTGGTTGAGTCATCAACTATTGACAATTCATGTTCACAGCATGACAGTTGTTTTGACATTGTGGTTGAATATTTGTGCTTCTCGGCACATCAGAACCCTCCCCCCACATGCCCGTAGAATGGGTGCTGCGTCAAGTCTAATGTTCGTCACTGTTTTTTGACCAATCAAGTCGATAAAGGCATGACTACTCCTCTGTTTCAATGCTCTTGAATTACACACTACCGTTCAAAAGTTTGGTGTCACTTAGAAATTTCCTTGTTTTTGAAAGAAAAGCACATTTCTTTGTCCATTAAATTAACATCAAATTGATCAGAAATACAGTGTAGACATTGTTAATGTTGTAAATGACTATTGTAGCTGGAAACAGCAGATTTTTTTAATGGAAAATCTACATAGGCATACATTATCAGCAACCATCCTCTGTCCAGTGTCTGTGTTCTTTTGCCCATCTTAATCTTTTATTTTTATTGGCAAGTCTGAGATATGGCTTTTTCTTTGCAACTCTGCCTAGAAGGCCAGCATCCCAGAGTTGCCTCTTCACTGTTGACGTTGAGATTGGTGTTTTGCGGGTACTATTTAATGAAGCTGCCAGTTGAGGACTTGTGAGGTGTCTGTTTCTCAAACTAGACACTCTAATTTACAGTGCCTTGCGAAAGTATTCGGCCCCCTTGAACTTTGCGACCTTTTGCCACATTTCAGGCTTCAAACATAAAAATATAAAACTGTATTTTTTTGTGAAGAATCAACAACAAGTGGGACACAATCATGAAGTGGAACGACATTTATTGGATATTTCAAACTTTTTTAACAAATCAAAAACTGAAAAATTGGGCGTGCAAAATTATTCAGCCCCTTTACTTTCAGTGCAGCAAACTCTCTCCAGAAGTTAAGTGAGGATCTCTGAATGATCCAATGTTGACCTAAATGACTAATGATGATAAATACAATCCACCTGTGTGTAATCAAGTCTCCGTATAAATACACCTGCACTGTGATAGTCTCAGAGGTCCGTTAAAAGCGCAGAGAGCATCATGAAGAACAAGGAACACACCAGGCAGGTCCGAGATACTGTTGTGAAGACGTTTAAAGCCGGATTTGGATACAAAAAGATTTCCCAAGCTTTAAACATCCCAAGGAGCACTGTGCAAGCGATAATATTGAAATGGAAGGAGTATCAGACCACTGCAAATCTACCAAGACCTGGCCGTCCCTCTAAACTTTCAGCTAATACAAGGAGAAGACTGATCAGAGATGCAGCTAAGAGGCCCATGATCACTCTGGATGAACTGCAGAGATCTACAGCTGAGGTGGGAGACTCTGTCCATAGGACAACAATCAGTCGTATATTGCACAAATCTGGCCTTTATGGAAGAGTGGCAAGAAGAAAGCCATTTCTTAAAGATATCCATAAAAAGTGTCGTTTAAAGTTTGCCACAAGCCACCTTGGAGACACACCAAACATGTGGAAGAAGGTGCTCTGGTCAGATGAAACCAAAATTGAACTTTTTGGCAACAATGCAAAACGTTATGTTTGGCGTAAAAGCAACACAGCTCATCACCCTGAACACACCATCCCCACTGTCAAACATGGTGGTGGCAGCATCATGGTTTGGTCCTGCTTTTCTTCAGCAGGGACAGGGAAGATGGTTAAAATTGATGGGAAGATGGATGGAGCCAAATACAGGACCATTCTGGAAGAAAACCTGATGGAGTCTGCAAAAGACCTGAGACTGGGACGGAGATTTGTCTTCCAACAAGACAATGATCCAAAACATAAAGCAAAATCTACAATGGAATGGTTCAAAAATAAACATATCCAGGTGTTAGAATGGCCAAGTCAAAGTCCAGACCTGAATCCAATCGAGAATCTGTGGAAAGAACTGAAAACTGCTGTTCACAAATGCTCTCCATCCAACCTCACTGAGCTCGAGCTGTTTTGCAAGGAGGAATGGGAAAAAATTTCAGTCTCTCGATGTGCAAAACTGATAGAGACATACCCCAAGCGACTTACAGCTGTAATCGCAGCAAAAGGTGGCGCTACAAAGTATTAACTTAAGGGGGCTGAATAATTTTGCACGCCCAATTTTTCAGTTTTTGATTTGTTAAAAAAGTTTGAAATATCCAATAAATGTCGTTCCACTTCATGATTGTGTCCCACTTGTTGTTGATTCTTCACAAAAAAATACAGTTTTATATCTTTATGTTTGAAGCCTGAAATGTGGCAAAAGGTCGCAAAGTTCAAAGGGGCCGAATACTTTCGCAAGGCACTGTACTTGTCCTCTTGCTCAGTTGTGCACCAGGGCCTCCCACTCCTCTTTCTATTCTGGTTAGAGCCGGTTTGTCCTGTTCTGTGAAGGGAGTAGTACACGGCGTTGTACGAGATCTTCAGTATCTTGGCAATTTCTTGCATGGAATAGCCTTCATTTCTCAGACCAAGAATAGACTAATGAGTTTCAGAAGAAAGGTTTTTGTTTCTGGCCATTTTGAGCCAGTAATCGAACCCACAAATGCTGATGCTGCAGATACTCAACTAGTCTAAAGTAGAACAGTTTTCAGCTTTACTAACATAATTGAAAAGGGGTTTTCTAATGATCAATTAGCTTTTTAAAATGATAAACTCGGATTAGCTAACACAACGTGCCATTGGAACACAGGAGTGATGGTGCTGATAATGGGTGTCTGTACGCCTATGCAGATATTCCATTCAAAAAACATCAGTTTCCAGCTACAATAGTCATTTACAACATTAACATGGTCTACACTGTATTTCTGATCAAGTTGATGTTATTTTAATGGACAAAAAATGTGCTTTTCTTTCAAAAACAAGGACATTTCTAAGTGACCCAAAACTTTTGAATGGTAGTATATTTAGACATTATGGCATGTCTACCTACAGGCTATAGTAAACGTTTACTCTATCAAGTGTGGCCGACAGTCTGTGATTTATCGAAATCGAGAGTCTGCGATTACCCTGCCATCACGCACTATTGGAGCTCCGCCCAAGCAAAGCATTTGATTGGTTTGATGTGTTTATCATTTTTTTAATGTATTTTTTATTTAACCTTTATTTAACGAGGCAAGTCAGTTTATAACAAATTCTTATTTACAATGACGGCCTACCCTGGCCAAACCCGGACAACGCTGGGCCAATTGTGCGCCGCGTCACTGATTTACACTAGGCTGCCACCCCATTGTAGCTACTTTCTGCCATTGACTGCACCAGGCTTACCGATTATGTTCCAAGTCTGGGCATCCTGGCCCAGAATTGGCACAGCTCATGGCTACTGGCTTGGGGTTGAATAACTTTTCCATAGATCTGGCAACCGGTCTGGCATGGCAAGGCATGATTAGTATAGCCTGGGATCAGATGGTAAGATGGGTCATTGTTGGGTCATACCCTGGGTCATTGTTGTTTTCGGGGGTGCATTAATCCATGCATTTCATGGGTGGGCCTCCAGATAAGCCAAATCCCATGTTGTTTATCCCCATCCTCTATCAGTCTCTATGGGACCTCCAGTTAAAGATAGGCCTTATTTGATATGAGAATGAGTCTTGGCACCACTGGACAAAACAGCGACAAAGGCCTTGCAGACGAAGAGCCAGCATGAAGCCAGAGAACATGTCACTAGGAAAGAGGCCTGTAGAACTCATCAAGCTCTTTGTGAGTGTGTGAGCGAAGAGAGTGAGAGATGAAACCTTGAGAAGCTTCATGCAGAGAGAGGAGTTAGGCAAGCAGGCATGGAAACCCTACAGAACCACGGGAAGGAACACAGGCAGAGATTGAGAGAATGAGCTTGGTCCTTGCAATGCACTTTAACTGTGGCTACGTGGTACATGCTGTCAGTCGTGAGTAGTGCTGTGAGGTTCCTCCTGGGAGCCAGCAGACCAGTCAGACGTAGAGTCATGTGCTCTACAAACACCGAGGGGTCATTGAGGGGTGGCACGTAGCCTAGTGGTTAGAGCGTTGGACTCGCAACCGAAAGGTTGCAAGATCGAATCCCTGATCTGACAAGGTAAAAATCTGTCGTTCTGCCCCTGAACAAGGCAGTTAACCCACTGTTCCTAGGCCATCATTGAAAATAAGAATTTGTTCTTAATTAACTGATAGGGAAAACCAGTCAAGTAAACAAACACAGGTCATCTTTGTTATGTTTGATCCCTTAGTCAGCGTTTCCACCTCTTTTATTTGAATGTGGAAAGAACATGGTTGTCCTGCTCCACTTCTCTTCACGGGTTCTTATTCTAAAAATAATTTTGTTACAAGAGTTATAGTGACTGTTGATAAGTTATCGAGTAATAACCTCATGTCAATACAATGCAATACAAAACTAAATTGCCCTATCATTTCTTACTGTAAATAATCCCGTTAACATGACCCAGGTTATCACACAACCAACTAGTGTATACCAATAGTGTTGGATCTGTGACACCCACTTGTATAGGTCATATCGTCACTAATGCTGCAGAGGTTTGCTACAAAGCAATATCAGTTCCCATTGGCTGTAGTGACCATAACAAGTGTGGCAATAACAAGGCCTGAGTACCAAAGGCATGGCCTAAAGTTATTCAGATCATTCAAAAATGTTTTTTTCAGGACTATTTTGTTGAAGATGTAAAAATTGTACAGTACCTGTCAAACGTTTGGACAAGAGTGTGCAAAGCTGTCATCAAGGCGAAGGGTGGCTGCTTTGAAGAATCTGAAACAAAAAATATTTTGATTTGTTTTACACTTT
Source organism: Oncorhynchus mykiss (assembly GCF_057628025.1). Classification (NCBI taxonomy): domain Eukaryota; kingdom Metazoa; phylum Chordata; class Actinopteri; order Salmoniformes; family Salmonidae; genus Oncorhynchus; species Oncorhynchus mykiss. The sequence continues at coordinate 59,202,162 of NC_143040.1, forward strand.
TTTGGTTACTACATGATTCCATGTGTGATATTTCCTAGTTTTGATGTCTTCACTGTTATTCTACAATGTAGAAAATAGAAAAATAAAGAAAAGCCCTTGAATGAGTAGGTGTGTCCAACATTTTGACTGGTACTGTATGTTGGTCTGATGTTTATGAGGAGAATCCAGATGCAGCACTTGGACTATTTGGAAAATTATTCCTGCAACAGTTGACAAACATGCAGAGAATTGTTAAAGCCCCCTGGATTGATGATGAATTGCTAAATTGTATAGTTGAAAGAAATTATACAAAAGAGGTTTCAAACAAGTCAGGCTATTCAGCTGATTGGTTGACATACTGTCAATTGAGAAATGTTGTGAATAAACCTTTTTTTAAATAAGAAATTATATTACATAAATAAGATAAATCATATAAAAAATGATGGAAAAAAATCATTTTTAGCACCGCAAATTATATTATGGTCAGAAAACCCAATTCCTCTTCATTGTTCATTGAAGTTGATGGGTCATTTATATCAAAACCTTTTGATATAGCCAATCATTTCAATGACAATTTCACTGGTAAAGTGGACAAACTGAGAAGTGAAATGACAACATTGAAGAGTGAACCATCATATTGGTGTATTGAAGATCTAATAATGAAAGAGAAGGATTGCTGTTTTGAATTTGGTCAAGTTTGTGTGGAAGAGGTGGAAAAACCATTTTTATCCATCAGTAATGATAATACATCAGGTATAGTCAACCTATATGGGAAACTATTGAGAATGGTAGCAGACTGTATTGCCACCCCTATTTGCCATGATTTTAACTAAAGCAAAAATGAGTGTGTGTGTCAAGAGATGTGGAAAGAAGTTAAAGTAATTCCACTACCTAAAAATAGTAAAGCACCCTTTGCTGGCTCTAACAACTAACCAATCAGTTTGCTGCCTGTTTTTAGTAAACTGATGGAGAAAATTGTGTTTGAACTAATATAATGCTATTTTTCAAAGAACAAGATTACCACTGATTTTCAGCATGCATATAGGGAAGGGCACTCAAGTTGTACTGCACTGACTCAGATAACTGATGATTGGCCAAAAAAAATGGATAATAAGATGATAGTTTAAGATGTATTGTTAGATTTCAGTGCAGCTTTTTATGTTATTGATTATAATTTGTTATTGTAAAAAGTAACTTGTTATGGCTTTATATCACCTGTCATCACATGGTTGGAGAGTAACTTATCGAATAGAACCCAGAGAGTGTTCTTCAATGGAAGCTTCTCTAACATCAGATATGTACAGTGTGGTATTCCTCAGGGCAGTTGTCTTAGGCCGTTACTCTTCTCTATTCTTACAAATGATTTGCCACTTGTCATACAAGAAGCTAAAATGACTATGTATGCTGATGATTGCACACTCTACACATCAGCACCTGAAGCCAGGGAGTTCACTGAGAATCTTACCAAGTAGTTAGTCAGTGTCAGAATGGGTAATTAACAATAAATGGGTCTTAAATGCATCTAAATCCAAAAGCATTGTATTTGGTTCAAAGCATTCTCTTAGACCTAAACCTCAACTGGAGTTGTGCATAAAGGGTGACCATTGAACAAGTTGGAAGAAGCTGAACTCCTAGGAGTACCATTGGATGGTCAGTTATCATGGTCAAGTCATATTGACAAAGTTGTGAAGATGGGGAGAGGTATGTCTGTCACACCCTGATCTGTTTCACCTGTCCTTGTGATTGTCTCCACCCCCTCCAGGTGTCGCTTATTTTCGCTGGTGTATTTATCCCTGTGTTTCCTGTCTCTCTGTGCCAGTTCGTCTTGTATGTTTTTCAAGTCAACCAGGGTGTTTTCCCGTACTCCTGCTTCTATTCTCTTTTTGATAGTCCTCACGGTTTTGACCCTTGCCTCTTTCTGGGCTCCGTACCCTCCTGCCTGACAATTCTGCCTGCCCTGACCTCGGGCCTGCCTGCCACTCTGTACCTCCTGGACTCTGAACTGGTTTTGACCTTTTGCCTGTCCACGACCATTCTCTTACCTACCCTTTTTGGATTGATTAATAAATATCAAAGACTCAAACCATCTGCCTCACGTGTCTGCATCTGGGTCTCTCTCGCCTTGTGCCTTTATAATGTCTGTTACAAAAAGATGGTTCTAATCTTGTCCCATCTTGACTACTGTTCGGTAATACGGTCAGGTGCAGCAAAGAAATACCTAGCAAAGTTGCAGCTGGCTCAAAACAAAGCAGCTTGTCTTGCCCTTAACTACACACACAGAACTAACATCAACAACATGCATGGTTAAGGGTTGAGAAGAAATTGAATTCTTCCCTTCTAGTCTTTTTATAAAACATTTGTGTGTTGAAAATGCCTAACCTCTTGTATAATCTATTTGCATACACTTCAAACAGACATACATACTCCAGCAGACATGCCACTATGAGTTTCTTCACTGTACCCAAACCAAAAACAGATTTAATGCGTTGTGCAGTTATATAGAGCTATGCCATCATGGAATGCTCTGCCACCAGAGGTTACTCAGGCAAAAAGCAAGTTTAGCTTTAAAAAACAGATAGAAAAACACATTTTCTCACAGTGCCTTATTTAACTTTACTATATATAATAATCTGAATATGCGTATATGAATAGTGTGTAAATAGTATTTTAATTGTCTCTTGGTGTCTTTCTGATATATAACTCTTTATTTTATTTTTATTTTATTGAATGTAATGTAATGTATCTTATGATGTCCTTGTCTATAACTGTGGTGAAATCCTCCTCTCTCTCTCTTTCTCTCCCTCCCTGCCCTCGGTTTGAAATAAGACTACGGATCATAGCAATGTTTGATGTAACCGTGGAGAATAATGTGCCAATACTGAATGATGTGAGACTGTGCCCTATGTGGCGGAGGTTACACCTGTCTTCTCACATTATAATGCTCCCACCTTCATTTTCATGTTTGTGACTGTAACAAGACATGGTTTGGTCTTTGATGTGAGGGGATTAGTGTTTGTGAGCCTCGACAGCCCTGGGACAGATTATATAGTACAGTAGGAGGTAAATTAACAACCACTTGGTCATACTCGCATGCAGTCATACACCACCATGCTTTTACCCTCCAATATGAAAACAAGCTTAGGTTAAAAATGCTATATCCTCCTACAACATGCTATATCCTCCTACAACATCCTCCTACTTGTATTTTTTTAACCTTTTACTTGGAATCCTCACCCCAAAAAATATTGTCTCTTACACTGGATAGGTGCAGTGAAATGGTTTATTTTACAGGGTCAGCCGTCGTAGTACGGCGCCCCTGGAGCAAATTAGGGTTAAATGCCTTGCTCAAGTGCACAGCGACAGACTGTTGTCGGCTCCGGTATTTGAACAGCGACCTTTTGTTTACTAGCCCAACCTCTAACCGCTAGGCTACCTGCCGCCAAACATTGTCTCTTTTCTAGTTTCTTGGTAAGAACTCTCACAAGCCCCCACAGCACTGTCATACACATCCAATATATGACATATAATCACATTTGAGAGGTCCCTTAGAGATTGACATTATACAAGTCTCTCTATGAAATAGCCTGGAATCTTTTGGCCAGCTGTGAATATATTACAGATAATGATGCAGAAATGGCTGCTGTGTCATGTTAATTGCGATGTGTGTGGTGCATAATCTGCTCATTTTGCGATGACACAAGGCAGTTATTTGGTCTTTGGGGCTCGGGTTAATGTTCCTCATCATGTTCCATTAACATTGATGGAGCTGTGAAGGCCCTAAGAGGCGCTTCTTTGGGCGTAATCTAGTGACTTTGGTAGGGACAGCGATTACAGAGAAAATACCATATTTTGATGCATATGCTAGAGCAGGGGTGTCAAACATCAACCGTTCCGTGGGAGGTTTGAGTAAAAACATGCACATTTCTCCCGGCTAGGAAATATTATGCATTTTAAGTATGGCCCTCCAGACCTTGGTGAAGACCGAATGCTGCCCGCTGGTCAAAATACGTTTTGACACCCCTAGGCTAGAAGGAGAGAGATCGAAAAGATACAGTTAGTCGGGAGGATGTTGAGGATTGTTGGGGAAGTACATTGATACCGTGTGATCCGTAACCTTTCTTTCTTACTTGTTTGAATATCACCCATAACTCATTTTGGGTGGGTTCCCAGCCGATAACTTTTGTGTTGGCACTAGATGCTCTAGAATACTCCCATCGTGTTAATCCACAGATGTGAGACATCCAATCATATTCGAGGAACACCTGAGTTTAACTGAAACCCTAGTGTGCACGACATGGAGACAGAAGCCAAAGCCCCAGGCCATAAATGACGTCAGCCGCAGAGCTGAAAGAAGAGGAGAATGGATGACTTCAGTCAGGAAATGCACTGATAGCCATTGAAGAGTAGGTCCCTGCAGATGGAAACTCCCCTGTTTGGGTTAGGACATGTGTAATGTATACACTCACCTTGTTGGTTGGGATTTGATCATCAAGGACTGGAGCTTTTATTAGGGTCAGTAGTTGTCATAATCACTGTCTTCATGTGAGAAGGGAGGATTAGACAGAGGGGGGGGGGGGGGTTAGATGTCTCTTCTTAAGAATATCTCTTCTTAGCAATATCGTGTAACCCTAAACGCACGTGTAACCTAAACGCACATGTAACCTAAACGCACATGTAACCTAAACGCACATGTAAACCTAACCGCACATGTCAACCTAACCACACATGTAAACCTAAACGCACATGTAACCTAAACGCACATGTAAACCTAACCACACATGTAAACCTAAACGCACATGTAACCCTAAACGCACATGTAAACCTAAACGCACATGTAACCCTAAACGCACATATAAACCTAAACGCACATGTAAACCTAAACGCACATGTAAACCTAAACGCACATGTAACCTAAACGCACATGTAAACCACACACGTGTAAACCTAACCACACATGTAACCTAAACGCACATGTAAACCTAAACGCACGTGTAAACCTAAACGCACATGTAACCTAAACGCACATGTAACCTAAACGCACATGTAACCTAAACGCACATGTAAACCTAAAAGCACATGTAAACCACACACGTGTAAACCTAAACGCACGTGTAAACCTAAACGCACGTGTAAACCTAAACGCACATGTAACCTAAACGCACATGTAACCTAAACGCACATGTAACCTAAACGCACATGCCACACATGTAAACCTAAACGCACATGTAAACCTAACCACATGTGTAAACCTAAACGCACATGTAAACCTAAACGCACATGTAAACCTAAACGCACATGTAAACCTAAACGCACATGTAACCTAAACGCACATGTAAACCTAAACGCACGTGTAAACCTAAACGCACATGTAAACCTAAACGCACATGTAACCTAAACGCACATGTAAACCTAAACGCACGTGTAAACCTAAACGCACATGTAACCTAAACGCACATGTAACCTAAACGCACATGTAACCTAAACGCACATGTAAACCTAAACGCACATGTAAACCACACACGTGTAAACCTAAACGCACATGTAACCTAAACGCACATGTAAACCTAAACGCACATGTAACCTAAACGCACGTGTAAACCTAAACGCACGTGTAAACCTAAATGCACGTGTAAACCTAAACGCACATGTAAACCTAAACGCACGTGTAAACCTAAATGCACATCTAAACCACACACGTGTAAACCTAAACGCACATGTAAACCTAAACGCACGTGTAAACCTAAACGCACATGTAACCTAAACGCACATGTAAACCACACACGTGTAAACCTAAACGCACATGTAACCTAAACGCACATGTAAACCTAAACGCACGTGTAAACCTAAACGCACATGTAACCTAAACGCACATGTAACCTAAACGCACATGTAAACCTAAACGCACATGTAAACCTAAACGCACATGTAACCTAAACGCACATGTAACCTAAACGCACATATAAACCTAAACGCACGTGTAAACCTAAACGCACATGTAACCTAAACGCACATGTAACCTAAACGCACATATAAACCTAAACGCACGTGTAAACCTAAACGCACATGTAAACCTAAACGCAAATGTAAACCACACACATGTAAACCTAAACGCACATATAAACCACACACGTGTAAACCTAAACGCACATGTAACCTAAACGCACATATAAACCTAAACGCACATGTAAACCTAAACGCACATGTAAACCTAAACGCACATGTAACCTAAACGCACATGTAAACCTAAACGCACGTGTAAACCTAAACGCACATGTAAACCTAAACGCACATGTAACCTAAACGCACATGTAAACCTAAACGCACGTGTAAACCTAAACGCACATGTAACCTAAACGCACATGTAACCTAAACGCACATGTAACCTAAACGCACATGTAAACCTAAACGCACATGTAAACCACACACGTGTAAACCTAAACGCACATGTAACCTAAACGCACATGTAAACCTAAACGCACATGTAACCTAAACGCACGTGTAAACCTAAACGCACGTGTAAACCTAAACGCACGTGTAAACCTAAACGCACATGTAAACCTAAACGCACGTGTAAACCTAAATGCACATCTAAACCACACACGTGTAAACCTAAACGCACATGTAAACCTAAACGCACGTGTAAACCTAAACGCACATGTAACCTAAACGCACATGTAAACCACACACGTGTAAACCTAAACGCACATGTAACCTAAACGCACATGTAAACCTAAACGCACGTGTAAACCTAAACGCACATGTAACCTAAACGCACATGTAACCTAAACGCACATATAAACCTAAACGCACGTGTAAACCTAAACGCACATGTAACCTAAACGCACATGTAACCTAAACGCACATATAAACCTAAACGCACGTGTAAACCTAAACGCACATGTAAACCTAAACGCACATGTAAACCACACACGTGTAAACCTAAACGCACATATAAACCACACACGTGTAAACCTAAACGCACGTGTAAACCTAAACGCACATGTAACCTAAACGCACATGTATCCTAAACGCACATATAAACCTAAACGCACGTGTAAACCTAAACGCACATGTAAACCTAAACGCACATGTAAACCACACACATGTAAACCTAAACGCACATATAAACCACACACGTGTAAACCTAAACGCACATGTAACCTAAACGCACATATAAACCTAAACGCACGTGTAAACCTAAACGCACATGTAAACCACGCACATGTAACCCTAAACGCACATATAAACCTAAACACACGTGTAACCCTAAACGCACATGTAACCTAAACGCACATGTAAACCTAAACGCACATCTAAACCTAAACGCACATGTAACCTAAACGCACATGTAAACCTAAACGCACGTGTAAATCTAAACGCACATGTAAACCTAAACGCACATGTAACCTAAACGCACATGTAACCTAAACGCACATGTAAACCTAAACGCACGTGTAAACCTAAACGCACATGTAAACCTAAACGCACATGTAAACCTAAACGCACATGTAAACCTAAACGCACATGTAAACCTAAACGCACATGTAAACCTAAACGCACATGTAAACCTAAACGCACATGTAAACCTAAACGCACATGTAAACCTAAACGCACATGTAACCTAAACGCACATGTAACCTAAACGCACATGTAACCTAAACGCACATATAAACCTAAATGCACTTGTAAACCTAAACGCACATGTAAACCTAAACGCACATGTAAACCACACACGTGTAAACCTAAACGCACATATAAACCACACACGTGTAAACCTAAACGCACGTGTAAACCTAAACGCACATGTAACCTAAACACACATGTAACCTAAACGCACATATAAACCTAAACGCACGTGTAAACCTAAACGCACATGTAAACCTAAACGCACATGTAAACCACACACGTGTAAACCTAAACGCACATATAAACCACACACGTGTAAACCTAAACGCACATGTAACCTAAACGCACATATAAACCTAAACGCACGTGTAAACCTAAACGCACATGTAAACCACGCACATGTAACCCTAAACGCACATATAAACCTAAACACACGTGTAACCCTAAACGCACATGTAACCTAAACGCACATGTAAACCTAAATGCACATGTAAACCTAAATGCACATGTAAACCTAAATGCACATGTAAACCTAAATGCACATGTAAACCTAAACGCACATGTAACCTAAACGCACATGTAACCTAAACGCACATGTAACCTAAACGCACATGTAAACCTAAACGCACATGTAAACCTAAACGCACGTGTAAACCTAAACGCACATGTAAACCTAAACGCACATGTAAACCTAAACGCACATGTAAACCTAAATGCACATGTAAACCTAAACGCACATGTAAACCTAAACGCACGTGTAACCTAAATGCACATGTAACCTAAACGCACATGTAACCTAAACGCACATGTAAACCTAAACGCACATGTAAACCTAAACGCACGTGTAAACCTAAACGCACATATAACCTAAACGCACATGTAACCTAAACGTGCATGTAACCTAAACGCACATGTAACCTAAACGCACATGTAACCTAAACGCACATGTAACCTAAACGCACATGTAAACCACACACGTGTAAACCTAAACGCACATGTAACCTAAACGCACATGTAAACCTAAACGCACGTGTAAACCTAAACGCACATGTAACCTAAACGCACATGTAAACCACGCACGTGTAAACCTAAACGCACGTGTAAACCTAAACGCACATGTAACCTAAACGCACATGTAACCTAAACGCACATGTAAACCACACACGTGTAAACCTAAACGCACATGTAACCTAAACGCACATGTAACCCTAAACGCACATGTAAACCTAACCACATGTGTAAACCTAAACGCACGTGTAAACCTAAACGCACATGTAACCTAAACGCACATGTAACCTAAACGCACATATAACCTAAACGCACATGTAACCTAAACACACATGTAAACCTAAACGCACATGTAAACCTAACCACATGTGTAAACCTAAACGCACATGTAAACCTAAACGCACATGTAAACCTAAACGCACATGTAAACCTAAACGCACATGTAAACCTAAACGCACATGTAAACCTAAACGCACATGTAAACCTAAACGCACATGTAACCTAAACGCACATGTAACCTAAACGCACATGTAACCTAAACGCACATATAAACCTGAATGCACTTGTAAACCTAAACGCACATGTAAACCTAAACGCACATGTAAACCACACACGTGTAAACCTAAACGCACATATAAACCACACACGTGTAAACCTAAACGCACGTGTAAACCTAAACGCACATGTAACCTAAACACACATGTAACCTAAACGCACATATAAACCTAAACGCAAGTGTAAACCTAAACGCACATGTAAACCTAAACGCACATGTAAACCACACACGTGTAAACCTAAACGCACATATAAACCACACACGTGTAAACCTAAACGCACATGTAACCTAAACGCACATATAAACCTAAACGCACGTGTAAACCTAAACGCACATGTAAACCACGCACATGTAACCCTAAACGCACATATAAACCTAAACACACGTGTAACCCTAAACGCACATGTAACCTAAACGCACATGTAAACCTAAATGCACATGTAAACCTAAATGCACATGTTAACCTAAATGCACATGTAAACCTAAATGCACATGTAAACCTAAACGCACATGTAACCTAAACGCACATGTAACCTAAACGCACATGTAAACCTAAACGCACATGTAAACCTAAACGCACGTGTAAACCTAAACGCACATGTAAACCTAAACGCACATGTAAACCTAAACGCACATGTAAACCTAAATGCACATGTAAACCTAAACGCACATGTAAACCTAAACGCACGTGTAACCTAAATGCACATGTAACCTAAACGCACATGTAACCTAAACGCACATGTAAACCTAAACGCACATGTAAACCTAAACGCACGTGTAAACCTAAACGCACATATAACCTAAACGCACATGTAACCTAAACGTGCATGTAACCTAAACGCACATGTAACCTAAACGCACATGTAACCTAAACGCACATGTAACCTAAACGCACATGTAAACCACACACGTGTAAACCTAAACGCACATGTAACCTAAACGCACATGTAAACCTAAACGCACGTGTAAACCTAAACGCACATGTAACCTAAACGCACATGTAAACCACGCACGTGTAAACCTAAACGCACGTGTAAACCTAAACGCAGATGTAACCTAAACGCACATGTAACCTAAACGCACATGTAAACCACACACGTGTAAACCTAAACGCACATGTAACCTAAACGCACATGTAACCCTAAACGCACATGTAAACCTAACCACATGTGTAAACCTAAACGCACGTGTAAACCTAAACGCACATGTAACCTAAACGCACATGTAACCTAAACGCACATATAACCTAAACGCACATGTAACCTAAACACACATGTAAACCTAAACGCACATGTAAACCTAACCACATGTGTAAACCTAAACGCACATGTAAACCTAAACGCACATGTAACCTAAACGCACATGTAACCTAAACGCACATATAACCTAAACGCACATGTAACCTAAACACACATGTAAACCTAAACGCACATGTAAACCTAACCACATGTGTAAACCTAAACGCACATGTAACCTAAACGCACATGTAACCTAAACGCACATATAACCTAAACGCACATGTAAACCTAAACGCACATGTAAACCTAAACGCACATGTAAACCTAAACGCACATGTAACCTAAACGCATGTGTAAACCTAAACGCACGTGTAAACCTAAACGCACATGTAAACCTAAACGCACATGTAACCTAAACGCACATGTAACCTAAACGCACGTGTAACCTAAACGCACGTGTAACCTAAACGCACATGTAACCTAAACGCACATGTAACCTAAACGCACATGTAACCTAAACGCACATGTAAACCTAAACGCACATGTAACCTAAACGCACGTGTAAACCTAAACGCACATATAACCTAAACGCACATGTAACCTAAACGTGCATGTAACCTAAACGCACATGTAACCTAAACGCACATGTAACCTAAACGCACATGTAACCTAAACGCACATGTAAACCACACACGTGTAAACCTAAACGCACATGTAACCTAAACGCACATGTAAACCTAAACGCACGTGTAAACCTAAACGCACATGTAACCTAAACGCACATGTAAACCACGCACGTGTAAACCTAAACGCACGTGTAAACCTAAACGCACATGTAACCTAAACGCACATGTAACCTAAACGCACATGTAAACCACACACGTGTAAACCTAAACGCACATGTAACCTAAACGCACATGTAACCCTAAACGCACATGTAAACCTAACCACATGTGTAAACCTAAACGCACGTGTAAACCTAAACGCACATGTAACCTAAACGCACATGTAACCTAAACGCACATATAACCTAAACGCACATGTAACCTAAACACACATGTAAACCTAAACGCACATGTAAACCTAACCACATGTGTAAACCTAAACGCACATGTAACCTAAACGCACATGTAACCTAAACGCACATGTAAACCTAAACGCACATGTAAACCTAAACGCACATGTAACCTAAACGCACATGTAACCTAAACGCACATGTAACCTAAACGCACATGTAAACCTAAACGCACATGTAAATCTAAACGCACATGTAACCTAAACGCACATGTAACCCTAAACACACATGTAAACCTAAACGCACGTGTAAACCTAAACGCACATGTAAACCTAAACGCACATGTAACCCTAAACGCACATGTAACCCTAAACGCACGTGTAAACCTAAACGCACGTGTAAACCTAAACGCACATGTAACCTAAACACACATGTAACCTAAACGCACATATAAACCTAAACGCAAGTGTAAACCTAAACGCACATGTAAACCTAAACGCACATGTAAACCACACACGTGTAAACCTAAACGCACATATAAACCACACACGTGTAAACCTAAACGCACATGTAACCTAAACGCACATATAAACCTAAACGCACGTGTAAACCTAAACGCACATGTAAACCACGCACATGTAACCCTAAACGCACATATAAACCTAAACACACGTGTAACCCTAAACGCACATGTAACCTAAACGCACATGTAAACCTAAATGCACATGTAAACCTAAATGCACATGTAAACCTAAATGCACATGTAAACCTAAATGCACATGTAAACCTAAACGCACATGTAACCTAAACGCACATGTAACCTAAACGCACATGTAAACCTAAACGCACATGTAAACCTAAACGCACGTGTAAACCTAAACGCACATGTAAACCTAAACGCACATGTAAACCTAAACGCACATGTAAACCTAAATGCACATGTAAACCTAAACGCACATGTAAACCTAAACGCACGTGTAACCTAAATGCACATGTAACCTAAACGCACATGTAACCTAAACGCACATGTAAACCTAAACGCACATGTAAACCTAAACGCACGTGTAAACCTAAACGCACATATAACCTAAACGCACATGTAACCTAAACGTGCATGTAACCTAAACGCACATGTAACCTAAACGCACATGTAACCTAAACGCACATGTAACCTAAACGCACATGTAAACCACACACGTGTAAACCTAAACGCACATGTAACCTAAACGCACATGTAAACCTAAACGCACGTGTAAACCTAAACGCACATGTAACCTAAACGCACATGTAAACCACGCACGTGTAAACCTAAACGCACGTGTAAACCTAAACGCAGATGTAACCTAAACGCACATGTAACCTAAACGCACATGTAAACCACACACGTGTAAACCTAAACGCACATGTAACCTAAACGCACATGTAACCCTAAACGCACATGTAAACCTAACCACATGTGTAAACCTAAACGCACGTGTAAACCTAAACGCACATGTAACCTAAACGCACATGTAACCTAAACGCACATATAACCTAAACGCACATGTAACCTAAACACACATGTAAACCTAAACGCACATGTAAACCTAACCACATGTGTAAACCTAAACGCACGTGTAAACCTAAACGCACATGTAACCTAAACGCACATGTAACCTAAACGCACATATAACCTAAACGCACATGTAACCTAAACACACATGTAAACCTAAACGCACATGTAAACCTAACCACATGTGTAAACCTAAACGCACATGTAACCTAAACGCACATGTAACCTAAACGCACATATAACCTAAACGCACATGTAAACCTAAACGCACATGTAAACCTAAACGCACATGTAAACCTAAACGCACATGTAACCTAAACGCATGTGTAAACCTAAACGCACGTGTAAACCTAAACGCACATGTAAACCTAAACGCACATGTAACCTAAACGCACATGTAACCTAAACGCACGTGTAACCTAAACGCACGTGTAACCTAAACGCACATGTAACCTAAACGCACATGTAACCTAAACGCACATGTAACCTAAACGCACATGTAAACCTAAACGCACATGTAACCTAAACGCACGTGTAAACCTAAACGCACATATAACCTAAACGCACATGTAACCTAAACGTGCATGTAACCTAAACGCACATGTAACCTAAACGCACATGTAACCTAAACGCACATGTAACCTAAACGCACATGTAAACCACACACGTGTAAACCTAAACGCACATGTAACCTAAACGCACATGTAAACCTAAACGCACGTGTAAACCTAAACGCACATGTAACCTAAACGCACATGTAAACCACGCACGTGTAAACCTAAACGCACGTGTAAACCTAAACGCACATGTAACCTAAACGCACATGTAACCTAAACGCACATGTAAACCACACACGTGTAAACCTAAACGCACATGTAACCTAAACGCACATGTAACCCTAAACGCACATGTAAACCTAACCACATGTGTAAACCTAAACGCACGTGTAAACCTAAACGCACATGTAACCTAAACGCACATGTAACCTAAACGCACATATAACCTAAACGCACATGTAACCTAAACACACATGTAAACCTAAACGCACATGTAAACCTAACCACATGTGTAAACCTAAACGCACATGTAACCTAAACGCACATGTAACCTAAACGCACATGTAAACCTAAACGCACATGTAAACCTAAACGCACATGTAACCTAAACGCACATGTAACCTAAACGCACATGTAACCTAAACGCACATGTAAACCTAAACGCACATGTAAATCTAAACGCACATGTAACCTAAACGCACATGTAACCCTAAACACACATGTAAACCTAAACGCACGTGTAAACCTAAACGCACATGTAAACCTAAACGCACATGTAACCTAAACGCACATGTAACCTAAACGCACGTGTAACCTAAACGCACGTGTAAACCTAAACGCACATGTAAACCTAAACGCACATGTAACCTAAACGCACATGTAACCTAAACGCACATGTAAACCTAAACGCACATGTAACCTAAACGCACGTGTAAACCTAAACGCACATGTAAACCTAAACGCACATGTAACCTAAACGCACATGTAACCTAAACGCACGTGTAACCTAAACGCACGTGTAACCTAAACGCACATGTAACCTAAACGCACATGTAAC